>NW_006262961.1:0-877 GCF_000493195.1 Citrus x clementina | reverse complement strand
TCGCACCCCGAGGCCCCTCGCAAAGTCTCGCCCCATCCGAGTCCGGCGGACGAACTCGCCCGCGCCCCCCACCAAGGCTATAGCCCACCCGTTTTTTGGCCATTTTTCCGCTGGGGGGTTTTGGCACCACGACCTTTGGGCACTTATTTTTGGGCACGGCTTTGCCCGCGGCTTATGGTTCGCACCCCGAGGCCCCTCGCAAAGTCTCGCACCATTCCGAGTCCGGCGGACGAACTTCGCCCGCGCCCCCCACCAAGGCTATAGCCCACCCGTTTTTTGGCCATTTTTCCGCTGGGGGGTTTTGGCACCACGACCTTCGGGTGCTTATTTTTGGACGCGGCTGTGCCCGCGACTTCCCACGGGCCCCCCGAGGCCCCTCGCAAAGTCTCGCCCCATTCCGAGTCCGGCGGACGAACTTCGCCCGCGCCCCCCACCAAGGCTATAGCCCACCCGTTTTTTGGCCATTATTCCGCTGGGGGGTTTTGGCACCACGACCTTTGGGCACTTATTTTTGGCACCCCGAGGCCCCTCGCAAAGTCTCGCCCCATTCGGAGTCCGGCGGACGAACTTCGCCCGCGCCCCCCACCAAGGCTATAGCCCACCCGTTTTTTGGCCATTTTTCCGCTGGGGGGTTTTGGCACCACGACCTTCGGGCGCGGATTTTCCCACGGCTTATTTTTGGCACCCCGAGGCCCCTCGCAAAGTCTCGCCCCATTCCGAGTCCGGCAGACGAACTTCGCCCGCGCCCCCCACCAAGGCTATAGCCCACCCGTTTTTTGGCCATTTTTCCGCTGGGGGGGTTTTGGCACCACGACCTTCGGGCGCTTATTTTTGGACGCGGCTGTGCCCGCGAATTCCCGCGGGCACCCCGAGGCCC
>NW_006262962.1:0-3733 GCF_000493195.1 Citrus x clementina | reverse complement strand
AAAATGGCCAAAAAACGGGTGGGCTATAGCCTTGGTGGGGGGCGCGGGCGAAGTTCGTCCGCCGGACTCGGAATGGGGCGAGACTTTGCGAGGGGCCTCGGGGTGCCAAAAATAAGCCGCGGGCAAAGCCGCGCCCAAAAATAAGCGCCCGAAGGTCGTGGTGCCAAAACCCCCTAGCGGAAAAATGGCCAAAAAACGGGTGGGCTATAGCCTTGGTGGGGGGCGCGGGCGACGTTCGTCCGCCGGACTCGGAATGCGGCGAGACTTTGCGAGGGGCCTCGGGCTGCCAAAAATAAGCCGCGGGCAAAGCCAAAAAATGGGGCGAGAAAAATGGCAAAGTCCCCCCACCAAGCGCCCGAAGGTCGTGGTGCCAAAACCCCCCAGCGGAAAAATGGCCAAAAAACGGGTGGGCTATAGCCTTGGTGGGGGGCGCGGGCGAAGTTCGTCCGCCAGACTCGGAATGCGGCGAGACTTTGCGAGGGGCCTCGGGGTGCCAAAAATAAGCCGCGGGCAAAGCCGCGCCCAAAAATAAGCACCCGAAGGTCGTGGTGCCAAAACCCCCCAGCGGAAAAATGGCCAAAAAATGGGTGGGCTATAGCCTTGGTGGGGGGCGCGGGCGAAGTTCGTCCGCCGGACTCGGAATGCGGCGAGACTTTGCGAGGGGCCTCGGGGTGCCAAAAATAAGCCGCGGGCAAAGCCGCGCCCAGAAATAAGCGCCCGAAGGTCGTGGTGCCAAAACCCCCCAGCGGAAAAATGGCCAAAAAACGGGTGGGCTATAGCCTTGGTGGGGGGCGCGGGCGACGTTCGTCCGCCGGACTCGGAATGCGGCGAGACTTTGCGAGGGGCCTCGGGGTGCAGAAAATAAGCCGCGGGCAAAGCCGCGCCCAAAAATAAGCGCTCGACCGTCGTGGTGCCAAAACCCCCTAGCGGAAAAATGGCCAAAAAACGGGTGGGCTATAGCCTTGGTGGGGGGCGCGGACGAAGTTCGTCCGCCGGACTCGGAATGGGGCGAGACTTTGCTAGGGGCCTCGGGGTGCCAAAAATAAGCCGCGGGCAAAGCCGCGCCCAAACATAAGCGCCCGAAGGTCGTGGTGCCAAAACCCCCTAGCGGAAAAATGGCCAAAAAACGGGTGGGCTATAGCCTTGGTGGGGGGCGCGGGCGACGTTCGTCCGCCGGACTCGGAATGCGGCGAGACTTTGCGAGGGGCCTCGGGGTGCCAAAAATAAGCCACGGGCAAAGCCGCGCCCAAAAATAAGCGCCCGAAGGTCGAGGTGCCAAAACCCCCCAGCGGAAAAATGGCCAAAAAACGGGTGGGCTATAGCCTTGGTGGGGGGCGCGGGCGAAGTTCGTCCGCCGGACTCGGAATGGGGCGAGACTTTGCGAGGGGCCTCGGGGTGCCAAAAATAAGCCGCGGGCAAAGCCGCGCCCAAAAATAAGCGCCCGAAGGTCGTGGTGCCAAAACCCCCTAGCGGAAAAATGGCCAAAAAACGGGTGGGCTATAGCCTTGGTGGGGGGCGCGGGCGACGTTCGTCCGCCGGACTCGGAATGCGGCGAGACTTTGCGAGGGGCCTCGGGCTGCCAAAAATAAGCCGCGGGCAAATCCTAAAAATGGGTCGAGAAAAATGGTAAAGTCCCCCCACCAAGCGCCCGAAGGTCGTGGTGCCAAACCCCCCCAGCGAAAAAATGCCAAAAAAACGGGTGGGCTATAGCCTTGTGGGGGGCGCGGGCGAAGTTCGTCCGCCGGACTCGGAATGCGGCGAGACTTTGCGAGGGGCCTCGGGGTGCCAAAAATAAGCCGCGGGCAAAGCCGCGCCCAAAAATAAGCACCCGAAGGTCGTGGTGCCAAAACCCCCCAGCGGAAAAATGGCCAAAAAATGGGTGGGCTATAGCCTTGGTGGGGGGCGCGGGCGAAGTTCGTCCGCCGGACTCGGAATGCGGCGAGACTTTGCGAGGGGCCTCGGGGTGCCAAAAATAAGCCGCGGGCAAAGCCGCGCCCAAAAATAAGCGCCCGAAGGTCGTGGTGCCAAAACCCCCCAGCGGAAAAATGGCCAAAAAACGGGTGGGCTATAGCCTTGGTGGGGGGCGCGGGCGACGTTCGTCCGCCGGACTCGGAATGCGGCGAGACTTTGCGAGGGGCCTCGGGGTGCAGAAAATAAGCCGCGGGCAAAGCCGCGCCCAAAAATAAGCGCTCGAAGGTCGTGGTGCCAAAACCCCCTAGCGGAAAAATGGCCAAAAAACGGGTGGGCTATAGCCTTGGTGGGGGGCGCGGACGAAGTTCGTCCGCCGGACTCGGAATGGGGCGAGACTTTGCGAGGGGCCTCGGGGTGCCAAAAATAAGCCGCGGGCAAAGCCGCGCCCAAACATAAGCGCCCGAAGGTCGTGGTGCCAAAACCCCCTAGCGGAAAAATGGCCAAAAAACGGGTGGGCTATAGCCTTGGTGGGGGGCGCGGGCGACGTTCGTCCGCCGGACTCGGAATGCGGCGAGACTTTGCGAGGGGCCTCGGGGTGCCAAAAATAAGCCACGGGCAAAGCCGCGCCCAAAAATAAGCGCCCGAAGGTCGAGGTGCCAAAACCCCCCAGCGGAAAAATGGCCAAAAAACGGGTGGGCTATAGCCTTGGTGGGGGGCGCGGGCGACGTTCGTCCGCCGGACTCGGAATGCGGCGAGACTTTGCGACGGGCCTCGGGGTGCCAAAAATAAGCCGCGGGCAAAGCCAAAAAATGGGGCGAGAAAAATGGTAAAGTCCCCCCACCAAGCGCCCGAAGGTCGTGGTGCCGAAACCCCCCAGCGGAAAAATGGCCAAAAAACGGGTGGGCTATAGCCTGGTGGGGGGCGCGGGCGAAGTTCGTCCGCCGGACTCGGAATGCGGCGAGACTTTGCGAGGGGCCTCGGGGTGCCAAAAATAAGCCGCGGACAAAGCCGCGCCCAAAAATAAGCGCCCGAAGGTCGTGGTGCCAAAACCCCCCAGCGGAAAAATGGCCAAAAAACGGGTGGGCTATAGCCTTGGTGGGGGGCGCGGGCGAAGTTCGTCCGCCGGACTCGGAATGCGGCGAGACTTTGCGAGGGGCCTCGGGGTGCCAAAAATAAGCCGCGGGCAAAGCCGCGCCCAAAAATAAGCGCCCGAAGGTCGTGGTGCCAAAACCCCCCAGCGGAAAAATGGCCAAAAAACGGGTGGGCTATAGCCTTGGTGGGGGGCGCGGGCGACGTTCGTCCGCCGGACTCGGAATGCGGCGAGACTTTGCGAGGGGCCTCGGGGTGCCAAAAATAAGCCGCGGGCAAAGCCGCGCCCAGAAATAAGCGCCCGAAGGTCGTGGTGCCAAAACCCCCCAGCGGAAAAATGGCCAAAAAATGGGTGGGCTATAGCCTTGGTGGGGGCCGCGGGCGAAGTTCGTCCGCCGGACTCGGAATGGGGCGAGACTTTGCGAGGGGCCTCGGGGTGCCAAAAATAAGCCGCGGGCAAAGCCGCGCCCAAAAATAAGCGCCCGAAGGTCGTGGTGCCAAAACCCCCTAGCGGAAAAATGGCCAAAAAACGGGTGGGCTATAGCCTTGGTGGGGGGCGCGGGCGACGTTCGTCCGCCGGACTCGGAATGCGGCGAGACTTTGCGAGGGGCCTCGGGGTGCCAAAAATAAGCCACGGGCAAAGCCGCGCCCAAAAATAAGCGCCCGAAGGTCGAGGTGCCAAAACCCCCCAGCGGAAAAATGGCCAAAAAACGGGTGGGCTATAGCCTTGGTG
>NW_006262963.1:23020-23478 GCF_000493195.1 Citrus x clementina | reverse complement strand
CCTGCAGCATTCAGACCTTTTACGGTGAGGTGCCTCGCAAAGTCTCGTGCCATTCCGAGTTAGGCGGACGAAGTTGGCCAGCCCCACCCCCCAAGGCTATAGCCCACCCGTTTTTGTGGGCTTTTTCCGCAGGACGAACTTGGCGCCCCGGCCTTCGGGCGGATATTTTTGGGTGCGGCTGTGCCTGCGGCCTATTTTTGGCCCACGGAGGCGCCTCGCAAAGTCTCGCGCCATTCCGTGTCCGGCGGACGAAGTTGGCCAGCCCGACCCCCCAAGGCTATAGCCCACCTGTTTTTGTAGCCTTTTTCCGCTGGACGAACGTGGCGCCCCGGCCATCGGGCTGTTATTTTTTGGCGCGGCTGTACCCGCGGCCTATTTTTGGCACACAGAGGTGCCTCGCAAACTCTCGCGCCATTCCTAGTCCGGCGGACGAAATTGGCCAGCCCCACCCCCCAAGG
>NW_006262963.1:15009-22124 GCF_000493195.1 Citrus x clementina | reverse complement strand
CACCCCCCAAGGCTATAGCCCACCTGTTTTTGTGGCCTTTTTCCGCTGGACGAACGTGGCGCCCCGGCCATCGGGCTGTTATTTTTTGGCGCGGCTGTGCCCGCGGCCTATTTTTGGCACATGGAGGTGCCTCGCAAACTCTCGCGCCATTCCGAGTCCGGCGGACGAAATTGGCCAGCCCCACCCCCCAAGGCTATAGCCCACCCGTTTTTGTGGGCTTTTTCCGCTGGACGAACTTGGCGCCCCGGCCTTCGGGCGGTTATTTTTGGGCGCGGCTGTGCCCACGGCCTATTTTTGGCACACGGAGGCGCCTTGCAAAGTCTCGCGCCATTCCGAGTCAGGCGGACGAAGTTGGCCAGCCCCACCCCCCAAGGCTATAGCCCACCCGTTTTTGTGGCATTTTTCCGCTGGACGAACTTGGCGCCCCGGCCTTCGGGCAGCAATTTTTGGGTGCGGCTGAACCTGTGTCCTATTTTTGGCTCACGGAGGCGCCTCGTAAAGTCTCGCGCCATTCCGAGTCCGGCGGACGAAGTTGGCCAGCCCCACACCCCAAGGCAATAGCCCACCCGATTTTGTGGGCTTTTTCCGCAGGACGAACTTGGCGCCCCGGCCTTCGGGCGGTTATTTTTGGGCGCGGCTGTGCCCACGGCCTATTTTTGGCACACGGAGGTGCCTCGCAAACTCTCGCGCCATTCCGAGTCCGGCGGACGAAATTGGCCAGCCCCACCCCCCAAGGCTATAGCCCACCCGTTTTGGTGGCCTTTTTCCGCTGGACGAACTTGGCGTCCCGGCCTTGGGGCGGTTATTTTTGGACGCGGCTGTGCCCGCGGCCTATTTTTGGCACACGGAGGCGCCTTGCAAAGTCTCGCGCCATTCCGAGTCCGGCGGACGATGTTGGCCAGCCCCACCCCCCAAGGCTATAGCCCACCCGTTTTTGTGGCATTTTTCGGCTGGACGAACTTGGCGCCCCGGCCTTCGGGCGGTTATTTTTGGGTGCGGCTGTGCCTGCGGCCTAGTTTTGTCCCACGGAGGCGCCTCGCAAAGTCTCGCGCCATTCCGTGTCCGGCGGACGAAGTTGGCCAGCCCCACCCCCCAAGGCTATAGCCCACCTGTTTTTGTGGCCTTTTTCCGCTGGACGAACGTGGCGCCCCGGCCATCGGGCTGTTATTTTTTGGCGCGGCTGTGCCCGCGGCCTATTTTTGGCACATGGAGGTGCCTCGCAAACTCTCGCGCCATTCCGAGTCCGGCGGACGAAATTGGCCAGCCCCACCCCCCAAGGCTATAGCCCACCCGTTTTTGTGGGCTTTTTCCGCTGGACGAACTTGGCGCCCCGGCCTTCGGGCGGTTATTTTTGGGCGCGGCTGTGCCCGCGGCCTATTTTTGGCACACGGAGGCGCCTCGCAAAGTCTCGCGCCATTCCGAGTCCGGCGGACGAAGTTGGCCAGCCCCACCCCCCAAGGCTATAGCCCACCCGTTTTTGTGGCATTTTTCCGCTGGATGAACTTGGCGCCCCGGCCTTCGGGCACCTATTTTTGGGTGCGGCTGTGCCTGTGGCCTATTTTTGGCACACGGATGCGCCTCATAAAGTCTCACGCGATTCCGTGCCCGGCGGACGAAGTTGGCCAGCCCCACCCCCCAAGGCTATAGCCCACCCGTTTTTGTGGCAATTTTCCGCTGGACGAACTTGGCGCCCCGGCCTTCGGGTGGTTATTTTTGGGTGCGGCTGTGCCCGCAGCCTACTTTTGGCACACGGAGGTGCCTCGCAAAGTCTCGCGCCATTCCGAGTCAGGCGGACGATGTTGGCCAGCCCCACCCCCCAAGGCTATAGCCCACCCGTTTTTGTGGGCTTTTTCCGCAGGACGAACTTGGCGCCCCGGCCTTCCGGCGGTTATTTTTGGGCGCGGCTGTGCCCACGGCCACTTTTTGGCACACGGAGGAGCCTTGCAAAGTCTCGTGCCATTCCGAGTCCGGCGGACGATGTTGGCCAGCCCCACCGCCCAAGGCTATAGCCCACCCGTTTTTGTGGCATTTTTCCGCTGGACGAACTTGGCGCGCCGGCCTTCGGGCGGTTATTTTTGGGTGCGGCTGTGCCTGCGGCCTAGTTTTGTCCCACGGAGGCGCCTCGCAAAGTCTCGCGCCATTCCGTGTCCGGCGGATGAAGTTGGCCAGCCCCACCCCCCAAGGCTATAGCCCACCTGTTTTTGTGGCCTTTTTCCGCTGGACGAACGTGGCGCCCCGGCCATCGGGCTGTTATTTTTTGGCGCGGCTGTGCCCGCGGCCTATATTTGGCACATGGAGGTGCATCGCAAACTCTCGCGCCATTCCGAGTCCGGCGGACGAAATTGGCCAGCCCCACCCCCCAAGGCTATAGCCCACCCGTTTTTGTGGGCTTTTTCCGCTGGACGAACTTGGCGCCCCGGCCTTCGGGCGGTTATTTTTGGGCGCGGCTGTGCCCACGGCCTATTTTTGGCACACGGAGGCGCCTTGCAAAGTCTCGCGCCATTCCGAGTCAGGCGGACGAAGTTGGCCAGCCCCACCCCCCAAGGCTATAGCCCACCCGTTTTTGTGGCATTTTTCCGCTGGACGAACTTGTCGCCCCGGCCTTCGGGCAGCAATTTTTGGGTGCGGCTGTGCCTGTGGCCTATTTTTGGCTCACGGAGGCGCCTCGTAAAGTCTCGCGCCATTCCGAGTCCGGCGGACGAAGTTGGCCAGCCCCACACCCCAAGGCAATAGCCCACCCGATTTTGTGGGCTTTTTCCGCTGGACGAACTTGGCGCCCCGGCCTTCGGGTGGTTATTTTTAGGTGCGGTTGAGCCCACGGCCTATTTTTGGCTCACGGAGGCGCCTCGTAAAGTCTCGCGCCATTCCGAGTCCGGCGGACGAAGTTGGCCAGCCCCACCCCCCAAGGCAATAGCCCACCCGTTTTTGTGGCCTTTTTCCGCTGGACAAACTTGGTGCCCCGGCCTTCGGGCGGTTATTTTTGGGCGGGGCTGTGCCCGCGGCCTATTTTTGGTACACGGAGGTGCCTCGCAAAGTCTCGCGCCATTCCGAGTCAGGCGGACGAAGTTGGCCAGCCCCACCCCCCAAGGCTATAGCCCACCCGTTTTTGTGGCATTTTTCCGCTAGACGAACTTGGCGCCCCGGCCTTCGGGCAGTTATTTTTGGGTACGGCTGTGCCTGCGGCCTATTTTTGGCTCACGGAGGCGCCTCGTAAAGTCTCGCGCCATTCCGAGTCCGGCGGACGAAGTTGGCCAGCCCCACCCCCCAAGGCTATCGCCCACCTGTTTTTGTGGCATTTTTCCGCTGGACGAACGTGGCGCCCCGGCCTTCGTGCGGTTATTTTAGGGCGCGGCTGTGCCCGCGGCCTATTTTTGGCACACCGAGGCGCCTCGCAAAGTCTCGCGCCATTCCGAGTCCGGCGGACGAAGTTGGCCAGCCCCACCCCCAAAGGCTATAGCCCACCCGTTTTTGTGGGCTTTTTCCGCTGGACGAACGTGGCGCCCCGGCCTTCGTGCGGTTATTTTTGGGTGCGACTGTGCCCGCGGCCTATTTTTGGCACACAGAGACGCCTCGCAAACTCTCGCGCCATTCCGAGTCCGGCGGACGAAATTGGCCAGCCCCACCCCCCAAGGCTATAGCCCACCCGTTTTTGTGGCCTTTTTCCGCTGGATGAACTTGGTGCCCCGGCCTTCGGGCGGTTTTTTTTGGGAGAGGCTGTGGTCGCGGCCTATTTTTGGCACACGGAGGCGCCTCGCAATGTCTCGCGCCATTCCGTGTCCGGCGGACAAAGTTGGCCAGCCCCACCCCCCAGGGCTATAGCCCACCCGTTTTTGTGGCCTTTTTCCGCTGGACGAACGAGGCGCCCCGGCCTTCGTGCGGTTTTTTTTGGGCGAGGCTGTGCCCGCGGCCTATTTTTGGCACACAGAGACGCCTCGCAAACTCTCACGCCATTCCGAGTCCGGCGGACGAAATTGGCCAGCCCCACCCCCCAAGGCTATAGCCCACCCGTTTTTGTGGGCTTTTTCCGCTGGACGAACTTGGCGCCCCGGCCTTTGGGCGGTTATTTTTGGGCGCGGCTGTGCCTGTAGCCTATTTTTGGCTCACGGAGGCGCCTCGTAAAGTCTCGCGCCATTCCGAGTCCGGCGGACGAAGTTGGCCAGCCCCACCCCCCAAGGCAATAGCCCACCCGTTTTTGTGGCATTTTTCCGCTAGACGAACTTGGCGCCCCGGCCTCGGGCGGTTATTTTTGGGCGCGGCTGGGCCCGCGGCCTATTTTTGGCACACGGAGGCGCCTCGCAAAGTCTCGCACCATTCTGAGTCAGGCGGACGAAGTTGGCCAGCCCCACCCCCCAAGGGTATAGCCCACCCGTTTTTGTGGCCTTTTTCCGCTGGACGAACGTGGCGCCCCGGCCATCGGGCAGTTGTTTTTGGGTGCGGCTGTGCCCGCGGCCTATTTTTGGTACACGGAGGCGGGTTACAAAGTCTCGCGCCATTTCGAGCCCGGCGGACGAAGTTGATCAGCCCCACCCCCCAAGGATATAGCCCACCCGATTTTGTGGGCTTTTTCCGCTGGACGAACTTGGCGCCCCAGCCTTCGGGTGGTTATTTTTAGGCGCGGCTGCGCCCACGGCCTATTTTTGGCTGTCGGAGGCGCCTCGCAAAGTCTCGCGCCATTCCGAGTCCGGCGGACGAAGTTGGCCAGCCCCACCCCCCAAGGCAATAGCCCACCCGTTTTTGTGGCCTTTTTCCGCTGGACGAACTTGGTGACCCGGCCTTCGGGCTGTTATTTTTGGGCGCGGCTGTGCCCATGGCCTATTTTTGGCACACGGAGGTGCCTCGCAAAGTCTCGCGCCATTCCGAGTCCGGCGGACGAAGTTGGCCAGCCCCACCCCCCAAGGCTATAGCCCACCCGTTTTTGTGGGCTTTTTCCGCTGGACGAACTTGGCGCCTCGGCCTTCGGGCTGTTATTTTTGGGCTCGGCTGTGCCCGCGGCTTATTATTGGCACACGGAGGCACCTCGCAAAGTCTCGCGCCATTCCGAGTCCGGCGGACGATGTTGGCCGGCCCCACCCCCCAAGGCTATAGCCCACCCGTTGTTGTGGCATTTTTCCGCTGGACGAACTTGGCGCCCCGGCCTTCGGGCGGTTATTTTTGGGCGCGGCTGTGCCCGCGGCCTATTTTTGGCACACGGAGGCGCCTCGCAAAGTCTCGCGCCATTGCGAGTCCGGCGGACGAAGTTGGCAAGCCCCAGCCCCCAAGGCTATAGCCCACCCGTTTTTGTGGCACTTTTCCGCTGGACGAACTTGGCGCCCCGGCCTTCGGGGGGTTATTTTTGGGCACGGCTGTGCCCGTGGCCTATTTTTGGCACACGGAGGTGCCTCGCAAATACTCGCGCCATTCCGAGTCCGGCGGACGAAGTTGGCCAACCCCACCCCCAAAGGCTATAGCCCACCCGTTTTTGTGGCCTTTTTCCGCTGGACGAACGCGGCGCCCCGGCCTTCGTGCGGTTATTTTTGGGCGCGACTGTGCCCGCGGCCTAATTTTGGCACACAGAGACTCCTCGCAAACTCTCGCGCCATTCCGAGTCCGGCGGACGAAATTGGCCAGCCCCACCCCCCAAGGCTATAGCCCACCCGTTTTTGTGGGCTTTTTCCGCTGGACGAACTCGGCGCCCCGGCCTTCGGGCGGTTATTTTTGGCTGCGGCTGCGCCCGCGGCCTATTTTTGGCACACGGAGGCGCCTCGCAAAGTCTCGCGCTATTCCGAGTCCGGCGGACGGTGTTGGCCAGCCCCACCCCCTAAGGCTATAGCCCACCCGTTTTTGTGGCATTTTTCCGCTGGACGAACTTGGCGCCCCGGCCTTCGTGCCGTTATTTTTGGGCGCGGCTGTGCCCGCGGCCTATTTTGGGCTCACGGAGGTGCCTCGCAAACTCTCGCGCCATTCCGTGTCCGGCGGACAAATTTGGCCACCCCACACCCCAATGGCTATAGCCCACCCGTTTTTGTGGGCATTTTCCGCAGGATGAACTTGGCGCCCCGGCCTTCGGGCGGTTATTTTTGGGCGCGGCTGTGCCCGCGGCCACTTTTTGGCACACGGAGGCGCCTTGCAAAATCTCCCGCGATTCCCAGTCCGGCGGACGAAGTTGGCCAGCCCCACCCCCCAAGGCTATAGCCCACCCGTTTTTGTGGCCTTTTTCCGCTGGATGAACTTGGTGCCCCGGCCTTCGGGCGGTTTTTTTTGGGAGCGGCTGTGGTCGCGGCCTATTTTTGGCACACGGAGGTGCCTCGCAAAGTCTCACGCCATTCCGAGTCCGGCGGACGAAGTTGGCCAGCCCCAACCCCCAAGGCTATAGCCCACCCGTTTTTGTGGGCTTTTTCCGCTGGACGAACTTGGCGCCTCGGCCTTCGGGCTGTTATTTTTGGGCTCGGCTGTGCCCGCGGCTTATTATCGGCACACGGAGGCACCTCGCAAAGTCTCGCGCCATTCCGAGTCCGGCGGACGATGTTGGCCGGCCCCACCCCCCAAGGCTATAGCCCACCCGTTTTTGTGGCATTTTTCCGCTGGACGAACTTGGCGCCCCGGCCTTCGGGCGGTTATTTTTGGGCGCGGCTGTGCCCGCGGCCTATTTTTGGCACACGGAGGCGCCTCGCAGAGTCTCGTACCATTCCGAGTCCGGCGGACAAAGTTGGCCAGCCCCACCCCCCAAGGGTATAGCCCACCCGTTTTTGTGGCCTTTTTCCGCTGGACGAACTTTGCACCCCGGCCTTCGGGCGGTTATTTTTGGCTGCGGCTGTGCCCGCGGCCTATTTTTGGCACACGGAGGTGCCTCGCAAAGTCTCCCGCCATTCCGAGTCCGGCGGACGATGTCGGCCAGCCCCACCCCCCAAGGCTATAGCCCACCCGTTTTTGTGGCCTTTTTCCGCTGGACGAACTTGGCGCCCCGGCCTTCGGGCGGTTATTTTTGGACGCGGCTGTGCCCGCGGCCTATTTTTGGCACACGGAGGTGCCTCGCAAACTCTCGCGCCATTGCGAGTCCGGCGGACGAAGTTGGCCAGCCCCACCCCCCAAGGCTATAGCCCACCGGTTTTTGTGGCCTTTTTCCGCTGGACGAACTG
>NW_006262963.1:13774-14728 GCF_000493195.1 Citrus x clementina | reverse complement strand
GCGGACGAAGTTGGCCAGCCCCACCCCCCAAGGCTATAGCCCACCCGTTTTTGTGGGCTTTTTCACGCAGGACGAACTTGGCGCCCCGGCCTTCGGGCGGTTATTTTTGGGCGCGGCTGTGCCCACGGCCACTTTTTGGCACACGGAGGTGCCTCGCAAAGTCTCGCACCATTCCTAGTCAGGCGGACGAAGTTCGCCAGCCCCACCCCCCAAGGCTATAGCCCACCCGTTTTTTGTGGCATTTTTCCGCTAGACGAACTTGGCGCCCCGGCCTCGGGCAGTTGTTTTTGGCTGCGGCTGTGCCTGCGGCCTATTTTTGGCACACAGAGGTGCCTCGCAAAGTCTCGCGCGATTCCGTGCCCGACGGACGAAGTTGGCCAGGCCCACCCCCCAAGGCTATAGCCCACCCGTTTTTGTGGCCTTTTTCCGCTGGACGAACGTGGCGTCCCGGCCATCGGGCGGTTGTTTTTGGGCGCGGCTGTGCCCGTGGCCTATTTTTGGCACACGGAGGCGGGTCGCAAAGTCTCACGCCATTCCGAGCCCGGCGGACGAAGTTGATCAGCCCCACCCCCCAAGGATATTGCCCACCCGTTTTTGTGGGCTTTTTCCGCTGGACGAACTTGACGCCCCGGCCTTCGGGTTGTTATTTTTGGGCGCGGCTGTGCTCGCGGCCTATTTTTGGCACACGGAGGCACCTCGCAAAGTCTCGCGCCATTCCGAGTCCGGCGGACGAAGTTGGCCAGCCACACACCCCAAGGCAAATACCCACCCGATTTTGTGGGCTTTTTCCGCTGGACGAAACTGGCGCCCCCGGCCTTGGGTGGGTATTTTTAGGCCCGGCTGTGCCCACCGCCTATTTTTGGCTCAAGGAAGCGCCTCGTAAAATCTCGCGCCATTGCGAGTCCGGCGGACGAAGTTGGCAAGCCCCAGCCCCCAAGGCTATAGCCCACCCGT
>NW_006262963.1:7393-13624 GCF_000493195.1 Citrus x clementina | reverse complement strand
GCCCCAGCCCCCAAGGCTATACCCTCACCCATTTTTGTGGCATTTTTCCACTGGACGAATTTGGCGCCCCGGCCTTCGGGCGGTTATTTTTGGGCGCGGCTGTGCCCGCGGCCTATTTTTGGCACACGGAGGCGGGTCGCAAAGTCTCGCGCCATTCCGAGCCCGGCGGACGAAGTTGATCAGCCCCACCCCCCAAGGATATAGCCCACCCGTTTTTGTGGACTTTTTCCGCTGGACGAACTTGGCGCCCCGGCCTTCGGGTTGTTATTTTTGGGCGCGGCTGTGCCCACGGCCTATTTTTGGCACACGGAGACACCTCACAAAGTCTCGCGCCATTCCGAGTCCGGCGGACAAAATTGGCCAGCCCCACCCCCCAAGGCTATAGCCCACCCGTTTTTGTGGGCTTTTTCCGCTGGACGAACTTGGCGCCCCGGCCTTTGGGCGGTTATTTTTGGGCGCGGCTGTGCCCGTAGCCTATTTTTGGCACACGGAGGTGCCTCGCAAACTCTCGCGCCAGTCCGATTCCGGCGGACGAAATTGGCCAGCCCCACCCCCTAAGGCTATAGCCCACCCGTTTTTGTGGCATTTTTCCGCTGGACGAACTTGGCGCCCCGGCCTTCGTGCGGTTATTTTTGGGTGCGACTGTGTCCACGGTCTATTTTGGGCTCACGGAGGCGCCTCGCAAAGTCTCGCGCCATTCCGTGTCCGGCGGACGAAGTTGGCCACCCCACCCCCCAAGGCTATAGCCCACCCGTTTTTGTGGCCTTTTTTCGCTGGACGAACGTGGCGCCCCGGCCTTCGTGCGGTTATTTTTGGGCGCGGCTGTGCACGCGGCCTATTTTTGGCACACGGACTTGCCTCGCAAACTCTCGCGCCATTCCGAGTCCGGCGGACGAAATTGGCCAGCCCCACCCCCCGAGGCTATAGCCCACCCGTTTTTGTGGGCTTTTTCCGCTGGACGAACTTGGCGCCCCGGCCTTCGGGCGGTTATTTTGGGTGCGCCGGTGCCCGCGGCCACTTTTTGGCACACTGACGCGCCTCACAAAGTCTCGTGCCATTCCGAGTCCGGCGGACGAAGTTGGCCAGCCCCACCCCCAAAGGCTATAGCCCACCCGTTTTTGTGGGCTTTTTCCGCTGGACGAACTTGGCGCCACGGCCTTCGGGCTGTTATTTTTGGCTGTTACTGCGCCCGCGGCCTATTTTTGGCACACGGAGGCGCCTCGCAAAGTCTCGCGCTATTCCGAGTCCGGCGGACGATGTTGGCCAGCCCCACCCCCTAAGGCTATAGCCCACCCGTTTTTGTGGCATTTTTCCGCTGGACGAACTTGGCGCCCCGGCCTTCGTGCGGTTATTTTTGGGCGCAGCTGTGCCCACGGTCTATTTTGGGCTCACGGAGGCACCTCGCAAAGTCTCGTGCCATTCCGTGTCCGGCGGACGAAGTTGGCCTCCCCACCCCCCAAGGCTATAGCCCACCCGTTTTTGTGGCCTTTTTCCGCTGGACGAACGTGGCGCCCCGGCCTTCGTGCGGTTATTTTTGGGCGCGGCTGTGCACGCGGCCTATTTTTGGCACACGGAGACGCCTCGCAAACTCTCGCGCCATTCCGAGTCCGGCGGACGAAATTGGCCAGCCCCACCCCCCAAGGCTATAGCCACCCGTTTTTGTGGGCTTTTTCCGTTGGACGAACTTGGCGCCCCGACCTTTGGGCGGTTATTTTTGGGCGCGGCTGTGCCCGTAGCCTATTTTTGGCTCACGGAGGCACCTCGGAAAGTCTCGTGCCAGTCCGAGTCCAGCGGACGAAGTTGGCCAGCCCCACCCCCCAAGGCAATAGCCCACCCGTTTTTGTGGCATTTTTCCGCTAGACGAACTTGGCTCCCCGGCCTCGGGTGGTTATTTTTGGGCGCGGCTGTGCCCGCGGCCTATTTTTGTCAAACGGAGGCGGGTTGCAAAGTCTCGCGCCATTCCGAGCCCGGCGGACGAAGTTGATCAGCCCCACCCCCCAAGGATATAGCCCACCCGTTTTTGTGGGCTTTTTCCGCTGGACGAACGTGGCGCCCCGGCCTTCGTGCGGTTATTTTTGGGCGCGGCTGTGCCCGCAGCCTATTTTTGGCACACGGAGACGCCTCGCAAACTCTCGCGCCATTCCGAGTCCGGCAGACGAAATTGGCCAGCCCCACCCCCCAAGGCTATAGCCCACCCGTTTTTGTGGGCTTTTTCCGCTGGACGAACTTGGCGCCCCGGCCTTTGGGCGGTTATTTTTGGGCGTGGCTGTGCCCGTAGCCTATTTTTGGCTCACGGAGGCGCCTCGCGAAGTCTCGCGCCATTCCGAGTCCGGCGGACGAAGTTGGCCAGCCCCACCCCCCAAGGCAATAGCTCACCCGTTTTTGTGGCATTTTTCCGCTAGACGAACTTGGCGCCCCGGCCTCGGGCGGTTATTGTTGGGCGCGGCTGTGCCCGCGGCCTATTTTTGGCACACGGAGGTGCCTCGCACCATTCCGAGTCAGGCGGACGAAGTTGGCCAGCCCCACCCCCCAAGGCTATAGCCCACCCGTTTTTGTGGCATTTTTCCGCTAGACGAACTTGGCGCCCCGGCCTCGGGCAGTTATTTTTGGGTGCGGCTGTGCTTGCGGCCCAAATTTGACACAGGGAGGCGCCTCGCAAAGTCTCGCGCGATTCCGTGCCCGACGGACGAAGTTGGCCAGGCCCACCCCCCAAGGCTATGCCCACCCGTTTTTGTGGCCTTTTTCCGCTGGACGAACGTGGCGCCCCGGCCATCGGGCGGTTGTTTTTGGGCGCGGCTGTGCCCGCAGCCTATTTTTGGCACACGGAGGCGGGTTGCAAAGTCTCACGCCATTCCGAGCCCGGCGGACGAAGTTGATCAGCCCCACCCCCCAAGGATATAGCCCACCCGTTTTTGTGGGCTTTTTGCACTGGACGAACTTGGCGCCCCGGCCTTCGGGTTGTTATTTTTGGGTGCGGCTCTGCCCGCGGCCTATTTTTGGCGCACGGAGGCACCTCGCAAAGTCTCGCACCATTCTGAGTCCGGCGGACGAAGTTGGCCAGCCCCACCCCCCAAGGCTATAGGCCGCCCGTTTTTGTGGCCTTTTTCCGCTGGACGAACGTGGCGCCCCGGCCTTCGTGCGGTTATTTTTGGGCGCGGCTTTGCCTGCGGCCTATTTTTGGCACACGGAGACGCCTCACAAACTCTCACACCATTCCGAGTCCGGCGGACGAAATTGGCCAGTCCCACCCCCCAAGGCTATAGCCCACCCGTTTTTGTGGGCTTTTTCCACTGGACGAACTTGGCGCCCCGGCCTTTGGGCGGTTATTTTTGGGCGCGGCTGTGCCCGTAGCCTATTTTTGGCTCACGGAGGCACCTCGCAAAGTCTCGCGCCATTCCGAGTCCGGCGGACGAAGTTGGCCAGCCCCACCCCCCAAGGCAATAGCCCACCCGTTTTTGTGGCATTTTTCCGCTAGACGAACTTGGCGCCCCGGCCTCGGGCGGTTATTTTTGGGCGCGACTGTGCTCGCGGCCTATTTTTTGCACACGGAGGTGCCTCGCAAAGGCACGCGCCATTCCGAGTCAGGCGGACGAAGTTGGCCAGCCCCACCCCCCAAGGCTATAGCCCACCCGTTTCTGTGGCATTTTTCCGCTAGACAAACTTGGCCCCCCGGCCTTTGGGCGGTTATTTTTGGGCGCGGCTGTGCCCGTAGCCTATTTTTGGCTCACGGAGGCACCTCGCAAAGTCTCACGCCATTCCGAGTCCGGCGGACGAATTGGCCAGCCCCACCCCCCAAGGCTATAGCCCACCCGTTTTTGGGGCCTTTTTCCGCTGGACGAACGTGGCGCCCCGGCCATCGGGCGGTTGTTTTTGGGCGCGGCTGTGCCCGCGGCCTATTTTTGGCACACGGAGGCGGGTTGCAAAGTCTCGCGCCATTCCGAGCCCGGCGGACGAAGTTGATCAGCCCCACCCCCCAAGGATATAGCCCACCCGTTTTTGTGGGCTTTTTCCGCTGGACGAACTTGGCGCCCCGGCCTTCGGCTTGTTATTTTTGGGCGCGGCTGTACCCGCAGCCTATTTTTGGCACAGGGAGGCACCTCGCAAAGTCTCGCGCCATTCCGAGTCCGGCGGACGAAGTTGGCCAGCCCCACACCCCAAGGCAATAGCCCACCCGATTTTGTGGGCTTTTTCCGCTGGACGAACTTGGCGCCCCGGCCTTCGGGTTGTTATTTTTGGGCACGGCTGTGCCCGCGGCCTATTTTTGGCACACGGAGGCGCCTCGGAAAGTCTCGCGCCATTCCGAGTCCGGCGGACGAAGTTGGCCAGCCCCACCCCCCAAGGCAATAGCCCAACCGTTTTTGTGGCCTTTTTCCGCTGGACGAACTTGGTGCCCCGGCCTTCGGGCTGTTATTTTTGGGCGCGGCTGTGCCCGCGGCCTATTTTTGGCACACGGAGGCAGCTCGCAAAGTCTCGCGCCATTCCGAGTCCGGCGGACGAAGTTGGCCAGCCCCACCCCCCAAGGCTATAGCCCACCCGTTTTTGTGGGCTTTTTCCGCTGGACGAACTTGGGGCCCCGGCCATCGGGTGGTTATTTTTGGGCGAGGCTGCCCCCATGGCCTATTTTTGGCTCACGGAGGCGCCTCGCAAAGTCTCGTGCCATTCCGAGTCCGGCGGACGAAGTTGGCCAGCCCCACCCCCCAAGGCAATAGCCCACCCGTTTTTGTGGCCTTTTTCCGCTGGACGAACTTGGCACCCCGGCCTTCGGGCGGTTATTTTTGGGCGCGGCTGTGCCCGCGGCCTATTTTTGGCAAACGGAGGTGCCTCACAAAGTCTCGCGCCATTCCGTGTCCGGCGGACGAAGTTGGCCACCCCACCCCCCAAGGCTATAGCCCACCCGTTTTTGTGGGCTTTTTCCGCTGGATGAACTTGGTACCCCGGCCTTCGGGCGGATTTTTTTGGGAGCGGGTTTGGTCGCGGCCTATTTTTGGCACACGGAGGTGCCTCGCAAAGTCTCACGCCATTCCGAGTTTGGCGGACGAAGTTGGCCAGCCCCACCCCCCAAGGCTATAGCCCACCCGTTTTTGTGGTCTTTTTCCGCTGGACGAACTTGGCGCCTCAGCCTTCGGGCTGTTATTTTTGGGTGCGGCTGTGCCCGCGACCTATTTTTGGCACACGGAGGCGCCTCGCAAAGTCTCGCGCCATTCGGAGTCCGGCGGACGATGTTGGCCGGCCCCACCCCCCAAGGCTATAGCCCACCCGTTTTTGTGGCATTTTTCCGCTGGACGAACTTGGCGCCCCGGCCTTCGGGTGGTTATTTTTGGGCGCAGCTGCGTCCAAGGCCTATTTTTGGCTCACGGAGGTGCCTCGCAAAGTCTCGTGCCATTCCGAGTCCGGCGGACGAAGTTGGCCAGCCCCACCTCCCAAGGCAATAGCCCACCCGTTTTTGTGGCCATTTTCCGCTGGACGAACTTGGCGCCCCGGTCTTCGGGTGGTTATTGTTGGCTGCGGCTGAGCTCGCGGCCTATTTTTGGCACACGGAGGCCCCTCGCAAAGTCTCGCGCCATTCCGAGTCCGGCGGACGAAGTTGGCCAGCCCCACCCCCCAAGGCTATAGCCCACCCGTTTTTGTGGCCTATTTTCGCTGGACGAACTTGGCGCCCCGGCCTTCAGGCGGTTATTTTTGGGCGCGCCTCTGCCCGCGTCCTATTTTTGGCACACAGAGGTGCCTCGCAAAGTCTCGCGCCATTCCGTGTCCGGCGGACGAAGTCGGCGGGCCCCACCCCCCAAGGCTATAGCCCACCCGTTTTTGGGGCCTTTTTCCGCTGGACGAACTTGGCGCCCCGGCCTTCGGGCAGTTATTTTTCGGCGCGGCTTTGCCCGTGGCCTATTTTTGGCACACGGAGGCCCCTCGGAATGTCTCGCGGCATTCCTAGTCCGGCGGACGAAGTTGGCCAGCCCCACCCCTCAAGGCTATAGCCCACCCGTTTTTGTGGCCTTTTTCCGCTGGACGAACTTGGCGCCCCGGCCTTCGGGCGGTTATTTGTGGGTGCGGCTTTGTACTCGGCCTATATTTTGCACACGGAGGCCCCTCGTAAAGGCTCGCGGCATTCCGAGTCCGGCGGACGAAGGTGGCCAGCCCCACCCCCCAAGGCTATAGCCCACCCGTTTTTGTGGCCTTTTTCTGCTGGACGAACTTGGCGCCCCGGCCTTCGGACGGTTATTTTTGGGTGCG
>NW_006262963.1:5299-6321 GCF_000493195.1 Citrus x clementina | reverse complement strand
TTTTTGGGTGCGGCTTTGCCCGCGGCCTATTTTTGGCACACGGAGGTTCCTCGCAAAGTCTCGCGCCATTCCGAGTCCGGCGGACGAAGTGGTCCGGCCCAACCCCCAAGGCTATAGCCCACCCGTTTTTGTGGCCTTTTTCCGCTGGACGAACTTGGCGCCCCGGCCTTCGGGCAGTTATTTTTCGGCGCGGCTTTGCCCGCGGCCTATTTTTGGCACACGGAGGCCCCTCGGAATGTCTCGCGGCATTCCGAGTCCGGCGGACGAAGTTGGCCAGCCCCACCCCTCATGGCTATAGCCCACCCGTTTTTGTGGCCTTTTTCCGCTGGATGAACTTGGCGCCCCGGCCTTCGGGCGGTTATTTGTGGGCGCGGCTTTGTACTCGGCCTATATTTGGCACACGGAGGCCCCTCGTATAGTCTCGCGGCATTCCGAGTCCGGCGGACGAAGGTGGCCAGCCCCACCCCCCAAGGCTATAGCCCACCCGTTTTTGTGGCCTTTTTCTGCTGGACGAACTTGGCGCCCCGGCCTTCGGACGGTTATTTTTGGGTGCGGCTTTGCCCGCGGCCTATTTTTGGCACACGGAGGCCCCTCGCAAAGTCTCGCGCCATTCCGAGTCCGGCGGACGAAGTCGGCCAGCGCCACCCCCCAAGGCTATAGCCCACCCGTTTTTGTGGCCTTTTTCCGCTGGACGAACTTGTCGCCCCGGCCTTCGGGCGGTTATTTTTGGGCGCGGCTTTGCCCGCGGCCTTTTTTTGGCACACGGAGGCCCCTCACAAAGTCTCGCGCCATTCCAAGTCCGGCGGACGAAGTAGGCCAGCCCCACCCCCCAAGGCTATAACCCACCCATTTTTGTGGCCTTTTTCCGCTGGACGAACTCGGCGCCCTGGCCTTCGGGAGGTTATTTTTTGGCGCGGCTTTGTCCACGGCCTATTTTTGGCACACGGAGGCCCCTCGCAAAGTCTCGCGCCATTCCGAGGCCGGCGGGCGAAGTTGGCCAGCCCCACCCCTCAAGGCTATAG
>NW_006262963.1:0-3970 GCF_000493195.1 Citrus x clementina | reverse complement strand
CATTCCGAGTCCGGCGGACGAAGGTGGCCAGCCCCACCCCCCAAGGCTATAGCCCACCCGTTTTTGTGGCCTTTTTCTGCTGGACGAACTTGGCGCCCCGGCCTTCGGACGGTTATTTTTGGGTGCGGCTTTGCCCGCGGCCTATTTTTGGCACACGGAGGCCCCTCGCAAAGTCTCGCGCCATTCCGAGTCCGGCGGACGAAGTCGGCCAGCGCCACCCCCCAAGGCTATAGCCCACCCGTTTTTGTGGCCTTTTTCCGCAGGACGAACTTGTCGCCCCGGCCTTCGGGCGGTTATTTTTGGGCGCGGCTTTGCCCGCGGCCTTTTTTTGGCACACGGAGGCCCCTCACAAAGTCTCGCGGCATTCCAAGTCCGGCGGACGAAGTTGGCCAGCCCCACTCCCCAAGGCTATAGCCCACCCGTTTTTGTGGCATCTTTCCGCCGGACGAACTTGGCGCCCCGGCCTTCGGGCGGTTATTTTTGGGTGTGGCTTTGCCTGCGGCCTATTTTTGGCACATGGAGGCCACTCGCAAAGTCTCGCGGCATTCCGAGTCCGGCGGACGAAGTTGGCCAGCCCCACCCCCCAAGGCTATAGCGCACCCGTTTTTGTGGCCTTTTTCCAAAGGAGGAACTTGGCGCCCCGGCCTTCGGTCGGCTATTTTTGGCTGTGGCTGTACCCGCGGCTTATTTTTGGCACACGGAGGCCCCTCGTAAAGTCTCGCGCCATTCCGAGTCCGGCGGACGAAGTTGGCCAGCCCCACCCCCCAAGGCTATAGCCCACCTGTTTTTTTGGCCTTTTTCCGCTGGACGAACTTGGCGCCCCGGCCTTCGGTCGCTTATTTTTGGGTGAAGCTGTGCCCGCGGCCTATTTTTGGCACACGGAGGCCCCTCGCAAAGTCTCGCGCAATTCCGAGTCCGGCGGACAAACTTGGCCAGCCCAACCCCCCAAGGCTTTAGCCCACCCGTTTTTTTGGCCTTTTTCCGCTGGACGAACTTGGCGCCCCAGCCTTCGGTCGCTTATTTTTGGGTGAAGCTGTGCCCGCGGCCTATTTTTGGCACACGGAGGCCCCTCGCAAAGTCTCGCGGCATTCCGAGTCCGGCGGACGAACTTGGTGCCCCGGCCTTCGGGCGGTTATTTTTGGGCGCGGCTTTGGCCGCGGCCTATTTTTGGCACACGGAGGCCCCTCGTAAAGTCTCACGGCATTCCGAGTCCGGCGGATGAAGTTGGCCAGCCCCACCTCCCAAGGCTATAGCCCAGCCGTTTTTGTGGCCTTTTTCCGCTGGACGAACTTGGCGCCCCGGCCTTCGGGCGGTTATTTTTTGGCGCGACTTTGCTCGCGGCCTATTTTTGGCACACGGAGGCCCCTCGCAAAGTCTCGCACCATTCCGAGTCCGGCGGACGAAGTTGGCCAGCCCCACCCCCCAAGGCTATAGCCCACCCGTTTTGGTGGCCTTTTTCCGCAGGAGGAACTTGGCGCCCCGGCCTTCGGGCGGTTATTTTTGGGCGTGGTTTTGCCCGCGGCCTATTTTTGGCACACGGAGGCCCCTCGCAAAGTATCGCGGCATTCCGAGTCCGACGGACGAAGTTGGCCAGCCCCACCCCTCAAGGCTATAGCCCACCCATTTTTGTGGCCTTTTTCCGCCGGACGAACTTGGCGCCCCGGCATTTGGGCGGTTATTTTTAGGCGTGGCTTTGCCTGCGGCCTATTTTTGGCACACGGAGGCCCCTCGCAAAGTCTCCCGGCATTCCGAGTCCGGCGGACGAAGTTGGCCACCCCACCCCCCAAGGCTATAGCCCACCCGTTTTTGTGGGCTTTTTCCGCTGGACGAACTTGGCGCCCTGGCCTTCGGGCGGTTATTTGTTGCTGTGGCTGCGTCCGTGGCCTATTTTTGGCACACGGAGGTGCCTCGCAAAGTTTCGCACCATTCCGAGTCCGGCGGACGATGTTGGCCAGCCCCACCCCCTAAGGCTATAGCCCACCCGTTTTTGTGGAATTTTTCCGCTGGACGAACTTGGCGCCCCGGCCTTCGGGTGGCTATGTTTGGGCGCGGCTGTGCCCGCGGCCTATTTTGGGCTCACGGAGGCGGCTCGCAAAGTCTCCCGCCATTCCGAGTCCGGCTGACGATGTTGGCCAGCCCCACCCCCTATGGCTATAGCCCACCCGTTTTTGTGGCATTTTTCCGTTGGACGAACTTGGCGCCCCGGCCTTCGGGCAGTTATTTTTGGGAGTGGCTGTACCCGTGGCCTATTTTTGGCACACGGAGGCGCCTCGCAAAGTCTCGCGCCATTCCGAGTCCGGCGGACGAAGTTGGCCAGCCCCACCCCCCAAGGCTATAGCCCACCCGTTTTGGTGGCCTTTTTCCGCAGGAGGAACTTGGCGCCCCGGCCTTCGGGCGGTTATTTTTGGGCGTGGTTTTGCCCGCGGCCTATTTTTGGCACACGGAGGCCCCTCGCAAAGTATCGCGGCATTCCGAGTCCGACGGACGAAGTTGGCCAGCCCCACCCCTCAAGGCTATAGCCCACCCATTTTTGTGGCCTTTTTCCGCCGGACGAACTTGGCGCCCCGGCATTTGGGCGGTTATTTTTAGGCGTGGCTTTGCCTGCGGCCTATTTTTGGCACATGGAGGCCCCTCGCAAAGTCTCCCGGCATTCCGAGTCCGGCGGACGAAGTTGGCCACCCCACCCCCCAAGGCTATAGCCCACCCGTTTTTGTGGGCTTTTTCCGCTGGACGAACTTGGCGCCCTGGCCTTCGGGCGGTTATTTGTTGCTGTGGCTGCGTCCGTGGCCTATTTTTGGCACACGGAGGTGCCTCGCAAAGTTTCGCACCATTCCGAGTCCGGTGGACGATGTTGGCCAGCCCCACCCCCTAAGGCTATAGCCCACCCGTTTTTGTGGAATTTTTCCGCTGGACAAACTTGGCGCCCCGGCCTTCGGGTGGCTATGTTTGGGCGCGGCTGTGCCCGCGGCCTATTTTGGGCTCACGGAGGCGGCTCGCAAAGTCTCCCGCCATTCCGAGTCCGGCTGACGATGTGGGCCAGCCCCACCCCCTATGGCTATAGCCCACCCGTTTTTGTGGCATTTTTCCGTTGGACGAACTTGGCGCCCCGGCCTTCGGGCAGTTATTTTTGGGCGCGGCTGTACCCGTGGCCTATTTTTGGCACACGGAGGCACCTCGCAAAGACTCGCGCCATTCCGAGTCCGGCGGACGAAGTTGGCCAGCCCCACCCCCCAATGCTATAGCCCACCCGTTTTTGTGGGCTTTTTCCGCTGGACGAACTTGGCGCCCCGGCCTTCGGGCTGTTATTTTTGGGCGCGGCTGTGCCCGCGGCCTATTTTTGGCACACGGAGATGCCTCACAAATTCTCGCACCATTCCGACTCCGGCGGACGAAGTTGGCCAGCCCCACCCCCCAAGGCTATTGCCCACCCATTTTTGTGGCATATTTCCGCTGGACGAACTTGGCGCCCCGGCCTTCGGGCAGTTATTTTTGGGGGCGGCTGTGCCCGCGGCCTATTTTTGGCAAACGGAGGCGCCTCACAAAGTTTCGCGCCATTCCGAGTCCGGCGGACGAAGTTGGCCAGCCCCACCCCCCGAAGTTATAGCCCACCCGTTTTTGTGGCATTTTTCCGCTGGACGAACTTGGCGCTCCGGCCTTCGGGAAGGTTATTTTTGTGCGCGGCTGTGTCCATGGCCTAGTTTTGGTACACAGAGGCGCCTCGCAAAGTCTCGCGCCATTCCGAGTCCGGCGGACGAAGTCGGCCAGCCCCACCCCCCAATGCTATAGCCCACCCGTTTTTGTGGGCTTTTTCCGCTGGACGAACTTGGCGCCCCGGCCTTCGGGCTGTTATTTTTGGGCACGGCTGTGCCCGCGGCCTATTTTTGGCACACGGAGGCGCCTCACAAATTCTCGCACCATTCCGACTCCGGCGGACAAAGTTGGCCAGCCCCACCCCCCAAGGCTATAGCCC
>NW_006262964.1:0-3735 GCF_000493195.1 Citrus x clementina | reverse complement strand
CAATGGCATCGTCAAGTGTTTGAACACCACGCCTATCAAGCTCGGTCTTGGCCCAATCCTTGAGGCCATCTTGGAAGTAGAAGAGTGAATCCTTGTCGGACATGTCGCTTATCTCCAACATGAGGGTAGTGAACTCGTTGATGTAGTCCCGAATGCTACCCGATTGCTTGAGGCGACGTAAGCGCACTCGCGCTTCTTTCTCCGCATTGCTTGGGGCGAACTGCTTTCGGAGTTCTTGCTTGAAGTCGGCCCAAGTGTCGATGGTGCAAATGCCCTTGCCCATCTCGCCATGCTTGCGACGCCACCATAGTTGTGCAGCGCCTCTAAGATAGGTGGGTGCAGTGCCCACTTTCGATGCCTCATCTCGGACACCCATGGCATCGAAGTATTGATCCAGCCCAAAGAGGAAATTGTCCACGATGGTGGCATTGCGTGTGCCATCGTAGGTGTCAGGCTTTGGCACGTCAATGCGGCGCGCATCACTCGAGTTTGCGGAAGCTGGACTTGTGGAGAGTGTGCGCTTGTGCCATGCCCAATCCGAGCGGACTTCATCCACTTCCGCACGGACAGTACGTAGTTCGTCCTGAACAAAACTACGAAGTTTGAACAACTCATCATGGAAAGAACGAAACTCACCTCGGAGAATGTTCGCTTGCTCATGGATGAGAGCTTTTGTGGCCACCGTGAACTCGGCGTATTCTCCCTCGAGACCATCCACTCTTTCCTCCAATCCCACGAGGCTATCTTGAGCGGCGGACAATGCTATTTCGAGAGTGCCTACACGAGGCTCCAACGCATCCACGGATAGGGCCTTGGACTTGCCGCGAGTCTTGCCTTGGGCGCGTTCTCCCTCTCGGCCATGGCTTGGTTCCGGTGGAACATCCACACCAACAACACCCTCTTGTGCTACGTTCGAAGGGTTGGCCATTGCTTCGTGAGCTAATTTGCGTGCGTGCAAACCTTAGCTCTGATACCACTTGTCACGGGATGAGTGTTTTGCGCAGCTAACCCGTGCGGCACTTAGACAACTTTGCCGAATATTGCTAAGTAAGCCTAGAGATTCTCGAACAAGAGAAGAGAGCAATTGAGCCAAAGAAACTTGTATTGCACAAAGAGAGATTACAGTGCTTGTTGGATACAAATGCTTAATGCCATCCCATATTTATAGGGGAGGCTTTGCCTAACTTTGCCTAACTTCACCTAACTTTGCCAAACTTGGTCAAACTCTAGAGTATTTTACAATTTCCTAGCTATTTGCATGTGCTGGAATTGTATAAAGTATTCTAGAATATTTACATGTTCACATGTGCTAGAGTTGCCTAGAACCTTCCGGAATTGGGCCAAGCTAGCACTCTTGGCCTTGTGTTGGCTCTCTAACCCGAAATTGTGGGCAATTGGGCTAGCGAATTGGGCGGTCCGCAACATTAAGCACTAGTACCACCACCAAACCTCTTGATAGTATATGGATATAGATGCATACCAGGAAATATCTGTCCGAACTGATATGGAAACGAACGAATATCCAAATTCGATCATCCATTCCTGTATTGCACTCAAATATACTGGTATTCCCCCAACATTCTCTGCCACAGATGAAGACTGATCAAAATTAGCATCAACACATAATCCACTTGAATCACCAGTTGTCATAATCCCGGACCCAAAGATGGTAATATCATTATCATCACATGGTTTATGGCTTAGCAAATTTAATTCTGTGGTGTGTACCACATTGGCCACTCCCTTTTTTATGTTGCATATTTGTTGATTCCAAGAAATAGTACTTTTGTATCCATCAAACTTACTTTATTAATATTCTTCATCATTTTGGTTAATGGCTTAGCAAATGTAGGAGGAGTTAGCCAAAATAAATTACTTTCTCTTATATTAATTGTTATGGCAAACGAGTTTATTTCACTCTCTTAAACAAGAATTAAGCAACCCACGAAACCAGAATTGATAAAAAACAAGATTACGAAAAAGAACAAAGAAGAACAGAGCAATCAAAGATTCTCAACACACCAAGAAACTAACGTGGTTCAGCTCCACAAAGGAACCTACATTCACGGCTGTAAAAGCCAGCAAGGGCAGAAGCTTTATTGAACAAGAAGATGATGGATTAGAACTGAGTCACCAATTACAAATTAAAACTTTTCTAATCTTTAGCGTTTTCTCTCTGTAATGCTTAAGTGTATCTCTCTGCTCTATAAATTGGAAAGTAGCTTAGAGATAGCTTATATATATGTATGCTTTTCACGTGTGTATCCACTTGCAATGAATCAGTCTGTTATTAACTAACTAACCAACTCTCGATTTGGATCCCACTTATGCCAGCTCACCTGCCACCTCAGCAAGTTCATAACAGATTATAACTAACTTCGGCTTCACAAATCTCCACCTTAGTTCTAATCTGTTTATGCCTCTCCCTTCACTGCAACACAGCACCAGTAAACTTGTTTCACAAGCTAATACTCCCAATCAGATTCAGTAAGTCCCTGAACCTGACTGATGGCGAAGGCTTGGTTAACATGTCAGCTGGATTGACTTCAGATGGCACCTTAACCACATTCACTACTTCTTTGCTGATTTCATCCCTTATGAAATGCATTCTAACATCAATATGTTTAGTTCTCACATGATACTTAGGATTTTTACTTAGCTGAATAGCACTTAAGCTATCACAGCCAACTATAACCACTTCTTGTTTAAACCTCAATTCAGAGACCAGCCCTCTCAGCCATATTGCTTCCTTGACAACTTCTGTAAGTGCAATATATTCAGCTTCTGTTGTTGAGAGGGCAACCACTGATTGCAGGGAAGACTTCCAACTTATAGCACCTCCACACATAGTAAACACAAAACCTGTTATAGACCTTCTTCTATACTTAGCTGCTGCATAGTCAGAGTCCACAAACCCAGCAACTTCAGGTGATGCTCCACTTATTTTTCCAAACATGATGGCAGTGACAGCAGTTCCTCGAAGATACCTTAGTACCCATTTCACTGCATTCCAGTGATCCTTCCCTGGATTCCCCATAACCCTACTGATGACTCCAACTCCATGAGCCAAGTCAGGTCTGGT
This sequence comes from Citrus x clementina, assembly GCF_000493195.1. Lineage (NCBI taxonomy): Eukaryota > Viridiplantae > Streptophyta > Magnoliopsida > Sapindales > Rutaceae > Citrus > Citrus x clementina. The sequence continues at coordinate 653 of NW_006262964.1, read as the reverse complement.
GCATACCATGGCATACATGATGCTGCCAACTGCACTAGAGTAGGTATCTCCCTCATATAGTTAAAATCATCATCAGTTGTAGGTTCCAGTGACTTAGATAACTGGAAGCGAGCTGACAGAGGTGTTGAAACAGGTTTTGAATCTTCCATATTGAACTTGGTTAACACCCTCTTCACATAATCAGCTTGAGATAGATACAAAACTTTGGATTCCCTATCTCTTATTATCTGCATACCCAGAATTTTTGTAGCTGCACCCAAATCCTTCATTTCAAATTCAGTGCTGAGCTCCACCTTAAGTTTCTTTATTTCTTCCTTTTTATTGCATGCAATAAGCATGTCATCCACATAAAGAAGCAAATAGATGCCTCCACCACTTGATAAGAGTTTATAATACACACAGTTATCAAATTTGCTTCTGTAGTACCCATGGCTTATCATGAACTCATCAAACTTCAAATACCATTGCCTTGGGGATTGCTTGAGGCCATACAAGCTCTTCTTCAATAAGCACACCTTGTCCTCTGATCCTTTCTCAATGAACCCTTCTGCCTATGCCATGAAAATTTCTTCATCGAGGCTACCATGTAAGAAGACAGTTTTAACATATATCTACTCCAGCTCCAGGTCATGATAGCAGAGAGGGCCAACAGC
>NW_006262965.1:2493-3937 GCF_000493195.1 Citrus x clementina | reverse complement strand
TCCGCCTCGGGCTGTCTCGCGATCCTTTCTACTGCCTGGCCCGCAGCAGTACCTTGACCAACTCCAGGTCCAATAGAAGCAAGCCCAACAGCCAACCCAGCAGCAATAACGGAAGCGGCAGAAATCAGTGGATTCATGATAAGTCCCTCGCACTAAAATAAAGAAAAACTAAAGAAATCGTTAATGATACAATCGTCCAATAAATTATGACTTAATTATTCCGTCACTAGGATTCGCCCAGCCGAAGTAACTAAGAACTCCCAATTGGCGTAATAATAATATTATTATTGAACCATCAAAACTTTTTAGATATCTCTTTTTTAGTTTCGATCCACAGGCACAACACAGGATTTTTGTAAATCCATACGACTTTTGTTCTTCCATTTCTTTTTTCGGAACCCTTTTTTGAATTCTTCGTTCGTTTTCTTTCTTTCATCTCTTTATTTTTATTGATTCAATTCCCAGTCAAAGCATCAAAGCAAAGACGAAATCGAACAATTTCTATTAGAATCCCTATCGAAATTCACAATAATCACAAGAGTAGGGTGGATTAGATATATCTTTAGTTCATATATAACTAGCAATATCTAATATCCCATATACATGTCTTTCTTACAGAACGTAAACCAACTATTAATATCTTAGACTCCAAGTATTCGTATCTTAAAGTCAATCGTATTCTCGAACCCCTTTTAAAATTCAAAAAATACACAAGAGTTGGCATTTGATTCCATATACCTAATTATGTACCCCTCGCCGAATCACCCCGTTTTTTATAAATCTCTTTTTTTTTTTTTTTTTTTTTCAATTCCTTTTCGTTATCATTATCCACCAGGCTACAATCGAAATAGACGAATTCATTGGGGCGAATCATTGCATAGAACTAAATATCAGTATTTGATTGAGGTACGGCCATGCAATTTATTATATTAATATTCTCTTTTGGTCAATCGTTGAATTGAAGAATTGACTAAAATCAACTAAAAGGGGAATCATTTTATAAAGCATCTTTCTTTTCTTTTTTTTTAATCACCCGCCTGTGATACTATAAGAATTTTTATTCAACTTATCACTCTTGGTATTTGCTATTCGAATTGAATGAACAAAAATGAACAAAACAATATAAAGAAAATATTAATTGGCGGGGAGAGGGGGGGATGATATAATAAGGCCAAAGAGGAATTTGAGGAAAAAGATCCTTTAGATCTCTTTCCTACAATTCCCCAATATCGTAATTTTTTTTCTACAACTCTTGATCGTATATGCGGTATTTGTAAATTTATGTTTGGATATGTATTTTTCCTAAGAAGAAGTATAAGTAAGATTATCTTGAGTTACGCATCCATTGCCTTTGTTCTAACCTACAAAAAAGAATTATTTCCAAACCGAGTCAATGAGGGCCCTCCATAAATTCCCCTATATAACCCGCAAGCTAAGTTGCAAA
>NW_006262965.1:0-2296 GCF_000493195.1 Citrus x clementina | reverse complement strand
TGTATTTACTGAAATAGCGTAATCCCTTTTTGGAAAGACCCGCATAGAAGTATGCTATTGACGTGAGCAAAGCTAAAGCAACGGTAGTATTTATATCATTCGTGGGTGCGGCTAACTCCCCATGAGGTAACTGTATGATTTTCCAAGGTAAAAGAGCACCTGACCAATTAGAAACAAAAATAAAAAGAAACAGAGTTCCAATAAAGGGAACCCATGGGCCATATTCTTCTCCAATCTGAGTTTTGCTCACGTCTCGAATGAATTCAAGGACATATTCGAAGAAATTTTGAGTGGCAGTCGGAACGGTTTGTGGATTCCGAACGGCTATAAAGGCTGAACCTAATAAGATAGCAATTACAACCCAAGAAGTAATAAGTACTTGGGCATGGACCTGGAACCCACCTATTTGCCAATAGAAATGTTGGCCTACTTCCACACCGGATATATCGTATAACCCCCTTAGTGTATTCATGGAACATGATAGAACATTCATATCGCCCTCTGACCGAAATAGAAATTTAAAAAGAATTATTTTGATTCAACCATCTTCTTTTCGACTTGTCTACTTGAATTGTATATTTTGAATATCTGCTAATTGCATAATATCCACCAGGTTTGTCTCTTTTCTTTTGTGCAATTCAGGAATAGTACCCAATCCATAAATCTATGGAGTTACCAAAATAATTTATTTATCTTATTATTAATCAAGGATTTCGTATATAGCTAGAGCGACCCTCACAAATTGCGAATACTAATTTGTTAAGGATTAATCGGATTGAGGCTATAGCGTCATCGTTTGCTGGAATCGAAATATCTGCGAGATCGGGGTCACAATTTGTATCGATTAAACAAATTGTTGAAATTCCCAAAGTGATACATTCTCGAAGAGCCGTATATTCTTCTTGCTGATCAACGACGATTACAATATCGGGTACCCTCGTCATATATTTAATTCCGCCCAGATACGTTTGCAGACGCGATAATTGTCTCTTCAAAATAGCGGCATCCCTTTTGGGAAGACTGTCGAGTCTCCCCCCTTTTTGTTCCGTTCTCAAATCCCTGAACTTGTGAAGTCGCGTTTCTGTAGTGGACCAATTGGTTAACATACCGCCGAGCCATTTTTGATTAACATAATGGCACCGAGCCCTTATTGCAGCTCGCGCGACTAAATCAGCTGCTTTATTTTTAGTACCAACAATTAAGAATTGTTTTCCCCTACTTGCTGCATCAAAAACTAAATCACAAGCTTCTGATAAAAACCGAGCAGTTCGAGTCAGATTTGTAATATGAATACCTTTATGTTTTGCAGATATATAAGGTGCCATTCTAGGATTCCATTTCCGAGTACCATGACCAAAATGAATTCCTGCTTCCATCATCTCTTCCAAATGGATGTTCCAATACCTTCTTGCCATTTCTCCCCCACTTCCTCTTTTTTTTTTAAGAGACGAGGCGCCCTGAAATAAATAATTGTTCCGAGGGAACCTTCTCTTCTACCAGAGAGTGACCATTGATACACGACCCAGGCCATTCATTACTTTCTATTCATTATTATCCTTCGTTCTATTCATTATTATCTTTCTTTTCGTACCATTAAAAAATCAAATGATCACAAATAGTTAAAAGAATTCGCTCCTAGGACTCATTAAACCCTCTAAGCAATTGTGCTCTGATGTATCATGGAAAGTTGTTGAAATGCACGAGTCAAATAATTCTCTGTGGTGTAAGAAAATATCTCTCATTTCCCCCCCGAATAAATTCCCTTTTTGTCTTTCCAAAAGAATGTTGTTATGCTGCCTTGAACAGTGGACTAATCCTTTGAATCCGGTACCGACTGGTATTATCCCCCCCAGAACAACGTTTTCTTTCAGGCCTTTCAACCAATCGATACGACCTCGGAGAGCAGCTTTTGCTAAAACTCGCGTGGTTTCTTGAAAACTTGCTTCGGATATAAAACTTTGAGTATTCAGAGACGCTCTCGTTATTCCCAATAAGCTAGCTCGATAACAGATCACTTCTTCCAAAGCGCGCCCCATTCGTTCCGCTCGTAACAATCCAATCAGTTCGCCGGGTAAAAAAATATTAGACATTCCATCTTCGGAAACTAAAACTTTTGATGTTATTTGACGTACAATAATTTCTATATGCCTATTATGGATCTGCACCCCCTGCGATCGATAAACCTTTTGGATCTTATTAACCAAAGAGATACGACTTTGCACTATAGTTAGCTCAGCACCAATCAAGAATCCCCAGGGAATCCCAAGAATTCTTGTTATACTCGCGTTCCACTTCC
>NW_006262966.1:2096-3841 GCF_000493195.1 Citrus x clementina | reverse complement strand
CAATGAATTTATATTTTTAGGGGAGATGGGGTACCTCACTAGTTTATTGTGTGCGGTGCGGTGTATCTAAGATTTGGGGGAGGTGAGAAAGGGAGAGAGAGTGGTAACAATGGTGAAAGGTTTAGAACTAAGAGAGGTGTCCTTTGAAATGGGTTCCATGCCTGCAAAACAATGAAATAGAGGTTATAGGTGAAGCCGGGGTACCCCGGCGTTCACACTCCGACGCTCAAGTTAGCAAACTCAAGCTTTAATGGTAAAGAGAGCTGGCTAGCCCTCTGTAAATTAGGGTTTAAGGTTGAAGAAAACCTATTTTTTGGAGTGTGAGTGTTAGTAGTGAGTGAGAACATGATGGAGAATAAAACCTAGGCACCTTTATATATGGAGTACCTCAGCTGCCATATGGCGTACCCTTTTTGGCTAACGTCTTTTTACCTTTTTATGATTTTTTGGGCCGTTATGTGCATGTTCGCGGCGTATCTCATCCTTTGGAAACATGGCGCACGCTGGAGAGTAGTCCAAGGTACCTCTGCAGTAGCTGTCGGGTAGGCGGCTGAGGACCACTGTCCTTGGGACAGTGTCCTTCACTTTTTGCAGAGGTAGCAGGCGGCTGTCCCCCCCTTTTGGTATGACGTTCTTGATTCCTAATTCTGACAAAATCGAATAATATCTTTTCAGAGATGGAGACGTTTCTCACGGCGGATATTTTCGGAGGATTCTCTTACATCTGATCCGTCGGGTACCTCGAGTTACGTGAGGTACCTCAATTTATTTGGGGTACCCCTAATTATGCGAGGTACCTCTATTTGTGTGGGGTACCTCTATTTGCATGGGGTACCTCTAATAAATTGAGGCAAAAGAAACTCATTGTATGAGTGACACGTGGTGATGTGTCTGGACCGGGGATACCTTGCTTAGTTTCTTCCTTTGACTAAACTTTGTGTACTGTCGAGCTAAAAAATCTTCTTTTTGTCTTTTCCGTTTCCCGCCACTTTTTTTTTTTACTCAACTGCTGATGAGAACGAACAGTTGTCTTTATGTCTCTCTCCTGTTTTCATGGGAAATGGCAGCATTCTGACACACAGTTTGAATTTTAAAAATATCAATCTCACACAAACATCCCTTACCTCCTTTCTTGTGCAGTGTGTTCTGTCAGGTTGAATTAAAAATCTCTGACGTGAATGTCAATCTCCTCTCATTTATTTTGAAAATCCCTAAATGATCTTCCAAAAGTTTATTATCTCCAATGGCCTTCTTCTTTCAAAATTTCTCACAGGTAAAAATTTCTTCTTTACTCTTTTTTTTTAGCCTGGTCATCTTCCCTAGGCTTATTCTATCTCTTCACTTCCCTTTTTTTTTTATTTCCTTCTTCTTCCCGTGTTTTCTCTCTTCTCTTTTCTTTCTTCTTCTTCTTTCTTTCCCTCTCTCAGCCGACGATCTTCTCTCGTGTTTTCCGGCGTGGGTCTCAGCTGCTGGAGCGGCGGTTTTGGCTCCAGATCTAGTCGGTTCAAGGCGGTTTTTCGGCAGCTCACGGCGAGATCCGACCCGGCGGTAGACACGGTAACCCCCCTCCATTGTGTCTTCATTTTATCCTTACTTTTTCTCTCTTCTTTCTTATTTTCTTCTCTCTTTTATTTTTCTCTTTCGTTTTGGCCGGCGTTTTCCTTGGCGATTTCCGGCGTCGGTTTGGTGGCTGCAGCCGCAGCAGTCGGCATCGGTTCGGTGGCTGCAGTTGCGGCAGCCGACGT
>NW_006262966.1:0-1996 GCF_000493195.1 Citrus x clementina | reverse complement strand
CATTCGTGTTGTCTTCTCCGTTCTTCATTCTCTTTTCTTTTTTTTTTTAATTTTCGGCAGCATTCGCCCTTGGTGGTTTCCAGCGTCCTTCTCGCGATCTCCGGCGTCGGTTCTTGGTGGTTGCAGCCATGACAGCCGATGTCGGTTGCTGCAGCTTCTTCGTTCTTCATTATTATTATTTTTTTTATATTTATAAATAAAATAAATTGGCTAATTTCATTTGTGCTTGAATAAATAAAATAAATTTGCAGCTTCTTCGTTCTTCACATCATTGGGTTTTATATTTGCATATTCTTACTTACTGTTTTTGGTTGCCTGCAGCTTTATCTCCTCACGATTACCAATCCCGATCCGTCAAGTTGGTAAATCACAGGTATTCTTCCTCGTTTCTCCTCCTTTGGCGCATTTACAATGACACTATTTTGCATACTCTGAGAAAATTTTTTTTATTTTTTTTTGTTGGTGTTTGCATTTGATGGTTGATGTATGGTGGGTGGTGTATGGTATGAAAATATTGTTGGGGGAATTGTGGCTTGGTGGTTATGTTGTTGGGGGAATTGTGGCTTCATGGTTATGTTATTGGGGGAAAGTAAATGGGCAAGAAACATACGGGGCCAGTGAGGAAGCGTTGTGCAGTTGGGGCTAGTAGGGTTGACAGACCTCCTGCGGGTTCTCCTTCCCACATCTCTATTAGCGAGGGGGATAGATCTCTCGCTAGTACCTCTGGGAGTTGTAACTCTCACTCTGAGCTCCCTCCCCCTAGGAGTACTCCTCATGTCATCCCACACTTTCCCAGTAAACGGCCAACCCCTCATCCTAAAAAAAAAGGTAGGTCATCCAAGCCCAAGGTTCCAGCTCGTTCCTCAGGCCAGCCTCCCAAGTCTCCCTCTGCCACACCTTTAAAATCTGGCAACCTTTATTCCCTAGGCACTAGGAGAGCTACTTTGGGGGACTTAGAACAAATTAGAGCCAAATACAATATTCCTCCCTCTGTCCAGCTTACAGTACCCCATATGGATGAACGACCTGAGTGTCCGAAGTCTGACAGGATTCCTCTCCACATTGACCTCTTCGATCTAGGACTCCGCTTGCCCCTCCAACCTTTTTATATGAGACTGTTTAGTTATTTGGGGGTAGCTCCTAGGCAGTTGTCCCTTCCCAGGTGGAGGACACTTCTGGGCTTACATGTGTTATGGTTGGAGGTATTGAGGCACGACATTTCTATGTGGGAATTGAGGGGCCTTTACCAATTCAAAAAGCCTAAGGGTCCCGCTATTGCTTACTTCCCCGCTTGAGGTGATCATGGCCATATTGTTGAGGGGGACCCTACCTTGAAGAAGAGTGACAGAAAGGGATGGTTTGTGGCTGAAGGTAGGTGGGGGACAGAGACTCTGGATTAAAAGGGTAACCCCGTGGAGGTTCCCAATTCCTTCAATGTAGACTGTAAGTATCTCCCTTATTTACAGTTATTTATCTTAATCTTTCACATGGATGTCTCGCTAACCTTGGGTTCTCCATGCTTTTGTAGGTGTGACGTGAGCTAAAGGATCATACCCAGTTCAGGAGGTGGGGAGAGAGGTGAAGAAGTTTGTGGAGAGGCTTCGAGGTGCACAGAGGAGTAGTGATGTGCTAGAGGAGAGCAGATTATGGAGAGCTGGGCTGATTTACCAAAGTCTTCCACCTGCTCCAGGGGGTGACTCATGTATGATTTGGGTGTCGGGGGGTACCCTATTATTATCTACGGGACTGGGGTACCCCGTTATCACCTCATTCTTTATTTTGCTTCCCCGCTTTTCATTTCCCATTTTTGTTTTTGTAATACTTAGTACTCGTCCAGCTAACATAACTTTTGTGCATTAGGTGCAGTTATGGAGTCAGCGGGTGACGCTTTTGATGCCTTTTTCTAAGCGGTAGTGGGTGGTGCTTCTGGATCTCATGATTCGGCGGTACCTCAAAAAAGTTTTTGGCCACCTCGAGCTCCCAGACTAAAGGGGAA
>NW_006262967.1:1777-4153 GCF_000493195.1 Citrus x clementina | reverse complement strand
CCACCCGTTTTTTGGCCATTTTTCCGCTGGGGGGTTTTGGCACCACGACCTTCGGACGCGGCTTTGCCCGCGGCTTATTTTTGGAACCGAGGCCCCTGGCAAAGTCTCGCCCCATTCCGAGTCCGGCGGACGAACTTCGCCCGCGCCCCCCACCTAGGCTATAGCCCACCCGTTTTTTGGCCATTTTTCCGCTGGGGGGTTTTGGCACCACGACCTTCGGGCGCTTATTTTTGGGCGCGGCTTTGCCCGCGGCTTATTTTTGGCGCCCCGAGGCCCCTCGCAAAGTCTCGCCCCATTCCGAGTCCGGCGGACGAACTTCGCCCGCGCCCCCCACCAAGGCTATAGCCCACCCGTTTTTTGGCCATTTTTCCTCTGGGGGGTTTTGGCACCACGACCTTCGGGCGCTTATTTTTGGGCGCGGCTGTGCCCGCGACTTCCTTTTTGGCACCCCAAGGCCCCTAGCAAAGTCTCGCCGCATTCCGAGTCCGGCGGACGAACTTCGCCCGCGCCCCCCACCAAGGCTATAACCCACCCATTTTTTGGCCATTTTTCGGCCGGGGGGAATTTGGTACCACGACCTTCGGGCGCTTATTTTTTGGCACGGCTGTGCCCGCGGCTTCCCGCGGGCACCCCGAGGCCCCTCGCAAAGTCTCGCCCCATTCCGAGTCCGGCGGACGAACTTCGCCCGCGCCCCCACCAAGGCTATAACCCACCCGTTTTTTTGCCATTTTTCCGCTGGGGGTTTTTTGCACGTCGACCTTCGAGCGCTTATTTTTGGGCGCGGCTTTGCCCGCGGCTTATTTTTGGCAACCCGAGGCCCCTCGCAAAGTCTCGCCCCATTCCGAGTCCGGCGGAACAACTTCGCCCGCGCCCCCCACCTAGGCTATAGCCCACCCGTTTTTTGGCCATTTTTCCGCTGGGGGGTTTTGGCACCACGACCTTCGGGAGTTTATTTTTGGACGCGGCTTTGCCCGTGGCTTATTTTTGGCACCCCGAGGCCCCTCGCAATGTGTCGCCCCATTCCGAGTCCGGCGGACGAACTTCGCCCGCGCCCCCCACCAAGGCTATAGCCCACCCGTTTTTTGGACATTTTTCCGCGGGGGGGTTTTGGCACCACGACCTTGGGGCGCTTATTTTTGGGCGCGGCTTTGCCCGTGGCTTATTTTTGATGACCCGAGGCCCCTCGCAAAGTCTCGCCCCATTCCGAGTCCGGCGGATGAACTTCGCCCGCGCCCCCCACCAAGGCTATAGCCCACCCGTTTTTTGGCCATTTTTCCGCTGGGGGGTTTTGGCACCACGACCTTGGGGCGCTTATTGTTGGGCGCGGCTTTGTCCGCAGATTATTTTTGGCACCCCGAGGCCCCTCGCAAAGTCTCGCCCCATTCTGAGTCCGGCGGACGAACTTCGCCCGCGCCCCCCACCAAGGCTATAGCCCACCCGTTTTTAGGCAATTTTTACGCTGGGGGGTTTTGGCACCACGACCCTCGGGCGCTTATTTTTGGACGCGGCTATGCCCGTGACTTCCCGCAGGAACCCCGAGTCCCCTCGCAAAGTCTTGCCGCATTCCGAGTCCGGCGGACGAACTTCGCCTGCGCCCCCCACCAAGGCTATAGCCCACCCGTTTTTTGGCCATTTTTCCGCTGGGGGGTTTTGGCACCACGACCTTTGGGCGCTTATTTTTGGGCGCGGCTGTGCCCGCGACTTCCCGCGGGCACCCCGAGGCCCCTCGCCAAGTCTCGCCGCATTCCGAGTCCGGCGGACAAACTTCGCCCGCGCCCCCCACCAAGGCTATAGCCCACCCGTTTTTTGGCCATTTTTCCAAAACGGGGTTTTGGCACCACGACCTTCGGGCGCTTATTTTTGGACGCGGCTTTGCCTGCGGCTTATTTTTGGCACCCCGAGGCCCCTCGCAAAGTCTCGCCCCATTCCGAGTCTGGCGGACGAATTTCGCCCGCGCCCCCCACCAAGGCTATATCCCACCCGTTTTTTGGCAATTTTTCCGCTGGCGGGTTTTGCCACCACGACCTTCGGGCGCTTATTTTTGGGCGCGGATTTGCCCGCGGCTTATTTTTGGCACCCCGAGGCCCCTCGCAAAGTTTCGCCCCACTCCGAGTCCGGCGGACGAACTTTGCCCGCGCCCCCCACCAAGGCTATACCCCACCCGTTTTTTGGCCATATTTCCGCTGGGGGGTTTTGGCACCACGACCTTCGGGCGCTTATTTTTGGACGCGGCTTTGCCCGCGGCTTATTTTTGGCACCCCGAGGCCCCTCGCAAAGTCTCGCCCCATTCCGAGTCCGGAGGACGAACTTCGCCCGCGCCCCCCACCAATGCTATAGCCCACCCGTTTTTTGGCCATTTTTACGCTGGGGGGTTTT
>NW_006262967.1:0-1367 GCF_000493195.1 Citrus x clementina | reverse complement strand
GCTTATTTTTGGCACCCCGAGGCCCCTCGCAAAGTCTCGCCCCATTCCGAGTCTGGCGGACGAACTTCGCCCGCGCCCCCCACCAAGGCTATATCCCACCCGTTTTTTGGCAATTTTTCCGCTGGCGGGTTTTGCCACCACGACCTTCGGGCGCTTATTTTTGGGCGCGGCTTTGCCCGCGGCTTATTTTTGGCACCCCGAGGCCGCTCGCAAAGTCTCGCCCCATTCCGAGTCCGGCGGACGAACTACGCCCGCGCCCCCCACTAAGGCTATAGACCACCCGTTTTTTGGCCATTTTTCCGCTGGGGGGTATTGGCACCACGACCATCGGGCGCTTATTTTTGGGCGCGGCTTTGGGCGCGGCTTATTTTTGGCACCCCAAGGCCCCTCGCAAAGTCTCGTCCCATTCCGAGGCCGGCGGACGAACTTCGCCCGCGCCCCCCACCGAGGCTATAGCCCACCTTTTTTTGGCCATTTTTCCGCTGGGGGGTTTTCGCACCACGACCTTAGGGTGCTTATTTTTGGGCGCGGCTGTGCCCGGGACTTCCCGCGGGCACTCCGAGGCCCCTCGCAAAGTCTCGCCCCATTCCGAGTCCGGCGGACGAACTTCGCCCGCGCCCCCCACTAAGGCTATAGACCACCCGTTTTTTGGCCATTTTTCCGCTGGGGGGTATTGGCACCACGACCTTCGGGCGCTTATTTTTGGGCGCGGCTTATTTTTGGCACCCCAAGGCCCCTCGCAAAGTCTCGCCCCATTCCGAGTCCGGCGGACGAACTTCGCCCGCGCCCCCCACCAAGGCTATAGCCCACCCGTTTTTTGGCCATTTTTCCGCTGGGGGGTTTTCGCACCACGACCTTCGGGCGCTTATTTTTGGGCACGGCTTTGCCCGCGGCTTATTTTTGGCACCCCGAGGCTGCTCGCAAAGTCTCGCCCCATTCCGAGTCCGGCGGACGAACTTCGCCCGCGCCCCCCACCAAGGCTATAGCCCACCCGTTTTTTGGTCATTTTTCCGCTGGGGGGTTTTGGCACCACGACCTTCGGGCGCTTATTTTTGGGCGCGGCTGTGCCCGCGACTTCCCGCGGGCACCCCCAGACCCCTCGCAAAGTCTCGCCCCATTCCGAGTCCGGCGGACGAACTTCGCCCGCGCCCCCCACCAAGGTTATAGCCCACCCGTTTTTTGGCCATTTTTCCGCCGGGGGGTTTTGGCACCACGACCTTCGGGCGCTTATTTTTGGGCGCAGCTGTGCCCGCGACTTCCCGCGGGCACCCCGAGGCCCCTAGCAAAGTCTCGCCGCATTCCGAGTCCGGCGGACGAACTTCGCCCGCGCCCCCCACCAAGGCTATAACCCACCCATTTTTGGCCTT
>NW_006262968.1:3756-4205 GCF_000493195.1 Citrus x clementina | reverse complement strand
TTTTTCCGCTGGACGAACTTGGCGCCCCGGCCTTCGGGCGGTTATTTTTGGGCGCGGTTGTGCCCGCGGCCTATTTTTGGCACACGGAGAGGCCTCGCAAAGTCTCGTGCCATTCCGAGTGCTGCGGACGAATTTGGCCAGCCCCACCCCCCAAGGGTATAGCCCACCCGTTTTTGTGGCCTTTTTCCGCTGGACGAACTTGGCGCCCCGGCCTTCGGGCGGTTATTTTTGGGCGCGGCTGTGCCCATGGCTTATTTTTGGCACACGGAGGTGCCTCGCCAAGTCTCCCGCCATCCGAGTCCGGCGGACGAAGTTGGCCAGCCCCACCCCCCAAGGCTATAGCCCACCCTTTTTGTGGCCTTTTCCGCTGGACGAACGTGGCGCCCCGGACTTCGGGTGGTTATTTTTGGGCGCGGCTTTGCCCGCGGCCTATTTTTGGCACACGGAGG
>NW_006262968.1:0-3295 GCF_000493195.1 Citrus x clementina | reverse complement strand
TGGACGAACTTGGCGCCCCGGCCTTCGGGCAGTTATTTTTGGGCACGGCTTTAACCGCGGCCTATTTTTGGCACACGGAGGCCCCTCACAAAGTCTTGCGGTATTCCGAGTGCGGCGGACGAAGCTGGCCAGCCCCACCCCCCAAGGCTATAGCCCACCCGTTTTTGTGGCCTTTTTCCGCTCGACGAACTTGGCGCCCCAGCCTTCGGGCCGTTATTTTTTGGCGCGGCTTTGACCACAGCCTATTTTTGGCACACGGAGGCCCCTTGCAAAGTCTCGCGGCATTCCGAGTCCGGCGGACGAAGTTGACGAGCCCCACCCCCCAAGGCTATAGCCCACCCGTTTTTGTGGGCTTTTTCCGCTGGACGAATTTGGCGCCCCGGCCTCCGGGCGGTTATTTTTGGGCGTGCCTTTGCCCGTGGCCTGTTTTTAGTGCACGGAGGCCCCTCGCAAAGTCTCGCGGCATTCCGAGTCCGGCGGACGAAGTGGGCCAGCCCCACCCCCCAAGGCTATAGCCCGTCCGTTTTTGTGGCCTTTTTCCGCTGGACGAACGTGGCGCCCCGGCCTTCGGGAGGTTATTTTTCGGCGCAGCTTTGCCCGCGGCCTATTTTTGGCACACGGAGGAGCCTCACAAGGCCTCGCGCCATTCCGAGTCCGGCGGACGAAGTTGGCCAGCCCCACCCCCCAAGGCTATAGCCCACCCGTTATTGTGGCCTTTTTCCGTTGGACGAACTTGCCGCCCCGGCCTTCGGGCGGTTATTTTTGGGCGTGACTCTACCCGCAGCCTATTTTTGGCACACGGAGGCGCTTCGCAAAGTCTCGCGCCATTCCGAGTCCGGCGGACAAAGTGGGCCAGCCCCACCCCCCAAGGCTATAGCCCAACCGTTTTTGTGGCCTTTTTCTGCTTGACGAACTTGGCACCCCGGCCTTCGGGTGGTTATTTTTAGGCGTGGCTGTGCCCGCGGCCTATTTTGGCACACGGAGGTCCCTTGCAAAGTCTCGCGGCATTCCGAGTCCGGCGGACGAAGTTGGCCAGCCCCACCCCCCAAGGCTATAGCCCACCCGTTTTTGTGGTCTTTTTCCGCTGGACGAACTTGGCGCCCCGGCCTTCGGGCGGTTATTTTTGGGCGCGGCTTTGACCGCGGCCTATTTTTTGCACACGCAGGCCCCTCGCAAAGTCTCACAACATTCCGAGTCCGGCGGACGAAGTAGCCATCCCCACCCCTCGAGGCTATAGCCCACCCGTTTTTGTGGCCTTTTTCCGCTGGACGAACTTGGCGCCCCAGCCTTCGGGCGGTTATTTTTGCCACGGCTTTGCCCGCAGCCTATTTTGGCACACGGAGGCCCCTCGCAAAGTCTCGCGGCATTCCGAGTCCGGCGGACGAAATTGGCCAGCCCCACCTCCCAAGGCTATAGCCCACCCGTTTTTGTGGCCTTTTTCCGCTGGATGAACTTGGCGCCCCAGCCTTCGGGCTGTTATTTTTTGGGCACGGCTTTGCCCGCGGCCTATTTTTGGCACACGGAGGCCCCTCGCTAAGTCTCACGGCATTCCGAGTCCGGCGGACGAAGTTGGCCAGCCCCACCCCCCAAGGCTATAGCCCACCCGTTTTTGTGGCCTTTTTCCTCTGGACGAACTTGGCCCCCCAGCCTTCGGGCGGTTATTTTTTGGGCACGGATTTACCCACGGTGTATTTTTGGCACGTGGTGGCCCCTCGCAAAGTCTCGCGGCATTCCGAGTCCGGCGGACGAAGTTGGCCAGCCCCACCCCCCAAGGCTATAGCCCACCCGTTTTTGTGGCCTTTTTCCGCTGGACGAACTTGGCGCCCCGGCCTTCGGGAGTTTATTTTTGGGCGTGACTGTACCCGCGGCCTATTTTTGGCACACGGAGGCGCCTCGCAAAGTCTCGCGCCATTCCGAGTCCGGCGGACAAAGTGGGCCAGCCCCACCCCCCAAGGCTATAGCCCAACCGTTTTTGTGGCCTTTTTCCGCTTGACGAACTTGGCGCCCCGGCCTTCGGGTGGTTATTTTTAGGCGTGGCTGTGCCCACGGCCTATTTTTAGCACACGGAGGTGCCTTGCAAAGTCTCGCGGCATTCCGAGTCCGGCGGACGAAGTTGGCCAGCCCCACCCCCCAAGGCTATAGCCCACCCGTTTTTGTGGCCTTTTTCCGCTAGACGAACTTGGCGCCCCGCCTTTCGGGCGGGTATTTTTGAGCACTGCTGTGCCTGCGGCCTATTTTTGGTACACGGAGGCACCTCGCAAGGTCTCTCACCATTCCCAGTCCGGCGGACGAAGTTGGCCAGCCCCACCCCCCAAGGCTATAGCCCACCTGTTTTTGTGGCCTTTTTCCTCTGGACGAACTTGGCGCCCCGGCCTTCGGGCGGTTATTTTTGGGCGTGGCTTTGCCTGCGGCCTATTTTTGGTACAAGGAGACCCCTCGCAAAGTCTCGCGGCATTCCGAGTCCGGCGGACGAAGTTGGCCAGCCCCACCCCCCAAGGCTATAGCCCACCCGTTTTTGTGGCCTTTTTCCGCTGGACGAACTTGGCGCCCCGGCCTTCGGGCGGTTATTTTTTAGCGCGGCTGTTCCCACGGCCTATTTTTGGCACACGGAGGTGCCTCGCAAAGTCTCGCGCCATTCCGAGTCCGGCGGACGAAGTTGGCCAGCCCCACCCCCCAAGGCTATAGCCTACCCGTTTTTGTGGCCTTTTTCCGCTGGACGAACTTGGTGCCCCGGCCTTCGGGCGGTTATTTTTGTGTACGGCTGGGCCCGTGGCCTATTTTTGGCACACGGAGGCCCCTCGAAAAGTCTCGCGGCATTCCGAGTCCGGCGGACGAACTGGGCCAGCCCCACCCCCCAAGGCTATAGCCCACCCGTTTTTGTGGCCTTTTTCCGCTGGACGAACTTGGCGCCCGGCCTTCGGGTGGTTATTTTTGGGCGAAGCTTGGCCCGCGGCCTATTTTTGGCACACCGAGGCCCCTCACAAAGTCTCGCGGCATTCCGAGTCCGGCGGACGAAGTGGGCCAGCCCCACCCCCCAAGGCTATAGCCCACCCGTTTTTGTGGCCTTTTTCCTCTGGACGAACTTGGCGCCCCGGCCTTCGGGCGGTTATTTTTGGGCGTGGCTTTGCCTGCGGCCTATTTTTGGTACAAGGAGACCCCTCGCAAAGTCTCGCGGCATTCCGAGTCCGGCGGACGAAGTTGGCCAGCCCCACCCCCCAAGGCTATAGCCCACCCGTTTTTGTGGCCTTTTTCCTCTGGACGAACTTGGCGCCCCGGCCTTCGGGCGGTTATTTTT
>NW_006262969.1:3513-3880 GCF_000493195.1 Citrus x clementina | reverse complement strand
GGTTATAGCCTTGGTGGGGGGCGCGGGCGAAGTTCGTCCGCCGGACTCGGAATGGGGCGAGACTTTGCGAGGGGCCTCGGGGTGCCCGCGGGAAGTCGCGGGCACAGCCACGCCCAAAAATAAGCTCCCGAAGGTCGTGGTGCCAAAACCCCCCAGCGGAAAAATGGCCAAAAAACGGGTGGGTTATAGCCTTGGTGGGGGGCGCGGGCGAAGTTCGTCCGCCGGACTCGGAATGGGGCGAGACTTTGCGAGGGGCCTCGGGGTGCCAAAAATAAGCCGCGGGCAAACCGCCCCCAAAAATAAGCGCCCGAAGGTCGTGGTGCCAAAACCCCCCCCTGGAAAAATGGTCCAAAAAAGGGTGGGCTAT
>NW_006262969.1:0-3382 GCF_000493195.1 Citrus x clementina | reverse complement strand
TGGTGCCAAAACCCCCCAGCGGAAAAATGGCCAAAAAACGGGTGGGCTATAGCCTTGGTGGGGGGCGCGGGCGAAGTTCGTCCGCCGGACTCGGAATGGGGTGAGACTTTGCGAGTGGCCTCGGGGTGCCCGCGGGAAGTCGCGGGCACAGCCGCACCCAAAAATAATCGCCCGAAGGTCGTGGTGCCAAAACCCCCCAGCGGAAAAATGGCCAAAAAACGGGTGGGTTATAGCCTTGGTGGGGGGCGCGGGCGAAGTTCGTCCGCCGGACTCGGAATGGGGCGAGACTTTGCGAGGGGCCTCGGGGTGCCCGCGGGAAGTCGCGGGCACAGCCACGCCCAAAAATAAGCTCCCGAAGGTCGTGGTGCCAAAACCCCCCAGCGGAAAAATGGCCAAAAAACGGGTGGGTTATAGCCTTGGTGGGGGGCGCGGGCGAAGTTCGTCCGCCGGACTCGGAATGGGGCGAGACTTTGCGAGGGGCCTCGGGGTGCCAAAAATAAGCCGCGGGCAAACCGCGCCCAAAAATAAGCGCCCGAAGGTCGTGGTGCCAAAACCCCCCAGTGGAAAAATGGCCAAAAAACGGGTGGGTTATAGCCTTGGTGGGGGGCGCGGGCGAAGTTCGTCCGCCGGACTCGGAATGGGGCGAGACTTTGCGAGGGGCCTCGGGGTACCAAAAATAAGCCGCGGGCAAACCGCGCCCAAAAATAAGCGCCCGAAGGTCGTGGTGCCAAAACACCCCAGCGGAAAAATGGCCAAAAAACGGGTGGGCTATAGCCTTGGGGGGCGGCGCGGGTGAAGTTCGTCCGCCGGACTCGGAATGGGGCGAGACTTTGCGAGGGGCCTCGGGGTGCCAAAAATAAGCCGCGGGCAAAGCCGCGCCCAAAAATAAGCGCCCGAAGGACGTGGTGCCAAAACACCCCAGCGGAAAAATGGCCAAAAAACGGGTGGGCTATAGCCTTGGTGGGAGGCGCGGGCGAAGTTCGTCCGCCGGACTCGGAATGGGGCGAGACTTTGCGAGTGGCCTCGCGGTGCCCGCGGGAAGTCGCGGGCACAGCCGCGCCCAAAATAAGCGCCCGAATGTCGTGTGCCAAACCCCCCAGCGGAAAATGGCCCAAAAACGGGTGGGCTATAGCCTTGGTGGGGGGCGCGGGCGAAGTTCGTCCACCGGACTCGGAATGGGGCGAGACTTTGCGAGGGGCCTCGGGGTGCCAAAAATAAGCCGCGGGCAAAGACGCGCCCAAAAATAAGCGCCCGAAGATCGTGGTGCCAAAACCCCCCAGTGGAAAAATGGCCAAAAAATGGGTGGCCTATAGCCTTGGTGGGGGGCGCGGGCGAAGTTCGTCCGCCGGACTCGGAATGGGGCGAGACTTTGCGAGGGGCCTCGGGGCGCCAAAAATAAGCCGCGGGCAAAGCCACGCCCAAAAATAAGCGTCCGAAGGTCGTGGTGCCAAAACCCCCCAGCGGAAAAATGGCCAAAAAACGGGTGGGCTATAGCCTTGGTGGGGGGCGCGGGCGAAGTTCGTCCGCCGGACTCGGAATGGGGCGAGACTTTGCGAGGGGCCTCGGGGTGCCCGCGGGAAGTCGCGGGTACAGCCGCGCCCAAAAATAAGCGCCCGAAGGTCGTGGTGCCAAAACCCCCCAGCGGAAAAATGGCCAAAAAACGGGTGGGCTATAGCCTTGGTGGGGGGCGCGGGCGAAGTTCGTCCGCCGGACTCGGAATGGGGCGAGACATTGCGAGGGGCCTCGGGGCGCCAAAAATAAGCCGCGGGCAAACCGCGCCCAAAAATAAGCGCCCGAAGGACGTGGTGCCAAAACACCCCAGCGGAAAAATGGCCAAAAAACGGGTGGGCTATAGCCTTGGTGGGGGGCGCGGGCGAAGTTCGTCCGCCGGACTCGGAATGGGGCGAGACTTTGCGAGTGGCCTCGCGGTGCCCGCGGGAAGTCGCGGGCACAGCCGCGCCCAAAAATAAGCGCCCGAAGGTCGTGGTGCCAAAACCCCCCAGCGGAAAAATGGCCAAAAAACGGGTGGGCTATAGCCTTGGTGGGGGGCGCGGGCGAAGTTCGTCCACCGGACTCGGAATGGGGCGAGACTTTGCGAGGGGCCTCGGGGTGCCAAAAATAAGCCGCGGGCAAAGACGCGCCCAAAAATAAGCGCCCGAAGATCGTGGTGCCAAAACCCCCCAGCGGAAAAATGGCCAAAAAACGGGTGGGCTATAGCCTTGGTGGGGGGCGCGGGCGAAGTTTGTCCGCCGGACTCGGAATGGGGTGAGACTTTGCGAGGGGCCTCGGGGTGCCCGCGGGAAGTCGCGGGTACAGCCGCGCCCAAAAATAAGTGCCCGAAGGTCGTGGTGCCAAAACCCCCCAGCGGAAAAATGGCCAAAAAACGGGTGGGCTATAGCCTTGGTGGGCGGAGCGGGCGAAGTTCGTCCGCCGGACTCGGAATGGGGCGAGACTTTGCGAGGGGCCTCGGGGTGCCAAAAATAAGCCGCGGGTAAAGCTGCGCCCAAAAATAAGCGCCCGAAGGTCGTGGTGCCAAAACCCCCCAGCGGAAAAATGGCCAAAAAACGGGTGGGCTATAGCCTTGGTGGGGGCGCGGGCGAAGTTCGTCCGCCGGACTCGGAATGGGGCGAGACTTTGCGAGTGGCCTCGGGGTGCCCGCGGGAAGTCGCGGGCACAGCCGCACCCAAAAATAATCGCCTGAAGGTCGTGGTGCCAAAACCCCCCAGCGGAAAAATGGCCAAAAAACGATTGGGTTATAGCCTTGGTGGGGGGCGCGGGCGAAGTTCATCCGCCGGACTCGGAATGGGGCAAGACTTTGCGAGGTGCCTCGGGGTGCCCGCGGGAAGTCGCGGGCACAGCCACGCACAAAAATAAGCGCCCGAAGGTCGTGGTGCCAAAACCCCCCAGCGGAAAAATGGCCAAAAAACGGGTGGGTTATAGCCTTGGTGGGGGGCGCGGGCGAAGTTCGTCCGCCGGACTCGGAATGGGGCGAGACTTTGCGAGGGGCCTCGGGGTGCCAAAAATAAGCCGCGGGCAAACCGCGCCCAAAAATAAGCGGCCGAAGGTCGTGGTGCCAAAACCCCCCAGCGGAAAAATGGCCAAAAAACGGGTGGGCTATAGCCTTGGTGGGCGGAGCGGGCGAAGTTCGTCCGCCGGACTCGGAATGGGGCGAGACTTTGCGAGGGGCCTCGGGGTGCCAAAAATAAGCCGCGGGCAAAGCCGCGCCCAAAAATAAGCGCCCGAAGGTCGTGGTGCCAAAACCCCCCAGCGGAAAAATGGCCAAAAAACGGGTGGGCTATAGCCTTGGTGGGGGGCGCGGGCGAAGTTCGTCCGCCGGACTCGGAATGGGGTGAGACTTTGCGAGGGCCTCGGGGTGCCCTTC
>NW_006262970.1:3217-3949 GCF_000493195.1 Citrus x clementina | reverse complement strand
CCACAAAAACGGGTGGGCTATAGCCTTGGGGGGTGGGGCTGGCCAACATCTCCGCCGGACTCGGAATGGCGCGAGACTTTGCGAGGCGCCTCCGTGTGCAAAAAATAGGCCGCGGGCACAGTCGCGCCCAAAAATAACAGCCCGAAGGGCGGGGCGCCAAGTTCGTCCAGCGGAAAAATGTCACAAAAACGGGTGGGCTATAGCCTTGGGGGGTGGGGCTGGCCAACTTCATCCGCCGGACTCGGAATGGTGCGAGACTTTGCGATGTGAATCCGTGTGCCAAAAATAGGCCGCAGGCACAGTCGCAACCAAAAATAACCGCCCGAAGGCCGGGGCGCCAAGTTCGTCCAGCGGAAAAAGGCCACAAAAACGGGTGGGCTATAGCCTTGGGGGGTGCGGCTGGCCAACTTCGTCCGCCGGACTCGGAATGGCACGAGACTTTGCGAGGCGCCTCCGTGTGCCAAAAAGTGGCCGTGGGAACAGCCGCGCCAAAAAATAACAGCCCGAAGGCCGGGGCGCCAAGTTCGTCCAGCGGAAAAATGCCACAAAAACGGGTGGCTATAGCCTTGGGGGGTGGGGCTGGCCAACATCGTCCTCCGGACTCGGAATGGCGCGAGACTTTGCGATGCGCCTCCGTGTGCGAAACATAGGCCACGGGTGCAGCCGCAGCCAAAAATAACAGCCCGAAGGCCGGGGCGCCAAGTTCGCCCAGCGGAAAAAGTCCACAAAAAC
>NW_006262970.1:2349-3117 GCF_000493195.1 Citrus x clementina | reverse complement strand
GGGCTGGCCAACTTCGTCCGCCGGACTTGGAATGGCGCGAGACTTTGCGAGGTGCCTCCGTGTGCCAAAAAGTGGCCGCGGGCACAGCTGCACCCAAAAATAATAGCCCAAAGGCCGGGGCTCCAAGTTCGTCCCGCGGAAAAAGGCCACAAAAAGGGGTGGGCTATAGTCTTGGGGGGGTGGGGCTGGCCAACTTCGTCCGCCGGACTCGGAATGGCGCAATACTTTGCGATGCGCCTCCGTGTGCCAAAAAGTGGCCGTGGGCACAGCCGCTCCCAAAAATAACCGCCTGAAGGCCCGGGCGCCACGTTCGTCCACCGGAAAAAGCCAACAAAAACGGGTGAGCTATAGCCTTGGGGGGTGGGGCTGGCCAACTTCGTCCGCCGGACTCGGAATGGCGCGAGACTTTGCGAGGCACCTCAGTGTACCAAAAATAGGCCGCGGGCACAGCCGCGCCCAAAAATAACCGCCCGAAGGCCGGGGCGCCAAGTTCATCCAGCGGAAAAAGGCCACAAAAACGGGTGGGCTATAGCCTTGGGGGGTGGGGCTGGCCAACTTCGTCCGCCGGACTCGGAATGCCGCGAGACTTTCTGAGGGGCCTCCGTGTGCCAAAAATAGGCCGTGGGCTCAGCCTCAGCCAAAAATAACAGCCCGAAGGCCGGGGCGCCAAGTTCGTCCAGCGTAAAAAGGCCACAAAAACGGGTGGGCTATAGCCTTGGGGGGTGGGGCTGGCCAACTTTGTCCGCCGGAGTCGGAATGGTGCGAGAA
>NW_006262970.1:0-2249 GCF_000493195.1 Citrus x clementina | reverse complement strand
CCTCCGTGTGCCAAAAATAGGCCGCGGGCACAGCCGCGCCCAAAAATAACAGCCCGAAGGCCGGGGCGCCAAGTTCGTCCAGCGGAAAAAGCCCACAAAAACGGGTGGGCTATAGCATTGGGGGGTGGGGCTGGCCGACTTCGTCCGCCGGACTCGGAATGGCGCGAGACTTTGCGAGGCACCTCAGTGTACCAAAAATAGGCCGCGGGCACAGCCGCGCCCAAAAATAACCGCCCGAAGGCCGGGGCGCCAAGTTCATCCAGCGGAAAAATGCCACAAAAACGGGTGGGCTATAGCCTTAGGGGGGTGGGGCTGGCCAACTTCGTCCGCCGGACTTGGAATGGCGCGAGACTTTGCGATGCGCCTCCGAGTGCCAAAAATAGGCCGTGGGCTCAGCCTCAGCCAAAAATAACAGCCCGAAGGCCGGGGCGCCAAGTTCGTCCAGCGTAAAAAGGCCACAAAAACGGGTGGGCTATAGCCTTGGGGGGTGGGGCTGGCCAACTTTGTCCGCCGGAGTCGGAATGGTGCGAGAATTTGTGAGGCACCTCCGTGTGCCAAAAATAGGCCGCGGGCACAGCCGCGCCCAAAAATAACAGCCCGAAGGCCGGGGCGCCAAGTTCGTCCAGCGGAAAAAGCCCACAAAAACGGGTGGGCTATAGCATTGGGGGGTGGGGCTGGCCGACTTCGTCCGCCGGACTCGGAATGGCGCGAGACTTTGCGAGGCGCCTCTGTGTACCAAAACTAGGCCGTGGACACAGCCGCGCACAAAAATAACCGCTCGAAGGCCGGAGCGCCAAGTTCGTCCAGCGGAAAAATGCCACAAAAACGGGTGGGCTATAAGTTCGGGGGGTGGGGCTGGCCAACTTCGTCCGCCGGACTCGGAATGGTGCGAGACTTTGCGAGGCGCCTCCGTGTGCCAAAAATAGGCCGCGGGCACAGCCGCGCCCAAAAATAACTGCCCGAAGGCCGGGGCGCCAAGTTCGTCCAGCGGAAAAATGCCACAAAAACGGGTGGGCAATAGCCTTGGGGGGTGGGGCTGGCCAACTTCGTCCGCCGGAGTCGGAATGGTGCGAGAATTTGTGAGGAGCCTCCGTGTGCCAAAAATAGGCCGCGGGCACAGCCGCGCCGAAAAATAACAGCCCGAAGGCCGGGGCGCCAAGTTCGTCCAGCGGAAAAAGCCCACAAAAACGGGTGGGCTATAGCATTGGGGGGTGGGGCTGGCCAACTTCGTCCGCCGGACTCGGAATGGCGCGAGACTTTGCGAGGTGCCTCCGTGTGCCAAAAATAGGCCGCGGGTACAGCCGCGCCCAAAAATAACTGCCCGAAGGCCGGGGCGCCAAGTTCGTACGGCGGAAAAAGGCCACAAAAACGGGTGGGCTATAGCCTTGAGGGGTTATGGCTGGCCAACTTCGTCCGTCGGACTGGGAAGGCGGGGATACTTGCGAGGGGCCTCCGTGTGCCAAAAATAGGCCGCGGGCACAGCCGCGCCTAAAAATAACCGCCCGAAGGCCGGGTCGCCAAGTTCGTCCAGCGGAAAAAGGCCACCAAAACGGGTGGGCTATAGCCTTGGGGGGTGGGGCTGGCCAACTTCGTTCGCCGGACTCGGAATGGTGCGAGACTTTGCGAGGGGCCTCCGTGTGCCAAAAATGGGCCGCGAGCAAAGCCGCACCCAAAAATAACCGCCCGAAGGCCGGGGCGCCAAGTTCGTCCAGCGGAAAAAGGCCACAAAAACGGGTGGGCTATAGCCTTGGGGGGTGGGGCTGGCCAACTTCGTCCGCCGGACTCGGAATGCCGCAAGACTTTACGAGGGGCCTCCGTGTGCCAAAAATAGGCCGCGGCCAAAGCCGCGCCAAAAAATAACCGCCCGAAGGCCGGGGCACCAAGTTCGTCCGCCGGACTCGGAATGCCGCGAGACTTTGTGAGGGGCCTCCGTGTGCCAAAAATAGGACGCGGGCACAGCTTCACCCAAAATTATGTGCCGGAAGGCCGGGGCGCCAAGTTCTTCCAGCGGAAAAAGCCCCAAAAAACGGGTGGGATAAGCCTTGGGGGGTTGGGCTGGCCAAGTTCGTCCGCCGGACTCGGAATGCCGTGAGACTTTGCGAGGAGCCTCCGTGTGCCAAAAATAGGCCGCGGGCAAGGCCGCGTCCAAAAATAACTGCGCGAAGGCCGGGGCGCCAAGTTCGTCCAGCGGAAAAGGGCCACAAAAACGGGTGGGTTATAGCCTTGGGGGGTGGGGCTGGCCAACTTCG
>NW_006262971.1:2891-3854 GCF_000493195.1 Citrus x clementina | reverse complement strand
TTCATAAAGAAAAATTTTTAAAATTTTTTGAAAAACCTTTTTAATTTTTGTTTTTAAAAAACAAAAAACGGGGGCTGTTTATTTGGAAAATTTTTTTTTTTGGCAAAAAAAAAAAACATTGATGCCGCCCTTTTTGTCTGGTGCCTTTCCGAGTCCCGCGAACAAACTTTTGGGCGCCACCCACCAAGGCTATAGCCCACCCGTTTTTTGGCCATTTTTCCGCTGGGGGGTCTTGGGACCCCGAACTTCGGGGGCTGTTTTTTGGGCGCGGCTGTGCCCGTGGCCTATTTTTGGCACACGGAGGCCGCCCGCCAAGTCTGGTGCCATTCCGAGTCCCGCGGACGAACTTCGCCCACGCCCCCCACCAAGGCTATAGCCCACCGTTTTTTGGCCATTTTTCCGCTGGGGGGTCTTGGGACCCCGAACTTCGGGGGCTGTTTTTTGGGCGCGGCTGTGCCCGTGGCCTAATTTTGGCACACGGAGGCCGCCCGCCAGGCCTGGTGCCATTCCGAGTCCCGCGGACGAACTTCGCCCACGCACCCCACCAAGGCTATAGCCCACCGTTTTTTGGCCATTTTTCCGCTGGGGGGTCTTGGGACCCCGAACTTCGGGGGTTGTTTTTTGGGCGCGGCTGTTCCCGTGGCCTATTTTTGGCACACGGAGCCCGCCCGCCAAGTCTGGTGCCATTCCGAGTCCCGCGGACGAACTTCGCCCACGCCCCCCACCAGCCCACCGTTTTTTGGCCATTTTTCCGCTGGGGGGTCTTGGGACCCCGAACTTCGGGGGCTGTTTTTTGGGCGCGGCTGTGCCCGTGGCCTATTTTTGGCACACGGAGGCCGCCCGCCAAGTCTGGTGCCATTCCGAGTCTCGCGGACGAACTTCGCCCACGCCCCCCACCAAGGCTATAGCCCACCGATTTTTGGCCTTTTTTCCGCTGGGGGGTCTTGGGACCCCGAACTTCGG
>NW_006262971.1:0-2791 GCF_000493195.1 Citrus x clementina | reverse complement strand
CTATTTTTGGCACACGGAGGCTGCCCGCCAAGTCTGGTGCCATTCCGAGTCCCGCGGACGAACTTCGCCCACGCCCCCCACCAAGGCTATAGCCCACCCGTTTTTTGGCCATTTTTCCGCTGGGGGGCCTTGGGACCCCGAACTTCGGGGGCTGTTTTTTGGGCGCGGCTGTGCCCGTGGCCTATTTTTGGCACACGGAGGCCGCCCGCCAAGTCTGGTGCCATTCCGAGTCCCGCGGACGAACTTCGCCCACGCCCCCCACCAAGGCTATAGCCCACCTGTTTTTTGGCCATTTTTCCGCTGGGGGGTCTTGGGACCCCGAACTTCGGGGGCTGTTTTTTGGGCGCGGCTGTGCCCGTGGCCTATTTTTGGCACACGGAGGCCGCCCGCCAAGTCTGGTGCCATTCGGAGTCCCAGGGAGGAATTTGGCCCAGGCCCCCCACAAGGGTAATAGCCCACCCGTTTTTTGGCCATATTTCCGCTGGGGGGTCTTGGGACCCCGAACTTCGGGGGCTTTTATTTGGGCGCGGCTGTGCCCGTGGCCTATTTTTGGCACACAGAGGCCGCCCGCCAAGTCTGGTGCCATTCCGAGTCCCGCGGACGAACTTCGCCCACGCCCCCCACCAAGGCTATAGCCCATCCGTTTTTTGGCCATTTTTCCGCTGGGGGGTCTTGGGACCCCGAACTTCGGGGGCTGTTTTTTGGGCGCGGCTGTGCCCGTGGCCTATTTTTGGCACACGGAGGCCGCCCGCCAAGTCTGGTGCCATTCCGAGTCCCGCGGACGAACTTCGCCCACGCCCCCCACCAAGGCTATAGCCCACCCGTTTTTTGGCCATTTTTCCGAGACCCCGAACTTCGGGGCTGTTTTTTGGGCGCGGCTGTGCCCGTGGCCTATTTTTGGCACACGGAGGCCGCCCGCCAAGTCTGGTGCCATTCCGAGTCCCGCGGACGAACTTCGCCAACGCACCCCACCAAGACTATAGCCCACCCGTTTTTTGGCCATTTTTCCGCTGGGGGGTCTTGGGACCCCGAACTTCGGGGCTGTTTTTTGGGCGCGGCTGTGCCCGTGGCCTATTTTTGGCACACGGAGGCCGCCCGCCAAGTCTGGTGCCATTCCGAGTCCCGCGGATGAACTTCGCCGACGCCCCCCACCAAGGCTATAGCCCACCCGTTTTTTGGCCATTTTTCCGCTGGGGGGTCTTGGGACCCCGAACTTCGGGGGCTGTTTTTTGGGCGCGGCTGTGCCCGTGGCCTATTTTTGGCACACGGAGGCCGCCCGCCAAGTCTGGTGCCATTCCGAGTCCCGCGGACGAACTTCGCCCACGCCCCCCACCAAGGCTATAGCCCACCGTTTTTTGGCCATTTTTCCGCTGGGGGGTCTTGGGACCCCGAACTTCGGGGGCTGTTTTTTGGGCGCGGCTGTGCCCGTGGCCTATTTTTGGCACACGGAGGCCGCCCGCCAAGTCTGGTGCCATTCCGAGTCCCGCGGACGAACTTCGCCCACGCACCCCACCAAGGCTATAGCCCACCGTTTTTTGGCCATTTTTCCGCTGGGGGGTCTTGGGACCCCGAACTTCGGGGGTTGTTTTTTGGGCCCGGCTGTGCCCGTGGCCTATTTTTGGCACACGGAGGCCGCCCGCCAAGTCTGGTGCCATTCCGAGTCCCGCGGACGAACTTCGCCCACGCCCCCCACCAAGGCTATAGCCCACCGTTTGTTGGCCATTTTTCCGCTGGGGGGTCTTGCGACCCCGAACTTCGGGGGCTGTTTTTTGGGCGCGGCTGTGCCCGTGGCCTATTTTTGGCACACGGAGGCCGCCCACCAATTCTGGTGCCATTCCGAGTCCCGCGGACGAACTTCGCCCACGCCCCCCACCAAGGCTACAGCCCACCCGTTTTTTGGCCATTTTTCCGCTGGGGGGTCTTGGGACCCCGAACTTCGGGGGCTGTTTTTTGGGCGCGGCTGTGCCCGTGGCCTATTTTTGGCACACGGAGGCCGCCCGCCAAGTCTGGTGCCATTCCGAGTCCCGCGGACGAACTTCGCCCACGCCCCCCACCAAGGCTATAGCCCACCCGTTTTTTGGCCATTTTTCCGCTGGGGGGTCTTGGGACCCCGAACTTCGGGGCTGTTTTTTGGGCGCGGCTGTACCCGTGGCCTATTTTTGGCACACGGAGGCCGCCCGCCAAGTCTGGTGCCATTCCGAGTCCCGCGGACAAACTTCGCCCACGCCCCCCACCAAGGCTATAGCCCACCCGTTTTTTGGCCATTTTTCCGCTGGGGGGTCTTGGGACCCCGAACTTCGGGGGCGGTTTTTTGGGCGCGGCTGTGCCCGTGGCCTATTTTTGGCACACGGAGGCCGCCCGCCAAGTCTGGTGCCATTCCGAGTCCCGCGGACGAACTTCGCCCACGCCCCCCACCAAGGCTATAGCCCACCCGTTTTTTGGCCATTTTTCCGCGGGGGGGCCTGGGGACCCCAAACTTCGGGGGCTGTTTTTTGGGCGCGGCTGTGCCCGTGGCCTATTTTTGGCACACGGAGGCCGCCCGCCAAGTCTGGTGCCATTCCAAGTCCCGCGGACAAACTTTTCCAACACCCCCCACCAAGGCTATAGCCCACCCCTTTTTTGGCCATTTTTCCCCTGGGGGGTCTTGGGACCCCCACCTTCCGGGGCTGATTTTTGGGCGCGGCTGTGCCCGTGGCCCATTTTTGGCACACGGAGGCCGCCCGCCAAGTATGGTGCCATTCCGAGTCCCGCGGACCAACTTCGCCCACGCCCCCCACCAAGGCTATAGCCC
>NW_006262972.1:25402-26349 GCF_000493195.1 Citrus x clementina | reverse complement strand
AGCCCCACCCCCCAAGGCTATAGCCCACCCATTTTTGGGGCCTTTTTCCGCTGGACGAACTTGGCGCCCCGTGCTTCGGGCAGTTATTTTTGGGTGCAGCTGTTCCCGAGGCCTATTTTTGGCACGCGGAGGCCCCTTGCAAACTCTCGCGACATTTCGAGTCTGGCGGACGAAGTGGGCCAGCCCCACCCCCCAAGGCTATAGCCCACCCGTTTTTGTGGCCTTTTTCCGCTGGACGAACTTGGCGCCCCGGCCTTCGGGCTGTTATTTTTGGGCGCGGCTGTGCCCGTGGCCTACTTTTGGCACACGGAGGCGCCTCGCAAAGTCTAGTGCCTTTCCGAGTCCGGCGGACGAAGTTGGCCAGCCCCACCCCCCAAGGCTATAGCCCACCCGTTTTTGTGGCCCTTTTCCGCTGGACGAACCTGGCGCCCCGGCCTTCGGGCGGTTATTTTTGGGCGCAGCTCTGCCCGCAGCCTATTTTTGGCACACGGAGGCGCCTCGCAAAGTCTCGCGCCATTCCGACTCCCGCGGACGAAGTTGGCCAGTCCCACCCCCCAAGGCTATAGCCCACCCGTTTTTGTGGCCTTTTTCCGCTGGACGAACTTGGCGCCCCGGCCTTCGGGTGGTTATTTTTGGGCGCGGCTGTGTCCGCGGCCTATTTTTGGCACACGGAGTCGCCTCGCAAAGTCTCGCGCCATTCCGAGTCCCGCGGACGAAGTTGGCCAGCCCCACCCCCCAAGGCTATAGCCCACCCGTTTTTGTGGCCTTTTTCCGCTGGACAAACTTGGCGCCCCGACCTTCGGGCGGATATTTTTGGGCGCGGCTTTATTCGTAGCCTATGTTTGGCACACGGAGGACCCTCGCAAAGTCTCGTACCATTCCGAGTCCGGCGGACGAAGTTGGCCAGCCCCGCCCCCCACGGCTACAGCCCACCCGTTTTTGTGGCC
>NW_006262972.1:24039-25062 GCF_000493195.1 Citrus x clementina | reverse complement strand
TAGCCCACCCTTTTTCGTGGCCTTTGTCCACTGGACGAACTTGCCGCCCCGGCCTTCGGGTGGTTATTTTTGGGCGCGGCACTGCCCGCGGCCTATTTTTGGCACACAGAGGCCGCTACCAAAGTCTACCGCCATTCCGAGTCTGGAGGACGAAGTTCGCCAGCCCCACCCCCCAAGGCTATAGCCCACCCGTTTTCGTGGCCTTTTTCCGCTGGACGAACTTGGCGGCCCGGCCTTTCGGGCGGTTATTTTTGGGCGCGGCTGTACCCCCGGCCTGTTTTTGGCACACGGAGGCCCCTCGCAAAGTCTCGCGCCTTTCCGAGTCCGGCGGACAAAGTCGGCCAGCCCCACCCCCCAAGGCTATAGCCCACCCGTTTTCGTGGCCTTTTTCCGCTGGACGAACTTGGCGCCCCGGCCTTCGGGCGGTTATTTTTGGGTGCAGCTGTAACCGTGGCCTGTTTTTGGCACAGGGAGGCCCCTCACAAAGTCTCACGCCATTCCGAGTCCGGCGGAGTAAGTTGGCCAGCCCCACCCCCCAAGGCTATAGCCCACCCGTTTTCGTGGCCTTTTTCCGCTGGACGAACTTGGCGCCCCGGCCTTGGAGCGGTTATTTTTGGGCGCAACTGTGCCCGTTCCCTATTTTTGGCACACGGAGGTGCCTCACAAAGTCTCGCGCCATTCTGAGTCCGGGGGACGAAGTTGGCCAGCCCCACCCCCCAAGGCTATAGCCCACCCGTTTTTGTGGCCTTTTTCCGCTGTATGAACTTGGCGCCCCGGCCTTCGGGCGGTTATTTTTGGGCGCGGCTTTGCCCACAGCCTATTTTTGGCAAACGGAGGTGGCTCGCATACTCTCGCGCCATTCCGGGTCCGGCAGACGAAGTTGGCCAGCCCCACCCCCCAAGGCTATAGCCCACCCATTTTTGGGGCCTTTTTCCGCTGGACGAACTTGGCGCCCCGTGCTTCGGGCAGTTATTTTTGGGTGCGGCTGTGCCCGAGGCCTATTTTTGGCACGCGGAGGCCCCC
>NW_006262972.1:23429-23939 GCF_000493195.1 Citrus x clementina | reverse complement strand
CCCGTTTTTGTGGCCTTTTTCCGCTGGACGAACTTGGCGCCCCGGCCTTCAGGCAGTTATTTTTGGGCGCGGCTTTGTCCGTGGCCTATTTTTGGCACACGGAGGCCCCTCGCAAAGTCTCGCGGCATTCCGAGTCTGGCGGACGAAGTTGGCCAGCCCCACCCCCCAAGGCTATAGCCCACCCGTTTTTGGGGCCTTTTTCCGCTGGACGAACATGGCGCCCCGTGCTTCGGGCAGTTATTTTTGGGTGCAGCTGTGCCCGAGGCCTATTTTTGGCACGCGGAGGCCCCTCGCAAACTCTCGTGACATTCCGAGTCTGGCGGACGAAGTGGGCCAGCCCCACCCCCCAAGGCTATAGCCCACCCGTTTTTGTGGGATTTTTCCGCTGGACGAACTTGGCGCCCCGGCCTTCGGGCGGTTCTTTTTGGTCCCGGCTCTGCCCGCGGCCTATTTTTGACACACGGAGGCGCCTCGCGAAGTCTCGCCCCCTTCCGAGACCAGCGGACGAAG
>NW_006262972.1:22046-22952 GCF_000493195.1 Citrus x clementina | reverse complement strand
GCCTATTTTTGGCAAAAGGAGGTGCCTTGCATACTCTCGCACCATTCCGGGTCCAGCAGACGAAGTTGGCCGGCCCCACCCCCAAGGGCTATAGCCCACCCGTTTTTGTGGCCTTTTCCGTTACACGAACTTGGCGCCCCATGCTTCGGGCAGTTATTTTTGGGTGCAGCTGTGCCCGAGGCCTATTTTTGGCACGCGGAGGCCCCTCGCAAAGTGTCGCGGCATTCCGAATCCGGCGGACGAAGTCGGCCAGCCCCACCCCCCAAGGCTATAGCCCACCCGTTTTTGTGGCCTTTTTCCGCTGGACGAACTTGGCGCCCCATGCTTCGGGCAGTTATTTTTGGGTGCAGCTGTGCCCGAGGCCTATTTTTGGCACGCGGAGGCCCCTCACAAAGTGTCGTGGCATTCCGAATCCGGCGGACGAAGTTGGCCAGCCCCACCCCCCAAGGCTATAGCCAACCCGTTTTTGTGGCCTTTTTCCGCTGGACGAACTTGGCGCCCCGGCCTTCGGGCGGTTATTTTTGGGCGCGGCATTGCCCGCGGCCTATTTTTGGCACACGAAGGCCCCTCGCAAAGTCTCGCGGCATTCCGAGTCCGGCGGACGAAGTTGGCCAGCCCCACCACCCAAGGCTATAGCCCACCCGTTTTTGTGGCCTTTTTCCGCTGGACGAACTTGGCGCCCCGGCATTCGGACGGTTATTTTTGGGCGCGGCTTTGCCCAAGGCCTATTTTTGGCAAACGGATGTGCCTCGCATAGTCTCGCGCCATTCCGGGTCCGGCGGACGAAGTCGGCCAGCCCCACCCTCCAAGGCTATAGCCCCCCCGTTTTTGTGGCCTTTTTCCGCTGGACGAACATGGCGCCCCGTGCTTCGGGCAGTTATCTTGGGCACAGCTGTGCCCGAGCCC
>NW_006262972.1:16596-18926 GCF_000493195.1 Citrus x clementina | reverse complement strand
CCGAGTCCGGCGGACGTAGTTGGCCAGCCCCACCCCCCAAGGCTATAGCCCACCCGTTTTTGTGGCATTTTTCCGCTGGACGAACTTGGCGCCCCGGCCTTCGGGCGGTTATTTTCGGGTGCGGCTGTGACTGTGGGCTATTTTTGGCCCACGGAGGCGCCTCGCAAAGTCTCGCGCCATTCCGTGTCCGGCGGACGAAGTTGGACAGCTCCACCCCCCAAGGCTATAGCCCACCCGTTTTTGTGGCCTTTTTCCGCTGGACGAACTTGGCGCCCCGGCCTTCGGGCGGTTATTTTTGGGCGCGGCTGTGCCCGCAGCCTATTTTTGGCACACGGAGGCGCCTCGCAAATTCTCGCACCATTCCGAGTCCAGCGGACGATGTTGGCCATCCCCACCCCCCAAGGCTAGAGCCTACCCGTTTTTGTGGCATTTTTCCGCTGGACGAACTTGGCGCCCCGGCCTTCGGGCGGTTATTTTTGGACACGGCTGTGCCCGCTGCCTATTTTTGGCACACGGAGGTGCCTCGCAAAGTCTCGCGCCATTCCGAGTTCAGCGGACGATGTTGGCCATCCCCACCCATTTTTGTGGCCTTTTTCCGCTGGACGAACATGGCGCCCCGGCCTTCTGGCTGTTATTTTTGGCTGCGGCTGAGTCCGCGGCCTATTTTTGGCTCACGGAGGCGCATCGCAAAGTCTCGCGCCAAGGCGGACGATGTTGGCGAGCCCCACCCCCCAAGGCTCTAGCCCACCCGTTTTTGTGGCATTTTTCCGCTGGACGAACTTGGCGCCCCGGCCTTCGGGCGGTTATTTTTGGGTGCGGCTTTGCCCACAGCCTATTTTTGGCACACGGAGGCGTGTCACAAAGTCTCTCGCCATTCCGAGTCCGGCGGACGAAGTTGGCTAGCCCCACCGCCCAAGGCTATAGCCCACCCGTTTTTGTGGCCTTTTTCCGCTGGACGAACTTGGCGCCCCGGCCTTCGGGAGGTTATTTTTGGACGCGGCTGTGCCCGCAGCCTATTTTTGGCACACGGAGGCGTGTCACAAAGTCTCTCGCCATTCCGAGTCCGGCGGACGAAGTTGGCTAGCCCCACCGCCCAAGGCTATAGCCCACCCGTTTTTGTGGCCTTTTTCCGCTGGACGAACTTGGCGCCCCGGCCTTCGGGCGTTTATTTTTGGCTGCGGCTGAGCCCGTGGCCTATTTTTGGCACACGGAGGTGCATCGGAAAGTCTCGCGCCATTCCGAGTCAGGCGGACGATGTTGGCCAGCCCCACCCCCCAAGGCTATGGCCCACCCGTTTTTGTGGCATTTTTCCGCTGGACGAACATGGCGGCCCGGCCTTCGGGCGGTTATTTTTTGGCGCGGCTGTGCCCGCGGCCACTTTTTGGCACACGGAGGCGCCTCGCAAAGTCTCGCGCCATTCCGAGTCCGGCGGACGAGGTGGGCCAGCCCCACCGCCCAAGGCTATAGCCCACCCGTTTTTGTGGGGTTTTTCCGCTGGATTAACTTGGCGCCCCGGCCTTCGGGCTGTTATTTTTGGGCGCGGCTGTGTCCACGGAAACTTTTTGGCACACAGAGGTGCCTCGCAAAGTCTCGTGCCATTCCGAGTCCGGCGGACGAAGTTGGCCAGCCCCACCCCCCAAGGCTATAGCCCACCCGTTTTTATGGCCTTTTTCCGATGGACGAACTTGGCGCCCCGGCCTTCGGGCTGTTATTTTTGGGCGCAGCTGTACCCGCGGCCACGTTTTGGCACACGGAGGTGCCTCGCAAAGTCTCGCGGCATTCCGAGTCCGGCGGACGAAGTTGGCCAGCCCCACCCCCCAAGGCTATAGCCCACCCGTTTTTGTGGCCTTTTTCCGCTGGACGAACTTGGCGCCCCCGCCTTCGGGCGGTTATTTTTAGCTGCGGCTGAGCGCGCGGCCTATTTTTGGCACACGGAGGTGCATCGCAAAGTCTCACGCCATTCCAAGCCGGCGGACGATGTTGGCCAGCCCCACCCCCCAAGGCTATAGCCCACCCGTTTTTGTGGCATTTTTCCGCTGGACGAACTTGGCGCCCCGGCCTTCGGGCGGTTATTTTTGGGCGCGGCTGTGCCCGCGGCCACTCTTTGGCACACGGAGGTGCCTTGCAAAGTTTCGTACCATTCCGAGTCCGGCGGACAAAGTTGGCCAGCCCCACCCCCCAAGGCAATAGCCCACCCGTTTTTGTGGCCTTTTTCCGCTGGACGAACTTTGCACCCCGGCCTTCGGGCGGTTGTTTTTGGGCGCGGCTGTGCTCGCGGCATATTTTTGGCACACGGAGGCGCCTCACAAAGTCTCGCGCCATTCCGAGTC
>NW_006262972.1:14253-16496 GCF_000493195.1 Citrus x clementina | reverse complement strand
GTTGGCCAGCCCCACCCCCCAAGGCTATAGCCCACCGGATTTTGTGGGCTTTTTCCGTTGGACGAACTTGGCGCCCCGGCCTTCGGGCGGTTATTTTTGGGCGCGGCTTTGCTCGCGGCCTATTTTTGGCACACGGAGGCCCCTCGCAAAGTCTCGCGGCATTCCGAGTCCGGCGGACGAAGTTGGCCAGCCCCACCCCCCAAGGCTATAGCCCACCCATTTTTGTGGCCTTTTTCCGCTGGACGAACTTGGCGCCCCGGCCTTCGGGCGGTTATTTTTGGGTGCGGCTTTGCCCACAGCCTATTTTTGGCAAACGGAGGTGCCTCGTATAGTCTCGCGCCATTCCGGGTCCGGCAGACGAAGTTGGCCAGCCCCACCCCCCAAGGCTATAGCCCACCTGTTTTGTTGCCTTTTTCCGCTGGACGAACTTGGCGCCCCGTGCTTCGGGCAGTTATTTTTGTGTGCAGCTGTGCCCGAGGTCTATTTTTGGCACGCGGTGGCCCCTCGCAAAGTCTCGCGGCATTCCGAGTCCGGCGGACGAAGTTGGCCGGCCCCACCCCGCAAGGCTATAGCCCACCCGTTTTTGTGGCCTTTTTCCGCTGGACGAACTTGGCGCCCCGGCCTTCGGGCGGTTATTTTTGGGCGCGGCTTTGCCCACGGCCTATTTTTGGCACACGGAGGCCCCTCGCAAAGTCTCGCGGCATTCTCAGTCCGGCGGACGAAGTTGGCCAGCCCCACCACCCAAGGCTATAGCCCACCCGTTTTTGTGGCCTTTTTCCGCAGGACGAACTTGGCGCCCTGGCCTTCGGGCGGTTATTTTTGGGCGCGGCTTTGCCCACGGCCTATTTTTAGTAAACGGAGGTGCCTCGGATAGTCTCGCGCCATTCCGGGTCCGGCGGACGAAGTCGGCCAGCCCCACCCCCCAAGGCTATAGCCCACCCGTTTTTGTGGGCTTTTTCCGCTGGACGAACTTGGCGCCCCGGCCTTCGGGCGGTTATTTTTGTGCACAGCTGTGCCCGCGGCATATTTTTGGTACACAGAGGTGGCTCGCAAAGTCTCGTGCCATTCCGAGTCCGGCGGACGAAGTTGGCCAGCCCCACCCCCCAAGGCTATAGCGCACCCGTTTTTGTGGCCTTTTTCCGCTGGACGAACTTGGCGCCCCGGCCTTCGGGCGGTTATTTTTGGGCGCGGCTGTGCCCGCGGCCTATTTTTTGGCACATGGAGGCACCTCCCAAAGTCTCGCGCTATTCCTAGTCCGCCGGACGAAGTTGGCCAGCCCCACCCCACAAGGCTATAGCCCACCCGTTTTTGTGGGCTTTTTCCGCAGGTCGAACTTGGCGCCCCGGCCTTCGGGCGGTTATTTTTGGGCGCGGCTTTGTCCGCGGCCTATTTTTGGCACACGAAGGCCCCTCGCAAAGTCTCGCGGCATGCCGAGTCCGGCGGACGAAGTTGGCCAGCCCCACCACCCAAGGCTATGGCCCACCCGTTTTTGTGGCCTTTTTCCGCTGGACGAACTTGGCGACCCGGCCTTCGGGCGGTTATTTTTGGGCGCGGCTTTGCCCACGGCCTATTTTTGGCAAACGGAGGTGGCTCGCTTAGTCTCGCGCCATTCCGGGTCCGGCGGACGAAGTCTGCCAGCCCCACCCCCCAAGGCTATAGCCCACCCGTTTTTGTGGCCTTTTTCCGCTGGACGAACATGGCGCCCCGTGCTTCGGGCGGTTATTTTTGGGCGCAGCTGTGCCCGCGGCCTATTTTTGGTACACGGAGGCGCCTCACAAAGTCTCACGCCATTCCGAGTCCGGCGGACGAAGTCGGCCAGCCCCACCCCCCAAGGCTATAGCCCACCTGTTTTTGTTGCCTTTTTCCGCTGGACGAACTTGGCGCCCCGTGCTTCGGGCAGTTATTTTTGTGTGCAGCTGTGCCCGAGGCCTATTTTTGTCACGCGGAGGCCCCTCGCAAAGTCTCGCAGCATTGCGAGTCCGGCGGACGAAGTTGGCCAGCCCCACCCCCCAAGGCTATAGCCCACCCGTTTTTGTGGGCTTTTTCCGCTGGACGAACTTTGCGCCCCGGCCTTCGGGCAGTTATTTTTGGGCGCGGCTTTCGCCGCGGCCTATTTTTGGCACACGGAGGCCCCTCGCAAAGTCTCGCGGCATTCCGAGTCCGGCGGACGAAGTCGGCCAGCCCCACCCCCCAAGGCTATAGCCCACCCATTTTTGTGGCCTTTTTCCGCTGGACGAACTTGG
>NW_006262972.1:12430-13838 GCF_000493195.1 Citrus x clementina | reverse complement strand
TTTTGGCACACGGAGGTGCCTTGCAAAAGTCTCGCGCCATTTCCAGACCAGCGGACGAAGTTGGCCAGCCCCACCCCACAAGGCTATAGCCCACCCGTTTTGTAAGGTTTTTCCGCAGGACGAACTTGGTGCCCCGGCCTTCGGGCGGTTATATTTGGGTGCGGCTTTGCCCGCGGCCTATTTTTGGCACACGAAGGCCCCTCGCAAAGTCTCGCGGCATTCCGAGTCCGGCGAAAAAAGTTGGCCAGCCCCACCACCCAAGGCTATAGCCCACCCGTTTTTATGGCCTTTTTCCACTGGACGAACTTGGCGCCCCGGCCTTCGGGCGGTTATTTTTGGGCGCGGCTTTGCCCACGGCCTATTTTAGGCAAACGGAGGTGCCTCGCATAGTCTCGCGCCATTCCGGGTCCGGCGGACGAAGTCGGCCAGCCCCACCCCCCAAGGCTATAGCCCACCCGTTTTTGTGGCCTTTTTCCGCTAGACGAACATGGCGCCCCGTGCTTCGGGCGGTTATTTTTGGGCGCGGCTGTGCCCGCAGCCTATTTTTGGTACACGGAGGCGCCTCACAAAGTCTCACGCCATTCCGAGTCCGGCGGACGAAGTCGGCCAGCCCCACCCCCCAAGGCTATAGCCCACCCGTTTTGGTGGATTTTTTCCGCTGGACGAACTTGGCGTCCCGGCCTTGGGGCGGTTATTTTTGGACGCGGCAGTGCCCGCGGCCTATTTTTGGCACACGGAGGCGCCTTGCAAAGTCTCGCGCCATTCCGAGTCCGGTGAACGATGTTTGCCAGCCCCACCCCCCAAGGCTATAGCCCACCCGTTTTTGTGGCATTTTTCCGCAGGACGAACTTGGCGCCCCGGCCTTCGGGCGGATGTTTTTGGGCGCGGCTGTGCCCGCAGCCTATTTTTGGCACACGGAGGTGCCTCACAAAGTCTCGCGCCATTCCGAGTCTGGCGGAAGAAGTGGTCCAGCCCCACCCCCCAAGGCTATAGCGCACCCGTTTTTGTGGTCTTTTTCCGCTGGACGAACTTGGCGCCCCGGCCTTCAGGCGGTTATTTTTGGGTACGGCTGTGCCCGCGGTCTATTTTTGGCACACAGAGGCGCCTCACAAAGTCTCGTGCCATTCCGAGACCAGCGGACGAAGTTGGCCAGCCCCACCCCCCAAGGCTATAGCCCACCCGTTTTTGTGGGCTTTTTCCGCAGGAAGAACTTGTCGCCCCGGCCTTCGGGCGGTTATTTTTGGGCGCGGCTGTGCCCACGGCCACTTTTTGGCACACGGAGGCGCCTTGCAAAGTCTCGCGCCATTCCGAGTCCGGCGGACGATGTTGGCCAGCCCCACCCCCCAAGGCTATAGCCCACCCGTTTTTGTGGCCTTTTTCCGCTGGACAAATTTGGCGCCCCGGCCTT
>NW_006262972.1:10479-11835 GCF_000493195.1 Citrus x clementina | reverse complement strand
CAGGCACCTCGCAAAGTCTCGAGCCTTTCCGAGTCTGGCGGACGAAGTTGGCCAGCCCCACCCCCCAAGGCTATAGCCCACCCGTTTTTGTGGCCTTTTTCCGCTGGACGAACTTGGCGCCCCGGCCTTCGGGCGGTTATTTTTGGGCGCGGCTGTGTCCGTAGCCTACTTTTAGCTCACGGAGGCGCCTCGCAAAGTCTCGCTCGATTCCGAGTCCGGCGGACGAAGTTGGCCAGCGCCACCCCCCAAGGCAATAGCCCACCCGTTTTTGTGGCCTTTTTGCGCTGGACGAACTTGGTGCTCCGGCCTTTGGGCGGTTGTTTTTGGGCGCGGCTGTGTCCGCGGGCTATTTTTGGCACACGGAGGTGCCTCGCAAAGTCTCGCGCCATTCCGAGTCCGGCGGACGTAGTTGGCCAGCCCCACCCCCCAAGGCTATAGCCCACCCGTTTTTATGGCATTTTTCCGCTGGACGAACTGGGTGCCCCGGCCTTCGGGGGGTTATTTTTGGGTGCGGCTGTGCCTGTGGCCTATTTTTGGCCCACGGAGGCATCTCGCAAAGTCTCTCGCCATTCCATGTCCAGCGGACGAAGTTGGCCAGCTCCACCCCCCAAGGCTATAGCCCACCCGCTTTTGTGGTCTTTTTCCGCTGGACGAACTTGGAGCCCCGGCCTTCAGGCGGTTATTTTTGGGTACGGCTGTGCCCGCAGTCTATTTTTGGCACACGGAGGCACCTCGCAAAGTCTCGTGCCATTCCGAGACCAGCGGACGAAGTTGGCCAGCCCCACCCCCCAAGGCTATAGCCCACCCGTTTTTGTGGGCTTTTTCCGCAGGACGAACTTGGCGCCCCGGCCTTCGGGCGGTTATTTTTGGGCGCGGCTGTGCCCACGGCCACTTTTTGGCACACGGAGGCGCCGTGCAAAGTCTCGCGCCATTCCAAGTCCGGCGGACGATGTTGGCCAGCCCCACCCCCCAAGGCTATAGCCCACCCGTTTTTGTGGCAATTTTCCGCTGGACGAACTTGGCGCCCCGGCCTTCGGGCGGTTATTTTTGGGTGCGGCTGTGCCTGCGGACTATTTTTGGCCCACGGAGGCGCCTCGCAAAGTCTCGCGCCATTCCGTGTCCGGCGGACGAAGTTGGCCAGCCCCACCCCCCAAGGCTATAGCCCACCTGTTTTTGTGGCCTTTTTCCGCTGGACGAACGTGGCTCCCCGGCCATAAGGCTGTTATTTTTGGCGCGGCCGTGCCCGCGGCCAATTTTTGGCACACAGAGGTGCCTCGCAAACGCTCGCACCATTCCGAGTCCGGCGGACGAAGTTGGCCAGCCCCACACCCCAAGGCAATAGCCCACCCGATTTTG
>NW_006262972.1:8900-9802 GCF_000493195.1 Citrus x clementina | reverse complement strand
GAAGTTGGCCAGCCCCACCCCCCAAGGCTATAGCCCACCCGTTTTTGTGGCCTTTTTCCGCTGGACGAACGTGGCGCCCCGGCCATCGGGCGGTTATTTTTGGGCGCGGCTATGTCCGCGGCCTATTTTTGGCACATGGAGGTGCCTCGCAAACTCTCGCGCCATTCCGAGTCCGGCGGACGAAGTTGGCCAGCCCCACCCCCCAAGGCTATAGCCCACCCGTTTTTGTGGGCTTTTTCCGCTGGACGAACTTGGCGCCCCGGCCTTCGGGCGGTTATTTTTGGGCGCGGCTGTGCCCGCGGCCTATTTTTGACACACGGAGGCGCCTCGCAAAGTCTCGCGCCATTCCGAGTCAGGCGGACGAAGTTGGCCAGCCCCACCCCCCAAGGCTATAGCCCACCCGTTTTTGTGGCATTTTTCCGCTGGATGAACTTGGCGCCCCGGCCTTCGGGCACCTATTTTTGGGTGCGGCTGTGCCTGTGGCCTATTTTTGGCACACGGATGCGCCTCATAAAGTCTCACGCGATTCCGTGCCCGGCGGACGAAGTTGGCCAGCCCCACCCCCCAAGGCTATAGCCCACCCGTTTTTGTGGCCTTTTTCCGCAGGACGAACTTGGCGCCCCGGCCTTCGGGCGGTTCTTTTTGGGTGCGGCAGTGCCCGCAGCCTACTTTTGGCACACGGAGGTGCCTCGCAAAGTCTCGCGCCATTCCGAGTCAGGCGGACGATGTTGGCCAGCCCCACCCCCCAAGGCTATAGCCCACCCGTTTTTGTGGGCTTTTTCCGCAGGACGAACTTGGCGCCCCGGCCTTCCGGCGGTTATTTTTGGGCGCGGCTGTGCCCACGGCCACTTTTTGGCACACGGAGGAGCCTTGCAAAGTCTCGTGCCATTCCGAGTCCGGCG
>NW_006262972.1:6027-8493 GCF_000493195.1 Citrus x clementina | reverse complement strand
TTTTGTGGGCTTTTTCCGCTGGACGAACTTGGCGCCCCGGCCTTCGGGCAGTTATTTTTGGGCGCGGCTGTGCCCACGGCCTATTTTTGGCACACGGAGGCGCCTTGCAAAGTCTCGCGCCATTCCGAGTCAGGCGGACGAAGTTGGCCAGCCCCACCCCCCAAGGCTATAGCCCACCCGTTTTTGTGGCATTTTTCCGCTGGACGAACTTGGCGCCCCGGCCTTCGGGCAGCAATTTTTGGGTGCGGCTGTGCCTGTGGCTTATTTTTGGCTCACGGAGGCGCCTCGTAAAGTCTCGCGCCATTCCGAGTCCGGCGGACGAAGTTGGCCAGCCCCACACCCCAAGGCAATAGCCCACCCGATTTTGTGGGCTTTTTCCGCAGGACGAACTTGGCGCCCCGGCCTTCGGGCGGTTATTTTTGGGCCCGGCTGTGCCCACGGCCTATTTTTGGCACACGGAGGTGCCTCGCAAACTCTCGCGCCATTCCGAGTCCGGCGGACGAAATTGGCCAGCCCCACCCCCCAAGGCTATAGCCCACCCGTTTTGGTGGCCTTTTTCCGCTGGACGAACTTGGCGTCCCGGCCTTGGGGCGGTTATTTTTGGACGCGGCTGTGCCCGCGGCCTATTTTTGGCACACGGAGGCGCCTTGCAAAGTCTCGTGCCATTCCGAGTCCGGCGGACGATGTTGGCCAGCCCCACCCCCCAAGGCTATAGCCCACCCGTTTTTGTGGCATTTTTCGGCTGGACGAACTTGGCGCCCCGGCCTTCGGGCGGTTATTTTTGGGTGCGGCTGTGCCTGCGGCCTAGTTTTGTCCCACGGAGGCGCCTCGCAAAGTCTCGCGCCATTCCGTGTCCGGCGGACGAAGTTGGACAGCCCAACCCCCCAAGGCTATAGCCCACCTGTTTTTGTGGCCTTTTTCCGCTGGACGAACGTGGCGCCCCGGCCATCGGGCTGTTATTTTTTGGCGCGGCTGTGCCCGCGGCCTATTTTTGGCACATGGAGGTGCCTCGCAAACTCTCGCGCCATTCCGAGTCCGGCGGACGAAATTGGCCAGCCCCACCCCCCAAGGCTATAGCCCACCCGTTTTTGTGGGCTTTTTCCGCTGGACGAACTTGGCGCCCCGGCCTTCGGGCGGTTATTTTTGGGCGCGGCTGTGCCCACGGCCTATTTTTGGCACACGGAGGCGCCTTGCAAAGTCTCGGGCCATTCCGAGTCAGGCGGACGATGTTGGCCAGCCCCACACCCCAAGGCTATAGCCCACCCGTTTTTGTGGCATTTTTCCGCTGGACGAACTTGGCGCCCCGGCCTTCGGGCGGTTATTTTTGGGTGCGGCTGTGCCCGCGGCCTATTTTTGGCACATGGAGGCGCCTCACAAAGTCTCGCGCCATTCCGAGTCCGGCGGACGAAGTTGGCCAGCCCCACCCCCCAAGGCTATAGCCCACCCGTTTTGGTGGCCTTTTTCCGCTGGACGAACTTCGCGCCCCGGCCTTCGGGTGGTTATTTTTTAGCGCGGCTGTGCCCGCGGCCTATTTTTGGCACACGGAGGCACCTCGCAAAGTCTCGCGCCATTTCCAGACCAGCGGACGAAGTTGCCCAGCCCCACCCCACAAGGCTATAGCCGACCCATTTTTGTGGGCTTTTTCCGCAGGAAAAAACTTGGCGCCCCGGCCTTCGGGCGGTTATTTTTGGGCGTAGATTTGCCCGCGGCCTATGTTTGGCACACGAAGGCCCCTCACAAAGTCTCGCGGCATTCCGAGTCTGGCGGACGAAGACGGCCAGCCCCACCACCCAAGGCTATGGCCCACCCGTTTTTGTGGCCTTTTTCCGCTGGACGAACTTGGCGCCCCGGCCTTCGGGCGGTTATTTTTGGGTGCGGCTTTGCCCACGGCCTATTTTTGGCAAACGGAGGTGGCTCGCATAGTCTCGCGCCATTCCGGGTCCGGCGGACGAAGTCGGCCAGCCCCACCCCCCAAGGCTATAGCCCACCCGTTTTTGTGGCCTTTTTCCGCTGGACAAACATGGTGCCCCGTGCTTCGGGCAGTTATTTTTGGACGCAGCTGTGCCCGAGGCCTATTTTTGGCACGCGGAGGGGCCTCACAATGTCTCGCGCCATTCCGAGTCCGGCGGACGAAGTCGGCCCGCCCCAAACCCAAAGGCTATAGCCCACCCGTTTTTGTGGCCTTTTTCCGATGGACGAACATGGCGCCCCGGCCTTCGGGCGGTTATTTTTGGGCGCGGCTTTGGCCGCGGCCTATTTTTGGCACACGGAGGTGCCTCGCAAAGTCTCGCGCCATTCCGAGTCCGGCGGATGAAGCTGGCCAGCCCCACCCCCCAAGGCTATAGCCCACCCGTTTTTGTGGGCTTTTTCCACTGGACGAACTTGGCGCCCCGGCCTTCGGCGGTTATTTTTGGGCACGGCTGTGCCCGCGGCATATTTTTGGTACACGGAGGTGGCTCGCAAAGT
>NW_006262972.1:3278-5927 GCF_000493195.1 Citrus x clementina | reverse complement strand
AGTTGGCCAGCCCCATCCCCCAAGGCTATAGCCCACCCGTTTTTGTGGCCTTTTTCCGCTG
The DNA here is from genome assembly GCF_000493195.1 of Citrus x clementina. NCBI lineage: Eukaryota > Viridiplantae > Streptophyta > Magnoliopsida > Sapindales > Rutaceae > Citrus > Citrus x clementina. The sequence continues at coordinate 5,866 of NW_006262972.1, read as the reverse complement.
GAAGAACTTGGCGCCCCGGCCTTCGGGCGGTTATTTTTGGGCGCGGCCGTGTCCGTGGCCTATTTTTGGCACACGGAGGCGCCTCGCAAAGTCTCGCGCCATTCCGAGACCAGCGGACGAAGTTGGCCATCCCCACCCCCCAAGGCTATAGCGCACCCGTTTTTGTGGTGTTTTTCCGCTGGACGAACTTGGCGCCCCGGCCTTAGGGCGGTTATTTTTGGTCGCGGCTGTGCCCGCAGCCTATTTTTGGCACACGGAGGCGCCTCGCAAAGTCTCGCGCCATTCCGAGTCCGGCGGACGTAGTTGGCCAGCCCCACCCCCCAAGGCTATAGCCCACCCGTTTTTGTGGCATTTTTCCGCTGGACGAACTTGGTGCCCCGGCCTTCGGACAGTTATTTTTGGGCGCGGCTGTGCCCACGGGCTATTTTTGGCACACAGAGGTGCCTCGCAAAGTCTCGTGCCATTCCGAGTCCGGCGGACGTAGTTGGCCAGCCCCACCCCCTAAGGCTATAGCCCACCCGTTTTTGTGGCATTTTTACGCTGGACGAACTTGGCGCCCCGGCCTCGGGCAGTTATTTTTGGCTGCGGCTGTGCCTGCGGCCTATTTTTGGCACACAGAGGTGCCTCGCAAAGTCTCGCGCGATTCCGTGCCCGGCGGACGAAGTTGGCCAGGCCCACCCCCCAAGGCTATAGCCCACCCGATTTTGTGGGCTTTTTCCGCTGGACGAACTTGGCGCCCCGGCCTTCGGGTGGTTATTTTTAGGCGCGGCTGTGCCCACGGCCTATTTTTGGCTCATGGAGGCGCCTCGTAAAGTCTCGCGCCATTCCGAGTCCGGCGGACGAAGTTGGCCAGCCCCACCCCCCAAGGCAATAGCCCACCCGTTTTTGTGGCGTTTTTCCGCTGGACGAACTTGGCGCCCCGCCCTTCGGGTGGTTATTTTTAGGCGCGGTTGCGTCCACGGCCTATTTTTGGCTCACGGAGGCGCCTCGCAAAGTCTCGCGCCATTGCGAGTCCGGCGGACGAAGTTGGCAAGCCCCAGCCCCCAAGGCTATAGCCCACCCGTTTTTGTGGCATTTTTCCGCTGGACGAACTTGGCGCCCCGGCCTTCGGGCGGTTATTTTTGGGTGTGGCTGTGCCCGCGGCCAATTTTTGGCACACGGAGGCGCCTCGCAAAGTCTCGCGCCATTGCGAGTCCGGCGGACGAAGTTGGCAAGCCGCAGCCCCCAAGGCTATAGCCCACCCATTTTTGTGGCATTTTTCCACTGGACGAATTTGGCGCCCCGGCCTTCGGGCGGTTATTTTTGGGCGCGGCTGTGCCCGCGGCCTATTTTTGGCACACGGAGGCGGGTCGCAAAGTCTCGCGCCATTCCGAGCCCGGCGGACGAAGTTGATCAGCCCCACCCCCCAAGGATATAGCCCACCCGTTTTTGTGGACTTTTTCCGCTGGACGAACTTGGCGCCCCGGCCTTCGGGTTGTTATTTTTGGGCGCGGCTGTGCCCGCGGCCTATTTTTGGCACACGGAGACACCTCACAAAGTCTCGCGCCATTCCGAGTCCGGCGGACAAAATTGGCCAGCCCCACCCCCCAAGGCTATAGCCCACCCGTTTTTGTGGGCTTTTTCCGCTGGACGAACCTGGCGCCCCGGCCTTTGGGCGGTTATTTTTGGGCGCGGCTGTGCCCGTAGCCTATTTTTGGCTCACGGAGGCGCCTCGCAAAGTCTCGCGCCACTGCGAGTCCGGCGGACGAAGTTGGCAAGACCCACCCCCCAAGGCTATAGCCCACCCGTTTTTGTGGCATTTTTCCGCTGGACGAACTTGGCGCCCCGGCCTTCGTGCGGTTATTTTTGGGTGCGACTGTGTCCACGGTCTATTTTGGGCTCACGGAGGCGCCTCGCAAAGTCTCGCGCCATTCCGTGTCCGGCGGACGAAGTTGGCCACCCCACCCCCCAAGGCTATAGCCCACCCGTTTTTGTGGCCTTTTTTCGCTGGACGAACGTGGCGCCCCGGCCTTCGTGCGGTTATTTTTGGGCGCGGCTGTGCACGCGGCCTATTTTTGGCACACGGACTTGCCTCGCAAACTCTCGCGCCATTCCGAGTCCGGCGGACGAAATTGGCCAGCCCCACCCCCCGAGGCTATAGCCCACCCGTTTTTGTGGGCTTTTTCCGCTGGACGAACTTGGCGCCCCGGCCTTCGGGCGGTTATTTTGGGTGCGGCGGTGCCCGCGGCCACTTTTTGGCACACTGAGGCGCCTCACAAAGTCTCGTGCCATTCCGAGTCCGGCGGACGAAGTTGGCCAGCCCCACCCCCAAAGGCTATAGCCCACCCATTTTTGTGGGCTTTTTCCGCTGGACGAACTTGGCGCCACGGCATTCGGGCGGTTATTTTTGGCTGTTACTGCGCCCGCGGCCTATTTTTGGCACACGGAGGCGCCTCGCAAAGTCTCGCGCTATTCCGAGTCCGGCGGACGATGTTGGCCAGCCCCACCCCCTAAGGCTATAGCCCACCCGTTTTTGGGGCATTTTTCCGCTGGACGAACTTGGCGCCCCGGCCCTCGTGCGGTTATTTTTGGGCGCAGCTGTGCCAACG
>NW_006262972.1:0-3178 GCF_000493195.1 Citrus x clementina | reverse complement strand
CGTTTTTGTGGCCTTTTTGCGCTGGACGAACGTGGCGCCCCGGCCTTCGTGCGGTTATTTTTGGGCGCGGCTGTGCACGCGGCCTATTTTTGGCACACGGAGACGCCTCGCAAACTCTCGCGCCATTCCGAGTCCGGCGGACGAAATTGGCCAGCCCCACCCCCCAAGGCTATAGCCACCCGTTTTTGTGGGCTTTTTCCGTTGGACGAACTTGGCGCCCCGACCTTTGGGCGGTTATTTTTGGGCGCGGCTGTGCCCGTAGCCTATTTTTGGCTCACGGAGGCACCTCGGAAAGTCTCGTGCCAGTCCGAGTCCAGCGGACGAAGTTGGCCAGCCCCACCCCCCAAGGCAATAGCCCACCCGTTTTTGTGGCATTTTTCCGCTAGACGAACTTGGCGCCCCGGCCTCGGGTGGTTATTTTTGGGCGCGGCTGTGCCCGTGGCCTATTTTTGTCAAACGGAGGCGGGTTGCAAAGTCTAGCGCCATTCTGAGCCCGGCGGACGAAGTTGATCAGCCCCACCCCCCAAGGATATAGCCCACCCGTTTTTGTGGGCTTTTTCCGCTGGACGAACTTGGCGCCCCGCCCTTCGGGTTATTATTTTTGGCCGCGGCTGTGCCCGCGGCCTATTTTTGGCACATGGAGGCACCTCGCAAAGTCTCGCGCCATTCCGAGTCGGGCGGACGAAGTTGGCAAGCCCCAGCCCCCAAGGCTATAGCCCACCCGTTTTTGTGGCATTTTTCCGCTGGACGAACTTGGCGCCCCGGCCTTCGGGCGGTTATTTTTAGGCGCGGCTGTTCCCGCGGCCTATTTTCGGCGCACGGAGGCGCCTCGCAATGTCTCGCGCCATTCCGTGTCCGGCGGACAAAGTTGGCCAGCCCCAGCCCCCAAGGCTATAGCCCACCCGTTTTTGTGGCCTTTTTCCGCTGGACGAACTTGGCGCCCCGGCCTTTGGGCGGTTATTTTTGGGCGTGGCTGTGCCCGTAGCCTATTTTTGGCTCACGGCGGCGCCTCGCGAAGTCTCGCGCCATTCCGAGTCCGGCGGACGAAGTTGGCCAGCCCCACCCCCCAAGGCAATAGCTCACCAGTTTTTGTGGCATTTTTCCGCTAGACGAACTTGGCGCCCCGGCCTCGGGCGGTTATTTTTGGGCGCGGCTGTGCCCGCGGCCTATTTTTGGCACACGGAGGTGCCTCGCACCATTCCGAGTCAGGCGGACGAAGTTGGCCAGCCCCACCCCCCAAGGCTATAGCCCACCCGTTTTTGTGGCATTTTTCCGCTAGACGAACTTGGCGCCCCGGCCTCGGGCAGTTATTTTTGGGTGCGGCTGTGCCTGCGGCCCATATTTGACACAGGGAGGCGCCTCGCAAAGTCTCGCGCGATTCCGTGCCCGACGGACGAAGTTGGCCAGGCCCACCCCCCAAGGCTATGCCCACCCGTTTTTGTGGCCTTTTTCCGCTGGACGAACGTGGCGCCCCGGCCATCGGGCGGTTGTTTTTGGGCGCGGCTGTGCCCGCAGCCTATTTTTGGCACACGGAGGCGGGTTGCAAAGTCTCGCGCGATTCCGAGCCCGGCGGACGAAGTTGATCAGCCCCACCCCCCAAGGATATAGCCCACCCGTTTTTGTGGGCTTTTTGCACTGGACGAACTTGGCGCCCCGGCCTTCGGGTTGTTATTTTTGGGTGCGGCTCTGTCCGCGGCCTATTTTTGGCGCACGGAGGCACCTCGGAAAGTCTCGCGCCATTCCGAGTCCGGCGGACGAAGTTGGCCAGCCCCACCCCCCAAGGCTATAGGCCGCCCGTTTTTGTGGCCTTTTTCCGCTGGACGAACGTGGCGCCCCGGCCTTCGTGCGGTTATTTTTGGGCGCGGCTTTGCCTGCGGCCTATTTTTGGCACACGGAGACGCCTCACAAACTCTCACACCATTCTGAGTCCGGCGGACGAAATTGGCCAGTCCCACCCCCCAAGGCTATAGCCCACCCGTTTTTGTGGGCTTTTTCCGCTGGACGAACTTGGCGCCCCGGCCTTTGGGCGGTTATTTTTGGGCGCGGCTGTGCCCGTAGCCTATTTTTGGCTCACGGAGGCACCTCGCAAAGTCTCGCGCCATTCCGAGTCCGGCGGACGAAGTTGGCCAGCCCCACCCCCCAAGGCAATAGCCCACCCGTTTTTGTGGCATTTTTCCGCTAGACGAACTTGGCGCCCCGGCCTCGGGCGGTTATTTTTGGGCGCGACTGTGCTCGCGGCCTATTTTTGGCACACGGAGGTGCCTCGCAAAGGCACGCGCCATTCCGAGTCAGGCGGACGAAGTTGGCCAGCCCCACCCCCCAAGGCTATAGCCCACCCGTTTTTGTGGCATTTTTCCGCTAGACGAACTTGGCGCCCCGGCCTCGGGCATTATTTTTAGGTACGGCTGTGCCCGCGACCTATTTTTGGCACACGGAGGCGCCTCGCAAAGTCTCGCGCCATTCGGAGTCCGGCGGACGATGTTGGCCGGCCCCACCCCCCAAGGCTATAGCCCACCCGTTTTTGGGGCCTTTTTCCGCTGGACGAACGTGGCGCCCCGGCCATCGCGCGGTTGTTTTTGGGCGCGGCTGTGCCCGCGGCCTATTTTTGGCACACGGAGGCGGGTTGCAAAGTCTCGCGCCATTCCGAGCCCGGCGGACGAAGTTGATCAGCCCCACCCCCCAAGGATATAGCCCACCCGTTTTTGTGGGCTTTTTCCGCTGGACGAACTTGGCGCCCCGGCCTTCGGCTTGTTATTCTTGGGCGCGGCTGTACCCGCAGCCTATTTTTGGCACACGGAGGCACCTCGCAAAGTCTCGCGCCATTCCGAGTCCGGCGGACGAAGTTGGCCAGCCCCACACCCCAAGGCAATAGCCCACCCGATTTTGTGGGCTTTTTCCGCTGGACGAACTTGGCGCCCCGGCCTTCGGGTTGTTATTTTTGGGCACGGCTGTGCCCGCGGCCTATTTTTGGCACACGGAGGTGCCTCGGAAAGTCTCGCGCCATTCCGAGTCCGGCGGACGAAGTTGGCCAGCCCCACCCCCCAAGGCAATAGCCCAACCGTTTTTGTGGCCTTTTTCCGCTGGACGAACTTGGTGCCCCGGCCTTCGGGCTGTTATTTTTGGGCGCGGCTGTGCCCGCGGCCTATTTTTGGCACACGGAGGCAGCTCGCAAAGTCTC
>NW_006262973.1:0-3755 GCF_000493195.1 Citrus x clementina | reverse complement strand
GTGGGCTATAGCCTTGGGGGGTGGGGCTGGCCAACTTCGTCCGCCGGACTCGGAATGGCGTGAGACTTTGTGAGGCGTCTCCGTTTGCCAAAAATAGGATGCGGGCACAACCGCGCCTGAAAATAACCGCTCGAAGGCCGGGGCGCCAAGTTCGTCCAGCGGAAAAAGGCCACAAAAACGGGTGGGCTATAGCCTTGGGGGGTGGGCAGGCCAACTTCGTCCGCCGGACTCGGAATGCCGCGAGACATTGCGAGGCACCTCCGTGTGCCAAAAATAGGCCGCGGGCACAGCCACGCCCAAAAATAACCACCCGAAGGCCGGGGCGCCAAGTTCGTCCAGCGGAAAAAGGCCACAAAAACGGGTGGGCTATAGCCTTGGGGGGTGGGGCTGCCCAACTTCGTCCGCCGGACCCGGAATGGCGCGAGACTTCGCTAGCGGCCTCCGTGTGCCAAAAATAGGCCGCGGGGGCCAAGCGCGCCCGAAAATAACCGCCCGAAGGCCGGGGCGCCATGTTCGTCCAGCGGAAAAAGGCCACAAAAACGGGTGGGCTATAGCCTTCGGGGGTGGGGCTGGCCAACTTTGTCCGCCGGACTCGGAATGGCGTGAGACTTTGCGAGGCGCCTCCTTGTGCCAAAAATAGGCCGCGGGCACAGCCGCTCCCAAAAATAACTGCCCGAAGGCCGGGGCGCCAAGTTCGTCCAGCGGAAAAAAGCCACAAAAACGGGTGGGCTATAGCCTTGGGGGGTGGGGCTGGCCAACTTCGTCCGCCGGGCTCGGAATGCCGCGAGACCTTACGAGGCTCCTCCGTGTGCCAAAAATAGGCCGCGGGCACGGCCGCGCCCAAAAATAACCGCCCGAAGGCCGGGGCGTCAAGTTCGTCCAGCGGAGAAAGGCCACAAAAACGGGTGGGCTATAGCCTTGGGGGGTGGGGCTGCCCAACTTCGTCCGCCGGACCCGGAATGGCGCGAGACTTTGCGAGTGGCCTACGTGTGCCAAAAATAGGCCGCGGGTAAGCCGCGCCCAAAAATAACCGACCAAAGGCCGGGGCGCCAAGTTTGTCCAGCGGAAAAAGGCCACAAAAACGGGTGGGCTACAGCATTGGGGGGTGCGGCTGGCCAACTTCGTCCGCAGGACTCGGAATGCCGCGAGACCTTGCGATGGGCTTCCGCGTCCCAAAAAATGGCTGAGGGCAAACCGCGCCCAAAAATAACCGCCTGAAGGCCGGGGCGCCAAGTTCGTCCAGCGGAAAAAGGCCACAAAAACGGGTGGGCTATTGCCTTGGGGGGTGGGGCTGGCCAACTTCGTCCGCCGGACTCGGAATGCCGTGAGACTTTGCGAGGGGTCTCCGTGTGCCAAAACTAGGCCGCGGGCAATGCCGTGCCCAAAAATAACCGTTCGAAGGCCGGGGCGCCAGGTTCGTTCAGCGGAAAAAGGCAACAAAAACGGGTGGGCTATAGCCTTGGGGGGTGCGGCTGGCCAACTTCGTCCGCAGGACTCGGAATGCCGCGAGACTTTGCGAGGGGCCTCCGTGTGCCAAAAATAGGCCGCGGGCACAGCCACGCCCAAAAATAACCGCCCGAAGGCCGGGGCGCCAAGTTCGTCCAGCGGAAAAAGGCCACAAAAACGGGTGGGCTATTGCCTTGGGGGGTGGGGCTGGCCAACGTCGTCCGCCGGACTCGGAATGGCGCGAGACTTTCCGAGGGGCCTCCGTGTGCCAAGAATAGGACGCGGATACAGCCTCGCCCAAAAATAACCGCCCGAAGGATGGGGCGCCAAGTTCGTCCAGTAGAAAAAGGGCACAAAAACGGGTGGGCTATAGCCTTGCGGGGTGGGGCTGGCCAACTTCGCCCGCCGGACTCCGAATGGTGCGAGACTTTGTGAGCGGCCTCCGTGTGCCAAAAATAGGCCGCGGGCACAGCCGTATGCAAAAATAACCGCCCGAAGGCCGGGGCACCAGGTTCGTCCAGCGGAAAAAGGCCACAAAAACGGGTGGGCTATAGCCTTGGGGGGTGGGGCTGGCCAACTTCGTCCGCCGGACTCGGAATGCCACGAGACTTTGCGAGGGTCCTCAGTGTGCCAAAAATAGCCCGTGGGCAAAGCCGCGCCCAAAAATAACCGCCCGAAGGCCTGGGCGCCAGGTTCGTCCAGCGGAAAAAGGCCACAAAAACGGGTGGGCTATAGCCTTTGGGGGTGAGGCTGGCCCACTTCGTCCGCCGGAATGCCGCGAGACTTTACGAGGGGCCTCCGTGTGCCAAAAATAGGCCGCGGGCAAGCCGCGCCATAAAATAACCGCCAGAAGGCCGGGGCGCCAAGTTCGTCCAGCGGAAAAAGGCCACAAAAACGGGTGGGCTATTGCCTTGGCGGTTGGGGCTGGCCAACTTCGTCCGCCGGACTCAGAATGGCGCGAGACTTTGCGAGGGGCCTCCGTGTGCCAAAAATAGGCCCAGGGCAAGCCGTGCCCAAAAATAACCGCCCGAAGGCCGGGGCTCCAAGTTCGTCCAGCGGAAAAAGGCAACAAAAACGGGTGGGCTATTGCCTTGGGGGGTGGGGCTGGCCAACTTCGTCCGCCGGACTCGGAATGGCGCGAGACTTTCTGAGGGGCCTCCGTGTGCCAAAAATAGGCCGCGGGCAAAGCTGCGTCCAAAAATAACCGACCGAAGGCCGGGGCGCCAAGTTTGTCCAGCGGAACAAGGCCACAAAAACGGGTGGGCTATAGCCTTGGGGGGTGGGGCTGGCCAACTTCGTCCGCCGGACCCGGAATGGCGCGAGAATTTGCGAGCAGCCTCCGCGTGCCAAAAATAGGCCGCGGGCACAGCCACGCCCAATAATAACCGCCCGAAGGCCGGGGCGCCAAGTTCGTCCAGCGGAAAAAGGCCACAAAAATGGGTGGGCTATAGCCTTGGGGGGTGGGGCTGCCCAACTTCGTCCGCCGGACCCGGAATGGCGCGAGACTTTACGAGCAGCCTCCGCGTGCCAAAAATAGGCCACGGGCACAGCCACGCCCAATAATAACCGCCCGAAGGCCGGGGCGCCAAGTTCGTCCAGCGGAAAAAGGCCACAAAAATGGGTGGGCTATAGCCTTGGGGGGTGGGGCTGGCCAACTTCGTCCGCCGGACTCGGAATGGCGCGAGACTTTACGAGCGGCCTCCGTGGCAAAAAAAAAACCGCGGGCACAAAATCTGCCGAAGTCCGGGGCGCCAAGTTCGTCCAGCGGAAAAAGGCCACAAAAACGGGTGGGCTATAGCCTTGAGGGGTGGGGCTGGCCAACTTCGTCCGCCGGACCCGGAATGGCGCGAGAATTTGCTAGCAGCCTCCGCGTGCCAAAAATAGGCCGCGGGCACAGCCGCGCCCAATAATAACCGCCCGAAGGCCGGGGCGCCAAGTTCGTCCAGCGGAAAAAGGCCACAAAAACGGGTGGGCTATAGCCTTGGGGGTGGGGTTGGCCAACTTCGTCCGCCGGACTCGGAATGGCGCGAGGCTTTGCGAGTGGCCTCCGTGTGATAAAAATAGGCCGCGGGGACAGCCGCACCCAAAAATAACAGCCCGAAGGCCGGGGCGCCAAGTTCGTCCAGCGGAAAAGGCCACAAAAACGGGTGGGCTATAGCCTCGGGGGTTGGGGCTGGCCAACTTCGACCGCCGGACTCGGAATGGCGCGAAACTTTGCGAGCGGCCTCCGTGTACTAAAAATAGGCCGCGGACACAGCCATACCCAAAAATAACCGCCCGAAGCCGGGGCGCCGAGTTTGTCCAACGGA
>NW_006262974.1:0-3765 GCF_000493195.1 Citrus x clementina | reverse complement strand
GGCTATAGCCCACCCGTTTTTTGGCCATTTTTCCACTGGGGGGTCTTGGGACCCCGACCTTCGGGGGCTGATTTTTGGGCGCGGCTGTGCCCGTGGCCTATTTTTGGCACACGGAGGCCGCCCGCCAAGTATGGTGCCATTCCGAGTCCCGCGGACGAACTTCGCCCACGCCCCCCACCAAGGCTATAGCCCACGCGTTTCTTGGCCTTTTTTCCGCTGGGGGGTCTTGGGACCCCGACCTTCGGGGGCTGATTTTTGGGCGCGGCTGTGCCCGTGGCCTATTTTTGGCACACGGAGGCCGCCCGCCAAGTCTGGGGCCATTCCGAGTCCCGCGGACGAACTTCGCCCACGCCCCCCACCAAGGCTATAGCCCACCCGTTTCTTGGCCATTTTTCCGCTGGGGGGTCTTGGGACCCCGACCTTCGGGGGCTGATTTTTGGGCGCGGCTGTGCCCGTGGCCTATTTTTGGCACACGGAGGCCGCTCGCCAAGTCTGGGGCCATTCCGAGTCCCGCGGACGAACTTCGCCCACGCCCCCCACCAAGGCTATAGCCCACGCGTTTCATGGCCATTTTTCCGCTGGGGGGTCTTGGGACCCCGACCTTCGGGGGCTGATTTTTGGGCGCGGCTGTGCCCGTGGCCTATTTTTGGCACACGGAGGCCGCCCGCCAAGTATGGTGCCATTCCGAGTCCCGCGGACGAACTTCGCCCACGCCCCCCACCAAGGCTATAGCCCACCCGTTTCTTGGCCATTTTTCCGCTGGGGGGTCTTGGGACCCCGACCTTCGGGGGCTGATTTTTGGGCGCGGCTGTGCCCGTGGCCTATTTTTGGCACACGGAGGCCGCCCGCCAAGTCTGGGGCCATTCCGAGTCCCGCGGACGAACTTCGCCCACGCCCCCCACCAAGGCTATAGCCCACCCGTTTCTTGGCCATTTTTCCGCTGGGGGGTCTTGGGACCCCGACCTTCGGGGGCTGATTTTTGGGCGCGGCTGTACCCGTGGCCTATTTTTGGCACACGGAGGCCGCCCGCCAAGTCTGGGGCCATTCCGAGTCCCGCGGACGAACTTCGCCCACGCCCCCCACCAAGGCTATAGCCCACGCGTTTCTTGGCCTTTTTTCCGCTGGGGGGTCTTGGGACCCCGACCTTCGGGGGCTGATTTTTGGCCGCGGCTGTGCCCGTGGCCTATTTTTGGCACACGGAGGCCGCCCGCCATGTCTGGGGCCATTCCGAGTCCCGCGGACGAACTTCGCCCACGCCCCCCACCAAGGCTATAGCTCACCCGTTTCTTGGCCATTTCTCCGCTGGGGGGTCTTGGGACCCCGACCTTCGGGGGCTGATTTTTGGGCGCGGCTGTGCCCGTGGCCTATTTTTGGCACACGGAGGCCGCCCGCCAAGTCTGGGGCCATTCCGAGTCCCGCGGACGAACTTCGCCCACGCCCCCCACCAAGGCTATAGCCCACGCGTTTCTTGGCCTTTTTTCCGCTGGGGGGTCTTGGGACCCCGACCTTCGGGGGCTGATTTTTGGGCGCGGCTGTGCCCGTGGCCTATTTTTGGCACACGGAGGCCGCCCGCCAAGTCTGGGGCCATTCCGAGTCCCGCGGACGAACTTCGCCCACGCCCCCCACCAAGGCTATAGCCCACGCGTTTCTTGGCCTTTTTTCCGCTGGGGGGTCTTGGGACCCCGACCTTCGGGGGCTGATTTTTGGGCGCGGCTGTGCCCGTGGCCTATTGGGGCCATTCCGAGTCCCGCGGACGAACTTCACCCACGCCCCCCACCAAGGCTATAGCCCACCCGTTTCTTGGCCATTTTTCCGCTGGGGGGTCTTGGGACCCCGACCTTCGGGGGCTGATTTTTGGGCGCGGCTGTGCCCGTGGCCTATTTTTGGCACACGGAGGCCGCCCGCCAAGTCTGGGGCCATTCCGAGTCCCGCGGACGAACTTCGCCCACGCCCCCCACCAAGGCTATAGCCCACCCGTTTCTTGGCCATTTTTCCGCTGGGGTGTCTTGGGACCCCGACCTTCGGGGGCTGATTTTTGGGCGCGGCTGTGCCCGTGGCCTATTTTTGGCACACGGAGGCCGCCCGCCAAGTCTGGGGCCATTCCGAGTCCCGCGGACGAACTTCGCCCACGCCCCCCACCAAGGCTATAGCCCACGCGTTTCTTGGCCATTTTTCCGCTGGGGGGTCTTGGGACCCCGACCTTCGGGGGCTGATTTTTGGGCGCGGCTGTGCCCGTGGCCTATTTTTGGCACACGGAGGCCGCCCACCAAGTCTGGGGCCATTCCGAGTCCCGCGGACGAACTTCGCCCACGCCCCCCACCAAGGCTATAGCCCACCCGTTTCTTGGCCATTTTTCCGCTGGGGGGTCTTGGGACCCCGACCTTCGGGGGCTGATTTTTGGGCGCGGCTGTAAACCGTGGCCTATTTTGGCACACGGAGGCCGCCCGCCAAGTATGGTGCCATTCCGAGTCCCGCGGACGAACTTCGCCCACGCCCCCCACCAAGGCTATAGCCCACGCGTTTCTTGGCCATTTTTCCGCTGGGGGGTCTTGGGACCCCGACCTTCGGGGGCTGATTTTTGGGCGCGGCTGTGCCCGTGGCCTATGTTTGGCACACGGAGGCCGCCCGCCAAGTCTGGGGCCATTCCGAGTCCCGCGGACGAACTTCGCCCACGCCCCCCACCAAGGCTATAGCCCACCCGTTTCTTGGCCATTTTTCCGCTGGGGGGTCTTGGGACCCCAACCTTCGGGGGCTGATTTTTGGGCGCGGCTGTGCCCGTGGCCGATTTTTGGCACACGGAGGCCGCCCGCCAAGTCTGGGGCCATTCCGAGTCCCGCGGACGAACTTCGCCCACGCCCCCCACTAAGGCTATAGCCCACGCGTTTCTTGACCTTTTTTCCGCTGGGGGGTCTTGGACCCCCGACTTTCGGGGGACTGATTTTTGGGCGCGGCTGTATCCGTGGCCTATTTTTGGCACACGGAGGCCGCCCGCCAAGTCTGGGGCCATTCCGAGTCCCGCGGACGAACTTCGCCCACGCCCCCCACCAAGGCTATAGCCCACCCGTTTCTTGGCCATTTTTCCGCTGGGGGGTCTTGGGACCCCGACCTTCGGGGGCTGATTTTTGGGCGCGGCTGTACCCGTGGCCTATTTTTGGCACACGGAGGCCGCCCGCCAAGTCTGGGGCCATTCCGAGTCCCGCGGACGAACTTCGCCCACGCCCCCCACCAAGGCTATAGCCCACGCGTTTCTTGGCCTTTTTTCCGCTGGGGGGTCTTGGGACCCCGACCTTCGGGGGCTGATTTTTGGCCGCGGCTGTGCCCGTGGCCTATTTTTGGCACACGGAGGCCGCCCGCCATGTCTGGGGCCATTCCGAGTCCCGCGGACGAACTTCGCCCACGCCCCCCACCAAGGCTATAGCTCACCCGTTTCTTGGCCATTTCTCCGCTGGGGGGTCTTGGGACCCCGACCTTCGGGGGCTGATTTTTGGGCGCGGCTGTGCCCGTGGCCTATTTTTGGCACACGGAGGCCGCCCGCCAAGTCTGGGGCCATTCCGAGTCCCGCGGACGAACTTCGCCCACGCCCCCCACCAAGGCTATAGCCCACGCGTTTCTTGGCCTTTTTTCCGCTGGGGGGTCTTGGGACCCCGACCTTCGGGGGCTGATTTTTGGGCGCGGCTGTGCCCGTGGCCTATTTTTGGCACACGGAGGCCGCCCGCCAAGTCTGGGGCCATTCCGAGTCCCCACAAATCTGCTGTTGGTGCGAAC
>NW_006262975.1:1666-4097 GCF_000493195.1 Citrus x clementina | reverse complement strand
CGTTTTTTGGCCATTTTTACCCTGGGGGGGCTTGGGACCCCGAACTTCGGGGGCTGTTTTTTGGGCGAGGCTGTGCCCGTGGCCTATGTTTTTCACATGGAGGCCGCCCGCCAAGTCTGGTGCCATTCCGAGTCCCGCGGACGAACTTCGCCCACGCACCCCACCAAGGCTATAGCCCACCCGTTTTTTGGCCATTTTTCCGCTGGGGGGTCTTGGGATCCCGAACTTCGGGGGCTGTTTTTTTGGGCGCGGCTGTGCCCGTGGCCTATTTTTGGCACACGGAGGCCGCCCGCCAAGTCTGGTGCCATTCCGAGTCCCGCGGACGAACTTCGCCCACGCCGCCCACCAAGGCTATAGCCCACCGTTTTTTGGCCATTTTTCCGCTGGGGGGTCTTGGGACCCCGAACTTCGGGGGCTGTTTTTTGGGCGCGGGTGTGCCCGTGGCCTATTTTTGGCACACGGAGGCCGCCCGCCAAGTCTGGTGCCATTCCGAGTCCCGCGGACGAACTTCGCCCACGCACCCCACCAAGGCTATAGCCCACCGTTTTTTGGCCATTTTTCCGCTGGGGGGTCTTGGGACCCCGAACTTCGGGGGCTGTTTTTTGGGCGCGGCTGTGCCCGTGGCCTATTTTTGGCACACGGAGGCCGCCCGCCATGTCTGGTGCCATTCCGAGTCCCGCGGACGAACTTCGCCCACGGCCCCCACCAAGGCTATAGCCCACCCGTTTTTTGGCCATTTTTCCGCTGGGGGGTCTTGGGACCCCGAACTTCGGGGGCTGTTTTTTGGGCGCGGCTGTGCCCGTGGCCTATTTTTGGCTCACGGAGGCCGCCCGCCAAGTCTGGTGCCATTCCGAGTCCCACGGACGAACTTCGCCCACGGCCCCCACCAAGGCTATAGCCCACCGTTTTTTGCCCATTTTCCCGCTGGGGGGTCTTGGGACCCCAAACTTCGGGGGCTGTTTTTTGGGCGCGGCTGTGCCCGTGGCCTATTTTTGGCACACGGAGGCCGCCCGCCAAGTCTGGTGCCATTCCGAGTCCCGCGGACGAACTTCGCCCACGCCCCCACCAAGGCTATAGCCCACCCGTTTTTTGGCCATTTTTCCGCTGGGGGGTCTTGGGACCCCGAACTTCGGGCGCTGTTTTTTGGGCGCGGCTGTGCCCGTGGTCTATTTTTGGCACACGGAGGCCGCCCGCCAAGTCTGGTGCCATTCCGAGTCCCGCGGACGAACTTCGCCCACGCACCCCACCAAGGCTATAGCCCACCCGTTTTTTGGCCATTTTTCCGCTGGGGGGTCTTGGGATCCCGAACTTCGGGGGCTGTTTTTTGGGCGCGGCTGTGCCCGTGGCCTATTTTTGGCACACGGAGGCCGCCCGCCAAGTCTGGTGCCATTCCGAGTCCCTCGGACGAACTTCGCCCACGCCCCCCACCAAGGCTATAGCCCACCCGTTTTTTGGCCATTTTCCCGCTGGGTGGTCTTGGGACCCCGAACTTCGGGGGCTGTTTTTTGGGCGCGGGTGTGCCCGTGGCCTATTTTTGGCACACGGAGGCCGCCCGCCAAGTCTGGTGCCATTCCGAGTCCCGCGGACGAACTTCGCCCACGCACCCCACCAAGGCTATAGCCCACCGTTTTTTGGCCATTTTTCCGCTGGGGGGTCTTGGGACCCCGAACTTCGGGGGCTGTTTTTTGGGCGCGGCTGTGCCCGTGGCCTATTTTTGGCACACGGAGGCCGCCCGCCATGTCTGGTGCCATTCCGAGTCCCGCGGACGAACTTCGCCCACGGCCCCCACCAAGGCTATAGCCCACCCGTTTTTTGGCCATTTTTCCGCTGGGGGGTCTTGGGACCCCGAACTTCGGGGGCTGTTTTTTGGGCGCGGCTGTGCCCGTGGCCTATTTTTGGCTCACGGAGGCCGCCCGCCAAGTCTGGTGCCATTCCGAGTCCCACGGACGAACTTCGCCCACGCCCCCCACCAAGGCTATAGCCCACCGTTTTTTGCCCATTTTTCCGCTGGGGGGTCTTGGGACCCCAAACTTCGGGGGCTGTTTTTTGGGCGCGGCTGTGCCCGTGGCCTATTTTTGGCACACGGAGGCCGCCCGCCAAGTCTGGTGCCATTCCGAGTCCCTCGGACGAACTTCCCCCACGCCCCCCACCAAGGCTATAGCCCACCCGTTTTTTGGCCATTTTTCCGCTGGGGGGTCTTGGGACCCCGAACTTCGGGGGCTGTTTTTTGGGCGCGGCTGTGCCCGTGGCCTATTTTTGGCACACGGAGGCCACCCGCCAAGTCTGGTGCCATTCCGAGTCCCGCGGACGAACTTCGCCCACGCCCCCACCAAGGCTATAGCCCACCCGTTTTTTGGCCATTTTTCCGCTGGGGGGTCTTGGGACCCCGAACTTCGGGCGCTGTTTTTTGGGCGCGGCTGTGCCCGTGGTC
>NW_006262975.1:0-1344 GCF_000493195.1 Citrus x clementina | reverse complement strand
AACTTCGGGGGCTGTTTTTTGGGCGCGGCTGTGCCCGTGGCCTATTTTTGGCACACGGAGGCCGCCCGCCAAGTCTGGTGCCATTCCGAGTCCCTCGGACGAACTTCGCCCACGCCCCCCACCAAGGCTATAGCCCACCCGTTTTTTGGCCATTTTCCCGCTGGGGGGTCTTGGGACCCCGAACTTCGGGGGCTTTTTTTTGGGCGCGGCTGTGCCCGTGGCCTATTTTTGGCACACGGAGGCCGCCCGCCAAGTCTGGTGCCATTCCGAGTCCCGCGGACGAACTTCGCCCACGCCCCCACCAAGGCTATAGCCCACCCGTTTTTTGGCCATTTTTCCGCTGGGGGGTCTTGGGACCCCGAACTTCGGGTGCTGTTTTTTGGGCGCGGCTGTGCCCGTGGTCTATTTTTGGCACACGGAGGCCGCCCGCCAAGTCTGGTGCCATTCCGAGTCCCGCGGACGAACTTCGCCCACGCACCCCACCAAGGCTATAGCCCACCCGTTTTTTGGCCATTTTTCCGCTGGGGGGTCTTGGGATCCCGAACTTCGGGGGCTGTTTTTTGGGCGCGGCTGTGCCCGTGGCCTATTTTTGGCACACGGAGGCCGCCCGCCAAGTCTGGTGCCATTCCGAGTCCCTCGGACGAACTTCGCCCACGCCCCCCACCAAGGCTATAGCCCACCCGTTTTTTGGCCATTTTCCCGCTGGGGGGTCTTGGGACCCCGAACTTCGGGGGCTGTTTTTTGGGCGCGGCTGTGCCCGTGGCCTATTTTTGGCACACGGAGGCCGCCCGCCAAGTTTGGTGCCATTCCGAGTCCCGCGGACGAACTTCGCCCACGCCCCCACCAAGGCTATAGCCCACCCGTTTTTTGGCCATTTTTCCGCTGGGGGGTCTTGGGACCCCGAACTTCGGGCGCTGTTTTTTGGGCGCGGCTGTGCCCCTGGTCTATTTTTGGCACACGGAGGCCGCCCGCCAAGTCTGGTGCCATTCCGAGTCCCGCGGACGAACTTCGCCCACGCACCCCACCAAGGCTATAGCCCACCCGTTTTTTGGCCATTTTTCCGCTGGGGGGTCTTGGGATCCCGAACTTCGGGGGCTGTTTTTTGGGCGCGGCTGTGCCCGTGGCCTATTTTTGGCACACGGAGGCCGCCCGCCAAGTCTGGTGCCATTCCGAGTCCCACGGACGAACTTCGCCCACGCCCCCCACCAAGGCTATAGCCCACCGTTTTTTGGCCATTTTTCCGCTGGGGGGTCTTGGGACCCCGAACTTCGGGGGCTGTTTTTTGGGCGCGGCTGTGCCCGTGGCCTATTTTGGCACACGGAGGCCGCCCGCCAAGTCTGGTGC
>NW_006262976.1:4571-5687 GCF_000493195.1 Citrus x clementina | reverse complement strand
TTGGGGGGAGGGGCTGGCCAAGTTCGTCCGCCGGAATCGGAATGGGGCCAGACTTTGCGAGGGGCCCCCGTGTGCAAAAAATAGGCCGTGGGCACTGCCGCGCCCAAAAATAAGCGCCCGAAGGTCCCGTCCCCAAGTTCGTCTGCCGCAAAAATGCCCAAAAAATGGGTGAGCTAAAGCCTTGGGGGGAGGGGCTGGCCAAGTTCGTCCACCGGACTCGGAATGGGGCCAGACTTTGCGAGGGGCCTCCGTGTGCCAAAAGTTCGTACGCCAGACTCAGAAGGGGGCCAGACTTTGCGAGGGGCCTCCGTGTGCCAAAAATAGGCCGCGGGCACTGCCGCGCCCAAAAATAAGCGCCCAAAGGTCCCGTCCCCAAGATCGTCCACTGCAAAAATGCCCAAAAAACGGGTGGGCTATAGCCTTGGGGGGAGGGGCTAGCCAAGTTCGTACGCCAGACTCGGAATGGGGCCAGACTTTGCGTGGGGCCTCCGTGTGCCAAAAATAGGCCGCGGGCACTGCCGCGCCCAAAAATAAGCGCCCGAAGGTTCCGTCCCCAAGATCGTCCACCGCAAAAATGCCCAAAAATCGGGTGGGCTATAGCCTTGGGGGGAGGGGCTAGCCAAGTTCGTCCGCAGGACTCGGAATGGGGCCAGACTTTGCGAGGGGCCTCTGTGTGCCAAAAATAGGCCGCAGGCACGGCCCCGCCCAAAAATAAGCGCCCGAAGGTCCCGTCCCCATGTTCGTCCGCCGCAAAAATGCCCAAAAAACGGGTGGGCTATAGCCTTGGGGGGAGGGGCTGGCCAATTTCGTCCGCCGGACTCGGAATGGGGCCAGACTTTGCGAGGGGCCTCCGTGTGCCAAAAATAGGCCGCGGGCACTGCCGCGCCAAAAAATAAGTGCCCGATCGTCCCGTCCCCAAGTTCATCCGCCGCAAAAATGCCCAAAAAACTGGTGGGGTATAGCCTTAGGGGGAGGGGCTGGCCAAGTTCGTCCGCCGGACTCGGAATGGGGCCAGACTTTGCGAAGGGCCTCCGTGTGCAAAAAATAGGCCGCGGGCACTGCTACGCCCAAAGGTCCCATCCCCAAGTTCGTCCGCCGCAAATATGCCGAAAAAAC
>NW_006262976.1:2010-4402 GCF_000493195.1 Citrus x clementina | reverse complement strand
TGCCCAAAAAACGGGTGGGCTCTAGCCTTGGGGGGAGGGGCTGGCCAAGTTCGTCCGCCGGACTCGGAATGGGGCCAGACTTTTGCTAGGGGGCCTCCGTGTGCCAAAAATAGGCCGCGGGCACTGCCGGGCCCAAAAATAATCGCCCGAAGGTCCCGTCCCCAAGTTCGTCCGCCGCAAAAATGCCCAAAAAACAGGTGGGCTATAGCCTTGGGGGGAGGGGCTGGCCATGTTCGTCCGCCGGGCTCGGAATGGGGCCAGACTTTGCGAGGGGCCTCCGTGTGCCAAAAATAGGCCGCGGGCACTGCCGTGCCCAAAAGTAAGAACCCGAAGGTCCCGTCCCCAAGTTCGTCCGCCGGAAAAATCCCCAAAAAACGGGTGGGCTATAGCCTTGGGGGGAGGGGCTGGCCATGTTCGTCCGCCGGGCTCGGAATGGGGCCAGACTTTGCGAGGGGCCTCCGTGTGCCAAAAATAGGCCGCGGGCACTGCCGTGCCCAAAAATAAGTACCCGAAGGTCCCGTCCCCATGTTCGTCCGCCGGAAAATTGCCCAAAAAACGGGTGGGCTATAGCCTTGGGGGGAGGGGCTGGCCAAGTTCGTCCGCCGGACTCGGAATGGGGCCAGACTGTGCGAGGGGCCCCCGTGTGCGAAAAATAGGCCGCGGGCACTGCCGTGCCCAAAAGTAAGCACCCGAAGGTCCCGTCCCCAAGTTCGTCCGCCGGAAAAATCCCCAAAAAACGGGTGGGCTATAGCCTTGGGGGGAGGGGCTGGCCAAGTTCGTCCGCCGGACTCGGAATGGGGCCACACTTTGCGAGGGGCCTCCGTGTGCCAAAAATAGGCCGCGGGCACTAGCGCTCCTAAAAATAAGCGCCCGAAGGTCCCGTCCCCAAGTTCGTCCGGCGCAAAAATGCCCAAAAAACGGGTGGGCTATAGCCTTCGGGGGAGGGGCTGGCCAAGTTCGTCCGCCGGACTCGGAATGGGGCCAGACTTTGCGAGGGGCATCTGTGTGCCAAAACTAGGCCGCGGGCACTGGCGCGCATAAAAATAAGCGCCCGAAGGTCCCGTCCCCAAATTCGTCCGCCGCAAAAATGCCCAAAAAACGGGTGGGGTATAGCCTTGGGGGGAGGGGCTGGCCAAGTTTGTCCGCAGGACTCGGAATGGGGACAGACTTTGCGAGGGGCCTCCGTGTGCCAAAAATAGGCTGCGGGCACAGCCGCGCCCAAATATAAGCGCCCGATGGTCGGGGAGCCAAAATCCCCCAGCGGAAAAAGGCCAAAAAAACGGGTGGGCTATAGCCTTGGGGGGAGGGGCTGGCCAAGTTCATCCGCCGGACTCGGAATGGGACCACACTTTGCGAGGGGCCTCCGTTTGACAAAAATAGGCCGCGGGCACTAGAGCTCCCAAAAATAAGCGCCCGAAGGTCCCGTCCCCAAGTACGTCCGCCGCAAAAATGCCCAAAAAACGGGTGGGCTATAGCCTTGGGGGGAGGGGCTGGCCAAGTTCGTCCGCCGGACTCGGAATGGGGCCAGACTTTGCGAGGGGCCTCTGTGTGCCAAAACTAGGCCGCGGGCACTGGCGCGCGTAAAAATAAGCCCCGGAAGGTCCCGTCCCCAAGTTCGTCCGCCGTAAAAATGCCCAAAAAACGGGTGGGCTATAGCCTTGGGGGGAGGGGCTGGCCAAGTTCGTCCGCCGGACTCGGAATGGGGCCAGACTTTGCGAGGGGCCCCCGTGTGCTAAAAATAGGCCGTGGGCACTGCCGCGCCCAAAAATAAGTGCCCGAAGGTCCCGTCCCCAAGTTCGTCTACCGCAAAAATGCCCAAAAAACGGGTGGGCTATAGCCTTGGGGGGAGGGGCTGGCCAATTTCGTCCGCCGGACTCGGAATGGGGCCAGACTTTGCGAGGGGCCTACGTGTACCAAAAATAGGCCGCGCGCACTACCGCGCCAAAAAATAAGTGCCCGATCGTCCCGTCCCCAAGTTCAGCCGCCGCAAAAATGCCCAAAAAACGGGTGGGCTACAGCCTTGGGGGGAGGGGCTGGCCAAGTTCATCCGCCGGACTCGGAATGGGGCCAGACTTTGTGAGGGGCCTCCGTGTGCCAAAAATAGGCCGCGGGCACTGCCGCGCCCTAAAATAAGCGCCCGAAGGTCCTGTTTCCAATTTCGTCCGCCGCAAAAATGCCCAAAAACCGGGTGGGCTATAGCCTTGGGGGGAGGGGCTGGCCAAGTTCGTCCGCCGGACTCGGAATGGGGCCAGACTTTGCGAGGGGCCCCCGTGTGCTAAAAATAGGCCGTGGGCACTGCCGCGCCCAAAAATAAGTGCCCGAAGGTCCCGTCCCCAAGTTCGTCCGCCGCAAAAATGCCCAAAAAACGGGTGGGCTATAGCCTTGGGGGGAG
>NW_006262976.1:0-277 GCF_000493195.1 Citrus x clementina | reverse complement strand
CTGGCCAAGTTCGTCCGCCGGACTCGGAATGGGGCCAGCATAGTGAGGGGCATCTGTGTGCCAAAAATAGGCAGCGGGCACTGCCGCGCTCGAAGTTCCCGTCCCCAAGTTCGTCCGCCGAAAAAATGCCCAAAAAACAGGTGGGCTATAGCCTTGGGGGGAGGGGCTGGCCAAGTTCGTCCGCCGGACTCGGAATTGGGCCAGACTTTGCGAGGGGCCTCCGTGTGCCAAATATAGGCCGCGGGCACTGCCGCGCCCAAACATAAGCACCCAATTG
>NW_006262977.1:2848-3888 GCF_000493195.1 Citrus x clementina | reverse complement strand
AAGAACGTACTCGGGCCGAGACTAGGCATAAGTCGATATGCTAAAATAAGAAATAAGGTCCAATGAGATAGAAATAATGAATCGAAAAAGAGAGTTCAGGTTCGAACTCCATAGATAATATGGCGGGTATTGTCTATAATGATAGATATAATGAACGACTTTCTCAAGATTTTTATTCACCCACTTGATATTTTGAAAGTCGGTTGGTTGAACTTGAAAATTCCCTCATTGAAATTGCATAAATGCATAAGCATAAGGAAACTATTGAATTGCATTCGGTTGGACGGTACCAACGAAATCGAGCGCGAACTCCCATTTCTTATTGAATTAACCGATCCACGTGCTATCGAAGATTTTTTTGGATGCGATCAAGTTCGAAAAAAAAAAAAAAAATTGACATCTTTCACTTTATTATTATGAGAATAAATCCTACTACTTCCGGTCCTGGGGTTTCCGCGTTTGCAAACAAAAACCTAGGACATATCGCTCAAATCATTGGTCCGGTACTGGATGTAGCCTTTCCCCCCGGCAAGATGCCTAATATTTACAATGCTCTGGTAGTTAAGGGTCGAGATACTGTCGATCAACCAATTAATGTGACTTGCGAGGTACAGCAATTATTAGGGAATAATCGAGTTAGAGCTGTAGCCATGAGTGCTACAGATGGTCTAACGAGGGGTATGGAAGTAATTGACACGGGAGCTCCTCTAAGTGTTCCAGTCGGCGGAGTGACTCTAGGACGAATTTTCAACGTGCTTGGAGAGCCCGTTGATAATTTAGGTCCTGTAGATACTCGCACAACATCCCCTATTCATAAATCCGCGCCTGCTTTTATACAGTTAGATACAAAATTATCTATTTTTGAAACAGGAATTAAAGTAGTAGATCTTTTACCTCCTTATCGTCGGGGAGGAAAAATCGGACTATTTGGGGGAGCTGGGGTGGGTAAAACAGTACTCATTATGGAATTGATCAACAACATTGCCAAAGCCCATGGGGGTGTATCCGTATTTGGCGGAGTCGGGGAACGTACTCGTGAA
>NW_006262977.1:0-2748 GCF_000493195.1 Citrus x clementina | reverse complement strand
TAATGGAAATGAAGAGTCTGGAGTATTAATGACCAAATCTTTCGGAATTCAAGTGGCTCTAGTCTACGGTCAGATGAATGAACCACCAGGAGCTCGTATGAGAGTTGGTTTGACGGCCCTAACTATGGCGGAATATTTCCGAGATGTTAATGAACAAGACGTACTTCTATTTATCGACAATATCTTCCGTTTCGTCCAAGCGGGATCCGAGGTATCCGCCTTATTGGGTAGAATGCCTTCCGCTGTGGGTTATCAACCTACCCTTAGTACCGAAATGGGTTCTTTACAAGAAAGAATTACTTCTACCAAAGAGGGGTCCATAACTTCTATTCAAGCAGTTTATGTACCCGCGGATGATTTGACTGATCCCGCTCCTGCCACGACATTTGCCCATTTAGATGCTACTACCGTACTATCAAGAGGATTAGCTGCTAAAGGTATCTATCCAGCAGTTGATCCTTTAGACTCAACGTCAACTATGCTGCAACCTCGGATCGTTGGCGAGGAACATTATGAAACGGCGCAAAGAGTTAAGCAAACTTTACAACGTTACAAAGAACTTCAGGACATTATAGCTATCCTTGGGTTGGACGAACTGTCCGAAGAGGATCGTTTAACTGTAGCAAGGGCGCGAAAAATTGAGCGTTTCTTATCACAACCCTTTTTCGTAGCCGAAGTATTTACCGGTTCCCCGGGGAAATATGTTGGTCTAGCCGAAACTATTAGAGGGTTTAAATTGATCCTGTCCGGAGAATTAGATGGTCTTCCTGAGCAGGCCTTTTATTTGGTAGGTAACATAGATGAAGTTACTGCGAAGGCTACAAACTTAGAAATGGAGAGTAATTTGAAGAAATGACCTTAAATCTTTGTGTACTGACCCCTAATCGAATTGTTTGGGATTCAGAAGTGAAAGAAATCATTTTATCTACTAATAGTGGACAAATCGGCGTATTACCAAATCACGCGCCTATTGCCACAGCTGTAGATATAGGTATTTTAAGAATCCGCTTTAACGACCAATGGTTAACGATGGCTCTGATGGGTGGTTTTGCTAGAATAGGGAATAATGAGATCACTATTTTAGTAAATGATGCGGAGAAGAGTAGTGACATTGATCCCCAAGAAGCCCAGCAAACTCTTGAAATAGCAGAAGCTAATTTGAGGAAAGCTGAAAGCAAGAGACAAACAATTGAGGCAAATCTAGCTCTCAGACGAGCTAGGACACGAGTAGAGGTTATCAATGCGATTTCATAACTAGTTGGTGCGCCCGAATAGAATAATCCAACGAATTTCTGTTTATACCCCTATTTTGATTCTGCCAATTGAATCCAATTAAATTCAATCAAGTGGAATCGGATTCTGACGGAAGGAAAAAGGTTTCAATTCGAAAATCAAATTGAATCGGATAGAAAAGATACAAAATCAATAAACAAAGGTGAGTAGAAAAACTTATTAGATACCATTGGCCGTGGTATCTAATAATTTCTACCTACTATTGGATTTGAACCAATGACTCCCGCCGTATGAAAGCAATACTCTAACCACTGAGTTAAGTAGGTCATTTATCATTATAACAAAAAACAAAAAGAGACCCATCACATCCCATCGATGGAGTATAAATCTAATAGGACTTCTAAGCAATACCAATCCAAAAGATCAAAGAGATATGGTGTGGGATCATGGAATATTCATCTTGACAAGAAATTATCTACATAATATGATAAAATATGTATCACAAGGACAAGGGCTATAGCTCAGTTAGGTAGAGCACCTCGTTTACACGTGCGCCAATGTTTTTCAGAGGAGTCCATCATGCAATCAAAAGAATTGATCTTTTTGAGAAATTAATGTCTGACTCCGTGGCTTGTAGGGAACAAAACAAGAGAACAATAGCCTGACAAATGGATCGGTCCGATTCGGGTGCCCTTTTAGGAACCAAATAGAATCCATCATCGATTTGAAAGATTGATAAGGTAAATACCTAGTCTATTCAATGCTAGGCATAATGAGTATAAGGACCTCAAAAATTCTCTTTTCGTTCTATGAACCTTAAGGCGTATGAAGTTTCATATGTGATTCTTTAATCAGGATGATAGAGACTCCATTTCGTTTAGGTTGATCTAGGCCATAAGCAGACCTACGTCAAGATAACCCTTCTTTGAAACACTTTGGGAGTGCTCCTATATCCGAATCCAAATAATGAATTAGAGCACATGGAGCCATTTCCTTATTTTTCTGTCAAGAAAAAAATATGGTAGACTAACTGATATTTCTATCAGTTAATGAAAGAGCCCAATGCAAAAAAAAAAAAATGCATGTTGGGTCTTTGAAAGAGTTCGAATCATTTTTATAAGAATTAGTTCGATCTGTTTTACCGAGAAGGTCTACGGTTCGAGTCCGTATAGCCCTATACTAATCTCAAATAATAATAATCAAAATGGAAATACAGAAACACAAAAATTGTATAGTTTTCATTTCCTCATTCATTGTATTTTTGTTGTTTGGAACTGGTCGCTGGGGGTTGCTTGTGGTTCATCGAAATCAAATCATTCCCAAAACCCAAAAGCTCGCTCGGAGGGAGCTCGTTCCGAGCAGAACATCAAACTGAAATGAAAACAAAAGCGCATTTCAATGGATTTAATCGCTATTTTTTTTTTAGAATCTCGGATTCGGCTAAACAAACCCATTTTTCTTTCTTCAATAATTAATAATAATAATCTTCGTATGGGAATTCCATATGGATTTCTT
>NW_006262978.1:0-3789 GCF_000493195.1 Citrus x clementina | reverse complement strand
TTAGATATAATATTAAAATTAATGTAATAATATATATTTTAAAATAATGTCAATATTAAAAATATTTTAATATTTTACAATCTATTACACGTATTTTACTATATTAAAGTAAGATTTATAATGAATAGAAACATAATATTAAAATAATATACAAAAATTTAAATTATTTTGAATATTATACAAAATAATTTTAATATTATTAATAGGTGGAGATATATTTTATTAATTGTAAAATCTATTTAATCCACATATTTATTTAAATTCTTTATAATGAAGCAAGTATATTATTTAAATAAATATGATAATTTACAATTTTCATATTCATCTTTAAATATTCAAAGATATTTTAATATTAGTATTCTACTAGACAAATTGAATTATTTAATTATATTTGTATTTATTAAAAAAAATTAGAGTCAATTTTTTAATTATTATATTCAAAGGCCATTATAATTAAAATGAGTCTTGGTGTCCCTTATGAAATCTTAAAGTGCATTAGTGCATATAACTATTTTCCCAAATTTTGGGGAGTGTAGCTATCCTTTTCCTTTATATTTTCAAATAAAATAAAAGTTAATCGCATTATTAACTAAGAACCACACTGGCAGTTTTTGTAGCACAATGAGAGATCCTGCATCTTGAAAGTTGAGAGCCGCAAGTTGCTAGTCGTAGGACTTTGGTTCCCCTCCTATATTATATTTAATAAGGGGTAATTAGAACTCTAATTTTTTCTATTAATAGGTTGGGGTGGACTGAACCTTTCTTTTTTAATTTTGATTTAATTAACTTAAAGTAGGTGCTATTTGTCTACAGAAACATTGAATATTCATTAACTTAAGGGAGCGCCTAAGTTACGATCAATGTATCTTACGTTTTTTGTTTTATTCTTCTTGGCAAATTTCATTTGAGTCCCTTAATGTTTCTTTATTTTTTATAATTGAGGAAGTATTTGTCTCCTTTCATCTCTTCTACACCTATTTTTTATCCTTTCTAGAGTTGTATTTATTTCTTTTAATAACAACAGATGATTATCAAATTCATATAGATCTATGAATTCAGAATATATTTCTGGTCCTAAATTTATTAAACCTATTCTTTCTTGCTCTAATAAATCTATTTTTTGATTTATTAAATTTATATATGTACTTACTATGTTTTCCCATCCTAAATGCATACGTTCTGTACTATTTATTAATTCATGTATTGTATTAACAGCTTGGTTCATAATGTTTCAGTTTTATACCAATATATTAAAAATTGTATAAATTTATCAATAAATTTCATTTTCTTTTCTATCAATATTTCTCCTCCTGTTGTATCTATATTTCTTTCTCTAAGTTCCTCAGTTAATTCAAGTTCTATATTTCTTATATTATTTTTATCAGTTTTTAAAGCTTTTACCAAATTCTTTATTTCTTCTTTATTATATACCTTTAATATATATAAACTATTAACTATTGACTGTATAGGGTCCATAATTATGGTTCTTATGGCTCTGATACCATTTTGTTCGTGTGAACTAAAAAGTAAACAAAAAAAAACAAATGAAAAACAGAATGAACTAAAACGAAATAAAATATAATAGAATAAAAAATTACAAAAAACTAAAATGTAAATACTTTAATTGTTTAAGATAAAAATATAAAACAATAAACAATATTGCTGAATTTTTTAACTATTTTTATAAGGTATACATATCGTATCTTCTATTACTATCATTCCTTACATATAAGGTAATAACTTGTTCTCCTTCTATTACCCTAGGTAT
This sequence comes from Citrus x clementina, assembly GCF_000493195.1. NCBI lineage: Eukaryota > Viridiplantae > Streptophyta > Magnoliopsida > Sapindales > Rutaceae > Citrus > Citrus x clementina. The sequence continues at coordinate 2,021 of NW_006262978.1, read as the reverse complement.
ATTATTAAGAAGACTAGGAAAATAAAAATCATAGTAATTATTATTAGTTTCTAAAATATATGCAGGATTATTAGTCATATCATAAAATAATTCGATTTGTATAAAGTATATATTATTATTTATTATACTAAAATAATATCTGATTTCCCTCTGAGTATCTATGTTTACAAAATATTCTGATTACAGGTACGTGGCTTGTTATCCCAAAGTGCAGAGGATACTGACGCCCAATAGGGATCGTCTATCCAATTTACGTCATGGGTTGCTTGCCGATATACCTTACAATCAGTATATTTGTTTTATTTTAAATTCTTATATTTCAAATTCTTCGTTATCTGAATTTTCTACGTAATTTATGTATGATGGTCCGACTTCTCGATTTTCATGTTCTATATATGCTAAGGCTATGTCAATTCCTTGCTCTATTGTTAACATAATTATATTATGCTTTAAATTATCTATTTCGATATGGTTTATAATTTTTCTTTTTATTTCTTTTGGTAAATTAAGAGTATATACTGCTTGTAGATCTTCTGTTCTAACTAGCTCTTCTTTACTTAAAAGATATGAACTTTGTTTAAAAGATCCTAAGTTAAAATCTATTATCATCATATAATCATTATATGTTATTCTAGTGGTAGAGTTTATCATATATTCTTTAGAATTCCCAAGCAAAATATCGTTATTCATGTTTAAATTAGCTCTTCCTCCATAAATCTCCTCATCATCAATCATCAACAAACTTCCACCAACAGATAAGGTTTGAGAATTATTACCTAAGTTGTTCTTATTTCTTTGCCTTCCGATCCTTTTCCAGTGACCTGCAGCCTGGTTGTCCTTATTCCCTCAACGGCCTCCTTGCCTCAACGGGATCAGCAGACTCGAGCGGCCTTACTGTATGGATTTTAATCGTTATGCTTGGAAACTTTGAACAAATTTAGGTTTCTCTTTCCTTTCTTTGGTGCTGTTTTGTTTATGATTTCTGATGGCTTGATTCCGGATTTTGAGCTGAAGAGTTGTTTAGTTATTCATTTCTGAGAGAGTTTTTTGGAAAAGATCTCGTAATGGAAGCTCTGAGAGCCTTTCTTCTTTTTTCCTTTATTTCTAAAAAAAGGATTACATTCTTGCCCTCTTATGATTGGGCCTTTTACATTATTGCCTACGTTCTATTACATTATTGCCCTTCTATGGTTGGGCTTCTTATGTCATTACTGACATTACATATCACTTACTTTAGCATCTTTCAACTTTAGCATCTTTCTTTTTGTTGCCTGCCATTTTCCTTATCTTTCGGGCATCTTTGTTTATGCTGTCTGATTTATCTTGTCGGGCATCTTCTTTATGTTGTCTGCCACTTCCATGAGTTGATAAGCTTGCTCCATAGTTTTACTGCTACTGGGGAAACGCATAGTGCTTATTTCATTGATGAAGTCTAATAACAGATTTGATGGTGTATGACTGTCTTCAGAGGTTATGAGAATATAGTTCTGGAATTTGATGATGGTTCTGAAATTTCTTTTGTATAGATCCTTGGCTATGCTCCATATGGCCTTTATTCCTCTGGCTCTTCGTGTTCTGATCCAAGGTTCATTTATGTGTGGAACATTTGTGTAATCTGTCCCAACTTCGACCTTGAAATTCTTAGTGAGATGACCTATAGAGATCATATAAAAGGCTTGAAATTCTACGTTCTGATAGTATTCTGGGCTTATGGTGTAGAATTTTAGGTATATGGGTCTTTTTTGGGCGAACCTTGATACTTCTTTTATTAATAAGTCATCAAGGCTGGCTATTTCTTGAAGATTTATATCTGGATATACCAAGTCTAAATACCCATATTTTGCTATCTTTCCAACAATGAGTGGATCTGCTCCTTTTGTAGCAATCATTTTAGGGTACATATTTTTTCCTGGTGCCTTGAAAATTGTATTATTGTGGGAACAAGTGGAGTACACCCATGTAGAGAATTGTTTATATTCTTCTTCTTTTGGATTCAGGGGTTTCTCCTCTTCTTCTGTATA
>NW_006262979.1:0-3790 GCF_000493195.1 Citrus x clementina | reverse complement strand
CTTCGAGGTCACATTTTTATTGGAGAGCCCCCGAAGGTCGGGGAGCCAAGACTCCCCAGCGGAAAAATGACCAAAAATCGGGTGGGCTATAGCCTTGGTGGGGGGCGTGGGCGAAGTTCGTCCGCCGGACTCGGAATGGCCCCAGACTTTGCGGGCGGCCTCCGTGTGCCAAAAATAGGACACGGACACAGCCGCGCCCAAAAATCAGCTCCCTTTCCGTCGGGGCGCCAAGACCCCCAAGCGGAAAAATGGCCAAAAAACGGGTGGGCTATAGCCTTGGTGGGGGGCGTGGGCGATGTTCGTCCGCCGGACTCGGAATGGCCTCAGACTTTGCGGGCGGCCTCCGTGTGCCAAAAATAGGCCACGGGCACAGCCGCGCCCAAAAATGAGCTCCCGAAGGTTGGGGTTCCAACACCCCCCAGCGGAAAAATGGCCAAAAAACGGGTGGGCTATAGCCTTGGTGGGGGGCGTGGGCGATGTTCGTCCGCCGGACTCGGAATGGCCCCAGACTTTGCGGGCGGCGTCCGTGTTCCAAAAATAGGCCACGGGCACAGCCGCGCCCAAAAATGAGCTCCCGAAGGTTGGGGTTCCAACACCGCCCAGCGGAAAAATGGCCAAAAAACGGGTCGGCTATAGCCTTGGTGGGGGGCGTGGGCGAAGTTCGTCTGCCGGACTCGGAATGGCCCCAAACTTTGCGGGCGGCCTCCGTGTGCCAAAAATAGGCCACGGGCTCAGCCGCGCCCAAAAATGAGCGCCCGAAGGTCGGGGCGCCAACACCCCCCAGCGGAAAAATGGCCAAAAAACGTGTGGGCTATAGCCTTGGCGGGGGGCGTGGGCGAAGTTCGTCCGCCGGACTCGGAATGGCCCCATACTTTGCGGGCTTCCTCCGTGTGCCAAAAATAGGCCACGGGCACAGCCGCACCCTAAAATGAGCGCCCGAAGGTCGGGGCGCCAACAATCGCCAGCGGAAAAATGGCCAAAAAACGGGTGGGCTATATCCTTTGCGGGGGGCGTGGGCGAAGTTCGTCCGCCGGACTCGGAATGGCCCCAGACTTTGCGGGCGGCCTCCGTGTGCCAAAAATAGGCCACGGGCTCAGCCGCGCCCAAAAATGAGCGCCCGAAGGTCGGGGCACCAACACCCCCCAGCGGAAAAATGGCCAAAAAACGGGTGGGCTATAGCCTTGGCGGGGGGCGTGGGCGAAGTTCGTCCGCCGGACTCGGAATGGCCCCATACTTTGCGGGCTGCCTCCGTGTGCCAAAAATAGGCCACGAGCACATCCATGCCCAAAAATGAGCGCCCGAAGTTCGGGGTAACAACACCCCCCAGCGGAAAAATGGCCAAAAAATGGGTGGGCTATAGCCTTGGTGGGGGGCGTGGGCGAAGTTCGTCCGCTGGACTGGGAATGGCCCCATACATTGCGGGCGGCCTCCGTGTGCCAAAAATAGGCCACGGGCACAGCCGCTCCCTAAAATGAGCGCCCGAAGGTCGGGGCGCCAACAATCGCCAGCGGAAAAATGGCCAAAAAACGGGTGGGCTATATCCTTTGCGGGGGGCGTGGGCGAAGTTCGTCCGCCGGACTCGGAATGGCCCCAGACTTTGCGGGCGGCCTCCGTGTGCCAAAAATAGGCCACGGGCTCAGCCGCGCCCAAAAATGAGCGCCCGAAGGTCGGGGCACCAACACCCCCCAGCGGAAAAATGGCCAAAAAACGGGTGGGCTATAGCCTTGGCGGGGGGCGTGGGCGAAGTTCGTCCGCCGGACTCGGAATGGCCCCATACTTTGCGGGCTGCCTCCGTGTGCTAAAAATAGGCCACGAGCACATCCATGCCCAAAAATGAGCGCCCGAAGTTGGGGGTAACAACACCCCCCAGCGGAAAAATGGCCAAAAAACGGGTGGGCTATAGCCTTGGTGGGGGGCGTGGGCGAAGTTCGTCCGCTGGACTGGGAATGGCCCCATACATTGCGGGCGGCCTCCGTGTGCCAACAATAGGCCACGGGCACAACCGCGCCCAAAAATGAGCGCCCGAAGGTCGGGGTAACAACACCCCCCAGCGGAAAAATGGCCAAAAAACGGGTGGGCTATAGCCTTGGTGGGGGGCGTGGGCGAAGTTCGTCCGCCGGACTCGGAATGGCCCCAGACTTTGCGGGCGGCCTCAGTGTGCCAAAAATAGGCCACGGGCACAGCCGCACCCAAAAATGAGCGCCCGAAGGTTGGGGTGCCAACACCCCCCAGCGGAAAAATGGGCAAAAAACGTGTGGGCTATAGCCTTGGTGGGGGGCGTGGGCGAAGTTCGTCCGCCGGACTCGGAATGGCCCCAGACTTTGCGGGCGGACTCCGTGTGCCAAAAATAGGACACGGGCACAGCCGCGCCCAAAAATCAGCCCCCGAAGGTCGGGGGGCCAAGACCCCCCAGCGGAAAAATGGCCAAAAATCGGGTGGGCTATAGCCTTGGTGGAGGGCGTGGGCGAAGTTCGTCCGCCAAACTCAGAATGGCCCCAGACTTTGCGGGCGGCCTCCGTGTGCCAAAAATAGGCCACGGGCACAGCCGCGCCCAAAAATCATCCCCCGAAGGACGGGGCGCCAAGAAACCCCAGCGGAAAAATGGCCAACAAATGGGTGGGCTATGGTCTTCGTGGGGGGAGTGGGCGAAGTTCGTCCGCCGGACTCGGAATGGCCCCAGACTCTGCGGGCGGCCTCTGTGTGCCAAAAATAGGCCACGGGCACAGCCGCGCCCAAAAATGAGCGCCCGAAGGTCGGGGCGCCAACACTCCCCAGCGGAAAAATGGCCAAAAAACGGGTGGGCTATAGCCTTGGTGGGGGGCGTGGGCGAAGTTCGTCCGCCGGACTCGGAATGGCCCCATACTTTGCGGGCGGCCTCCGTGTGCCAAAAATAGGAGACGGGCTCAGCCGCGCCCAAAAATGAGCGCCCGAAGGTCGGGGCGCCAACACCCCCCCGCGGAAAAATGGCCAAAAAACGGGTGGGCTATAGCCTTGGCGGGGGGCGTGGGCGAAGTTCGTCCGCCGGACTCGGAATGGCCCCATACTTTGCGGGCTTCCTCCGTGTGCCAAAAATAGGCCACGGGCACAGCCGCGCCCTAAAATGAGCGCCCGAAGGTCGGGGCGCCAACAATCGCCAGCGGAAAAATGGCCAAAAAACGGGTGGTCTATATCCTTTGCGCGGGGCGTGGGCGAAGTTCGTCCGCCGGACTCGGAATGGCCCCAGACTGTGCGGGCGGCCTCCGTGTGCCAAAAATAGGCCACGGGCACAGCTGCGCCCAAAAATGAGCGCCCGAAGGTCGGGGCGTCCACACTCGCCAGCGGAAAAATGGACAAAAAACGGGTGGGCTATAGCCTTGGTGGGGGGCGTGGGCGAAGTTCGTCCGCCCGACTCGGAATGGCCCCAGACTTTGCGGGCGGCCTCCGTGTGCCAAAAATAGGCCACGGGCTCAGCCGCGCCCAAAAATGAGCGCCCGAAGGTCGGGGCGCCAACACCCCCCAGCGGAAAAATGGCCAAAAAACGGGTGGGCTATAGCCTTGGCGGGGGGCGTGGGCGAAGTTCGTCCGCCGGACTCGGAATGGCCCCATACTTTGCGGGCTTCCTCCGTGTGCCAAAAATAGGCCACGGGCACAGCCGCGCCCTAAAATGAGCGCCCGAAGGTCGGGGCGCCAACAATCGCCAGCGGAAAAATGGCCAAAAAACGGGTGGGCTATATCCTTTGCGGGGGGCGTGGGCGAAGGTCGTCCGCCGGACTCGGAATGACCCCAGACTTGCGGGCGGCCTCCGTGGCTT
>NW_006262980.1:0-3790 GCF_000493195.1 Citrus x clementina | reverse complement strand
CGAAAGATGAACTTCGATCTTGTCTCCTGTACTGTTGCTTATTTCCTGAAGACTCTGAAATTCTAAAAACCGAGTTGATGGAGTATTGGAAAAGTGAAGGATTTCTGGATTCCAGCAGCGGGTGGGGGGTTCTTGGTGCTCTCGTTCGTGCATGCTTATTGGAGGAAGGAGGTGACCATGTAAAAATGCACGATATGATCCGTGACATGGCATTATGGATAGCAAATGAAATAGAGGAGGAGGAGGAGAACTTTTTGGTTCGTGCAGGAGTTGGATTAACTGAAGCCCCAAAGATTGAAGAATGGGAAGGGGTCAAAAGGATATCTTTGATAGATAATGAAATTCGGAGTCTACCAGAAATTCCCACTTGTCCGCGCCTGCAAACATTGCTTCTGGAATATAATTGTATTAAGGAGATCACGGACATTTTCTTTCAATCCTTGCCTTCGCTTAGAGTTTTGAATCTAAGTGGAAATGATTCCCTAACTGAACTGCCTGTAGGGATTTCAAGTTTGGTTTCATTACACCATCTTGATCTGTCTTGGACTGAAGTGCGCGGATTGCCGCAAGAGCTCAAGGCATTGGTGAATCTGAGATATTTGAACTTGGAGTATACATATGAAATGCGTAAAATTCCACAGCAGCTGATATCAAGCTTTTCGAAGTTACAGGTACTCAGGATGCTGCGTTGCGGTCTAAGTCACCCGCCAATAGTGGAAATCCACTGTTTGGAACAATTAAATCTCATCACCTTGTCCTTACATGGTTCGCGTGGTGTTGAAAACTTTCTAAAATTCCCAAAGCTGCAGAATATCACTCAAGCTCTGTCCATCGAAAACTGCAACAGTCTACCGCTCAATTTGTTGCATCTAGCAAACATGGAGCATCTTGAGAAGTTATTTATCAGGGAAAGTAATTTGGAAGACTGGAATGTCGACTGCGCGGGAGAGGTACAAAAAATGCGTAAACTTCACTTGATTACAATATCCGAATGCTCAAATGTGAAGGACTTGACGTGGCTTGTTTTTGTTCCAAATCTCAAGTCGCTATCTGTAAATGTTTGTTTTGACATGGAAGAAATAATCAGTGTTGAAAAATTGAGTGGAGTTTCAGAGATGATGGGAGAGCTTAACTTGTTCTCAGAACTCGAATCTCTGACTCTACAAAATGCAAGTAATTTGAAGCGCATCTACCGCGATCCCTTGCCCTTTCCACAGCTGGAGGAAATTGACATATCGAAATGCCCAAAGTTGAAGAAGCTCCCTCTCAATTCCAGCAGCGTAAAGAAACTTAAAATTGACATTTACGGGGAGAAAGAATGGTGGGAAGAGCTACAATGGGAGGATCAAGCCACTCAAAATGCTTTCTCTCCCTGTTTCAGACCTTATGATTAATAAAGTGCAATAAGGAGCACTTTATTCCTGCGTGTGCTTAATGATTATCTTGTCTATCCATTTCATTTAATTTAAAAGCTTTCTACGGTGTTGCGTGTGTGTCACTTGTCATTCTTCTGTACTGCTGTTTCCTATTTCCAGTTAATAAAACTTTTTCCTATTAATATATTCTATTTACTTTCCTACTACTTTCATTACAACCAATAATTAACTGGTAGTATAATTTTTTAATATTATCTTTATTTTTAAATATATTTTTACTCATATTTATTATAAATTAAATAAATGTATGAATAGAAATAGAAATAAAAATAAAAATTAAGTATTAAACAATAATTATATATTTTGATGTGAATAAAAAATAAATATTTTTTGTACTTTTTTATTTTATATATCATTATAAAAAAATATTTATAAAATAAAAAGTGCAAGAAAAATATTTTATTATTAATTTTTTATTCACATCAAAATATATATTTCTTTCTTTTAATACTTAATTTTTTATTCAAATTATCATTCATATGATTTATTTAATTTATAATAAATATGAATAAAAGTATATTTGTAAATAAAAGTAATATTGTAAATTATGTTGTTAGAAATTATTGGTCATTATAAAAATAAATATGGGATAAATGGTAAATCGTAGATATTGTTTCTTATTTTCAACTAAAAAATTTCTTTGTTCTAAGAGTATCTTTAAAAGATTTTTTAGATTTTACTCTTCAAATATTAATTTGTTTACTGATGTGACAAATAAGTGGATAGAAAAATACAATCTTCTTCAAAAGACTCGGCAAATAAGAATAAGTTACCATTATTTTAATCAAATCTTTCCACTATTAAATTGAATTGCTATTATGTTTTTGAAAGAAAACATAAAGAATAATTATTGCAGTCTTATCTTTTCAATAAATAATAATAAAATATTAATAAAAGAGGAAAAAACTCACTCGATAATATTGAAAAGTGAAAAATAAATCTTATTTGAAAAATATAAATTAACGTGTTTTTTAAAATATTTAATATTGATATGACTTTTTAAATAAGAAGTAGAATTTTATTTGAAGAGTCTTTAGGAGATGCTCTAAGAATTGCATTGCTAGAAATAAGGCTTGCAAGTTGCTTAACTGAATATGACTTCTTTCTTAAAAAAGTTACTATCTATTTCGGAGATTGATTGTTTCGAAGCAGTGAGATTTATGTAATGTTGGTATTAAAAAAATATGTGCTACTGATAAAAAAGAAGTCCATCGGATTCGGCCTAAATAACAAATCGTGGCTCGATTTTCTCAGCCCAAAGGCTTCCTATCTCACTTTCGAAAGTAGTTTAAGCAAAATGCAGGTAAAAAATTAAAATATTCTGCAATCTCTATATAGCTTTTTCATTAGATTTCACCCATTTGACTGCAGACCAAAGCATCCATTGGATCGATGCATTTATTAAGAAGAGGATCATCCGGAGGCAAAAGATCAAGAGTATCATTTGAGGCCAAGATAACAATGTTCACTGCCCTCGCTAGTAGTAAAATACTCTTGATTAAAATGATCTTATATGTGTCAGCTTGGTGCTGTACTCTGAATCAATCAACCAGGCATCCAATTTCCAAAGGCAAGGTCATGATTCCCATGTGAAAATTTTAGAATCATTCAAATAATACCGTTAAGATAGTGCACCAGTGTTCTGTAACCAATATCTATTTTATTTATCTAAATTCTATAGTTTAATTCAATACTTCTTTCAAGTAATTTATTAGTATCATAATGTGAACACTAGCGCTTGCCAAAAATGTCATACAATTTATTAGTATCATAATATTCTACTAGATCACAACATGACCAGGACAATGTGAAACAAGTGCCAACATATTGTTACCTACCATTATAGTTGTGTAATTCACATTTTGTTAACTGACTTCACTAATATATTTTAAAAGAAACGTGGCCATCTGTTGCTCGTTGGATCACTTGCTTTTAAATCCAATAATTCCGTGAGACAAAGACAAAACGCTTGCTATAGCGCTACAGTGATACACTTGAAAAGTATTTTGTCAAAACGTTTGCTATAGCGCTAACGGATTGGTGGACAATAGAAGTATTTTGTCAACTTAGGGTATTTGAGTGATATACTTAAAAAGTGTTTACACACGTTTGATATTAATGTCATTTAAGGGTATATGGCTGATAATTTCATTATTTAAAATATCTTTTAAATATTTAACAATTTTATTTTTATAAAATAATTTTATAATTTTTAATAAAAATTTTCATTAACAATTAAATAATAAAAAATTTATTTATAAAAATTTTATTAATAAAAATTTTTTAAATAAATTTTATTTAAAATTTATACCAAATGAATCATAAGGCAAAAACACTGCACTTACCTATCCATA
>NW_006262981.1:4615-5641 GCF_000493195.1 Citrus x clementina | reverse complement strand
CGCCCCGGCCTTCGGGTGGTTAATTTTGGTAGCGGCTTTGCCCACGGCCTATTTTTGGCATACGGAGGCCCCTCACAAAGTCTCGCGGCATTCCGAGTCCGGCGGACGAAGTTGGCCAGCCCCACCCCCCAAGGCTATAGCCCACCCATTTTTGTGGCCTTTTTCCGCTGGACGAACTTGGCGCCCCAGCCTTCGGGCGGTTATTTTTGGGCGTGGCTTTGCCCGTGGCCTATTTTTGGCACACGGAGGCCCCTCGCAAAGTCTCGCGGCATTCCGAGTCCGGCGGACGATGTTGGCCAGCCCCACCCCCCAAGGCTATTGCCCACCCGTTTTTGTGGCCTTTTTCCGCTGGACAAACTTGGCGCCCCGGAATGCGGGCAGTTATTTTTGGACGCGGCTTTGCGCGCGGCCTATTTTTGGCACACGGAGGCCCCTCCCAAAGTCTCGTGGCATTCCGATTCCGGCGGACGAAGTTGGGCAGCCCCACCCCCAAAGGCTCTAGCCCACCTGTTTTTGTGGCCTTTTTCCGCAGGACGAACTTGGCACACCGGCCTTCGGGCGGTTATTTTTGGGAGTGGCTTTGCCCGCGGCCTATTTTTGGCACACGGAGGCCCCTCGCAAAGTCTCGCAGCATTCCGAGTCCGGCGGACGAAGTTCGCCAACCCCACCCCCCAAGGCTATAGCCCACCCATTTTTGTGGCCTTGTTCCGCTGGACGAACTTGGCGCCCCGCCCTTCGGGCGGTTATTTTTGGACGCGGCTTGGGCCGCGGCCTAGTTTTGGCACACGGAGGCCCCTCGGAATGTCTCGCGGCATTCCGAGTCCGGCGGACGAAGTTGGCCAGCCCCACCCCCAAGGCTATACCCCACCCGTTTTTGTGGCCTTTTTCCGCTGGACGAACTTGGCGCCCCGGCCTTCGGGCGGTTAATTTTGGGCGCGGCTTTGCCCGCGGCCTATTTTTGGCAGACAGAGGCCCCTCGCAAAGTCTCGCGGCATTCCGAGTCCGGCGGACGAAGTTGGCCAGCCC
>NW_006262981.1:1963-3893 GCF_000493195.1 Citrus x clementina | reverse complement strand
TTGTGGCCTTTTTCCGCTGGACGAACTTGGCGCCCCGGGCTTCGGGTGGTTAATTTTGGGCGCGGCTTTGCCCGCGGCCTATTTTTGCCACATGGAGGCCCCTCACAAAGTCTCGCGGCATTCCGAGTCCGGCAGACGAAGTGGGCCAGCCCCACCCCCAAGGCTATAGCCCACCCGTTTTTGTGGCCTTTTTCCGCTGGGCGAATTTGGCGCCCCGGCCTTCGGGCAGTTATTTTTGAGCGCAGCATTGCCCGCGGCCTATTTTTGGCACACGGAGGCCCCTCACAAAGTCTCACGGCATTCCGAGTCTGGCGGACGAAGTTCGTCAGCATCACCCCCCTAGGCTATAGCCCACCCGTTTTTGTGGCCTTTTTCCGCTGGGCGAATTTGGCGCCCCGGCCTTCGGGCAGTTATTTTTGAGCGCAGCATTGACCGCGGCCTATTTTTGGCACACGGAGGCCCCTCACAAAGTCTCGCGGCATTGCCCGTGGCCTATTTTTGGCACACGGAGGCCCCTCGCAAAGTCTCGCGGCATTCCGAGGCCGGCGGACGAATTGGGCCAGCCCCACCCCCCAAGGCTATAGACCACCCGTTTTGTGGCCTTTTTCCGCGGGACGAACTTGGCGCCCCGACCGTCGGGCGGTTATTTTTGGGCGCGGCTTTGTCCGCGGCCTATTTTTGGCACACGGAGGCCCCTCGCAAAGTCTCGCGGCATTCCGAGTCCGGCGGACGAACTTGGCCCCCATCACCCCCCAAGGCTATAGCCCACCTGTTTTTGTGGCCTTTTTCCGCTGGACGAACTTGGCGCCCCGGCCTTCGGGTGGTTAATTTTGGGCGCGGCTTTGCCCGGGGCCTATTTTTGCCACACGGAGGCCCCTCGCAAAGTCTCGCGGCATTCCGGGTCCGGCGGACGAAATGGGCCAGCCCCACCCCCAAGGCTATAGCCCACCCGTTTTTGTGGCCTTTTTCCGCTGGGCGAACTTGGCGCCCCGGCCTTCGGGCAGTTATTTTTGAGCGCAGCATTGCCCGCGGCCTATTTTTGGCACACGGAGGCCCCTCACAAAGTCTCGCGGCATTCCGAGTCCGGCGGACGAAGTTGGCCAGCCCCACCCCCCAAGGCTATAGCCCACCCGTTTTTGTGGCCTTTTTCCGCTGCACGAACTTGGCGCCCCGGCCTTCGGATGGTTATTTATGGGTGCGGGTTTCCCTACGGCCTATTTTTGGCACACGGAGGTTCCTCGCAAAGTCTCGCGGCATTCCGAGTCCGGCGGACGAAGTGGGCCAGCCCCACCCCCCAAGGCTATAGCCCACCCGTTTTTGTGGCCTTTTTCCGCTGGGAGAACTTGGCGCCCCGGCCTTCGAGCGGTTATTTTTGTGTGCAGCTTTGCCTGTGGCCTATTTTTGGCAAATGGAGGCCCCTCGCAAAGTCTGGCGGCATTCCGAGTCCGGCGGACGAAGTTGGCCAGCATCACCCCCCAAGGCTATAGCCCACCCGTTTTTGTGGCCTTTTTCCGTTGGACGAACTTGTTGCCCCGGCCTTCGGGCGGTTAATTTTGGTAGCGGCTTTGCCCACGGCCTATTTTTGGCATACGGAGGCCCCTCACAAAGTCTCGCGGCATTCCGAGTCCGGCGGACGAAGTTGGCCAGCCCCACCCCCCAAGGCTATAGCCCACCCATTTTTGTGGCCTTTTTCCGCTGGACGAACTTGGCGCCCCAGCCTTCGGGCGGTTAATTTTGGGCGCGGCTTTGCCCGCGGCCTATTTTTCGTACACAGAGGCCCCTCGCAAAGTCTCGCGGCATTCCTAGTGCGGCGGACGAAGTTGGCCAGCCCCACCCCCCTAGGCTATAGCCCACCTGTTTTTGTGGCCTTTTTCCGCTGGACGAACTTGGCGACCCGGCCTTCGCGCTATGCAAGCTGGGCGCGGCTGTG
>NW_006262981.1:0-836 GCF_000493195.1 Citrus x clementina | reverse complement strand
TCGCGGCATTCATATTGAGGCGGGAGGAAGTTGGCCAGCCCCACCCCCTTAGGCTATAGACCACCTATGTATGTGCCCTTTTTCCGCTAGACGAACTTAACGACACGGCCTTCGGGCAGTTAATTTTGGGCGCGGCTGTGCCCGCGGCCTATTTTTGGCACACGGAGGTGCCTCGTAAAGTCTCGCGCCATTCCGAGTCCGGCGGACGAAGTGGGCCAGCCCCACCACCCAAGGCTATAACCCACCCGTTTTTGTGGCCTTTTTCCGCTGGACGAACTTGGCGCCCCAGCCTTCGGGCGGTTATTTTTGGGCGTGGCTTTGCCCGTGGCCTATTTTTGGCACACGGAGGCCCCTCCCAAAGTCTCGTGGCATTCCGATTCCGGCGGACGAAGTTGGGCAGCCCCACCCCCAAAGGCTCTAGCCCACCTGTTTTTGTGGCCTTTTTCCGCAGGACGAACTTGGCACACCGGCCTTCGGGCGGTTATTTTTGGGAGTGGCTTTGCCCGCGGCCTATTTTTGGCACACGGAGGCCCCTCGCAAAGTCTCGCGGCATTCCGAGTCCGGCGGACGAAGTGGGCCAGCATCACCCCCCAAGGCTATAGCCCACCAGTTTTTGTGGCCTTTTTCCGCTGGACGAACTTGGCGCCCCGGCCTTCGGGCGGTTATTTTTGGGCGCGGCTGTGCCCGCGGCCTATTTTTGGCAAACGGAGGTGCCTCGAAAAGTCTCACGCCATTCCGAGTCCGGCGGACGAAGTTGGCCAGCCCCACCCCCCAAGGCTATAGCCCACCCGTTTTTGTCGGCTTTTTCCGCGGGACGAACTGGCGCCCCGGCTTCG
>NW_006262982.1:1189-3894 GCF_000493195.1 Citrus x clementina | reverse complement strand
CCGAGGCCCTCGCAAGTCTCGCCCCATTCCGAGTCCGGCGGACGAACTTCGCCCGCGCCCCCCACCAAGGCTATAGCCCACCCGTTTTTTGGCCATTTTTCCGCTGGGGGGTTTTGGCACCACGACCATCGGGCTCTTATTTTTGGACGCGGCTTGTCCAGCGACTTCCCGCGGGCACCCCGAGGCCCCTCGCAAAGTCTCGCCCCATTCCGAGTCCGGCGGACGAACTTCGCCCGCGCCCCCCACCAAGGCTATAGCCCACCCGTTTTTTGGCCATTTTTCCGCTGGGGGGTTTTGGCACCACGACCTTCGGGCACTTATTTTTGGACGCAGCTGTGCCCGCGACTTCCCGCGAGCACCCCGAAGCCCCTCGCAAAGTCTCGCCCCATTCCGAGTCCGGCGGACGAACTTCGCCCGCGCCCCCCACCAAGGCTATAGCCCACCCGTTTTTTGGCCATTTTTCCGCTGGGGGGTTTTGGCACCACGACCTTCGGGCGCTTATTTTTGGGCGCGGCTTTGCCCGCGGCTTATTTTTGGCGCCCCGAGGCCCTGCGCAAAGTCTCGCCCCATTCCGAGTCCGGCGGACGAACTTCGCCCGCGCCCCCCACCAAGGCTATAGCCCACCCGTTTTTTGGCCATTTTTCCGCTGGGGGGTTTTGGCACCACGACCTTCAGGCGCTTATTTTTGGGCGCAGCTTTGCCCACGGCTTATTTTTGGTGCCCCGATGCCCCTCGCAAAGTCTCGCCCCAGTCCGAGTCCGGCGGACGAACTTCGCCCGCGCCCCCCACCAAGGCTATAGCCCACCCGTTTTTTGGCCATTTTTCCGCTGGGGGGTTTTGGCAGCACGACCTTCGGGCGCATATTTTTGGGCGCGGCTTTGCCCGCGGCTTATTTTTGGCACCCCGAGGCCCCTCGCAAAGTCTCGCCCCATTCCGAGTCTGGCAGACGAACTTCGCCCGCGCCCCCCACCAAGGCGCCCACCCGTTTTTTGGCCATTTTTCCGCTGGGGGGTTTTGGCACCACGAACTTCGGGCACTTATTTTTGGACGCGGCTGTGCCCGCGACTTCCCGCGGGCACCCCGAGGCCCCTCGCAAAGTCTCGCCCCATTCCGAGTCCGGCGGACGAACTTTGCCCGCGCCCCCCACCAAGGCTATAGCCCACCCGTTTTTTGGCCATTTTTCCGCTGGGGGGTTTTGGCACCACGACCTTCGGGCGCTTATTTTTGGGCGCGGCTCTGCCCGCGGCTTATTTTTGGCGCCCCGAGGCCCCCGCGCAAAGTCTCGTCCCATTCCGAGTCCGGCGGACGAACTTCGCCCGCGCCCCCCACCAAGGCTATAGCCCACCCGTTTTTTGGCCATTTTTCCGCTGGGGATTTTGGCACCACGACCTTCGGGCGCTTATTTTTGGGCGCGGCTTTGCCCGCGGCTTATTTTTGGTGCCCCGAGGCCCCTCGCAAAGTCTCGCCCCATTCCGAGTCCGGTGGACGAACTTCGCCCGCGCCCCCCACCAAGGCTATAGCCCACCCGTTTTTTGGCCATTTTTCCGCTGGGGGGTTTTGGCACCACGAACTTCGGGCGCTTATTTTTGGACGCGGCTGTGCCCGTGACTTCCCGCGGGCACCCCGAGGCCCCTCACAAAGTCTCGCCCCATTCCGAGTCCGGCGGACGAACTTCGCCCGCGCCCCCCACCAAGGCTATAGCCCACCCGTTTTTTGGCCATTTTTCCGCTGGGGGGTTTTGGCACCACGACCTTCGGGCGCTTATTTTTGGGCGCGGCTTTGCCCGCGGCTTATTTTTGGCGCCCCGAGGCCCCGCGCAAAGTCTCGTCCCATTCCGAGTCCGGCGGACGAACTTCGCCCGCGCCCCCCACCAAGGCTATAGCCCACCCGTTTTTTGGCTATTTTTCCGCTGGGGGTTTTGGCACCACGACCTTCGGGCGCTTATTTTTGGGCGCGGCTTTGCCCGCGGCTTATTTTTGGTGCCCCGAGGCCCCTCGCAAAGTCTCGCCCCATTCCGAGTCCGGCGGACGAACTTCGCCCGCGCCCCCCACCAAGGCTATAGCCCACCCGTTTTTTGGCCATTTTTCCGCTGGGGGGTTTTGGCACCACGACCTTCGGGCGCTTATTTTTGGGTGCGGCTTTGCCCGCGGCTTATTTTTGGCACGCCGAGGCCCCTCGCAAAGTCTCGCCCCATTCCGAGTCCGGCGGACGAACTTCGCCCGCGCCCCCCACCAAGGCTATAGCCCACCCGTTTTTTGGCCATTTTTCCGCTGGGGGGTTTTGGCACCACGAACTTTGGGCGCTTATTTTTGGACGCGGCTGTGCCCGCGGCTTCCCGCGGGCACCCCGAGGCCCCTCGCAAAGTCTCGCCCCATTCCGAGTCCGGCGGACGAACTTCGCCTGCGCCCCCCACCAAGGCTATAGCCCACCCGTTTTTTGGCCATTTTTCCGCTGGGGGGTTTTGGCACCACGACCTTCGGGCGCTTATTTTTGGGTGCGGCTTTGCCCGCAGCTTATTTTTGGCACGCCGAGGCCCCTCGCAAAGTCTCGCCCCATTCCGAGTCCGGCGGACGAACTTCGCCTGCGCCCCCCACCAAGGCTATAGCCCACCCGTTTTTTGGCCATTTTTCCGCTGGGGGGTTTTGGCACCACGACCTTCGGGCGCTTATTTTTGGGTGCGGCTTTGCCCGCAGCTTATTTTTGGC
>NW_006262982.1:0-1089 GCF_000493195.1 Citrus x clementina | reverse complement strand
CCCCATTCCGAGTCCGCGGACGAATTTGCCCGCGCCCCCCACCAGGCTATAGCCCACCCGTTTTTAGGCCCGTTTTCCGCTGGGGGGTTTTCACACCACGACCTTCGGGCGCTTATTTTTGGGCGCGGCTTTGCCCGCGGCTTATTTTTGGCGCCCTGAGGCCCCGCGCAAAGTCTCGCCCCATTCCGAGTCCGGCGGACGAACTTCGCCCGCGCCCCCCACCAAGGCTATAGCCCACCCGTTTTTTGGCCATTTTTCCGCTGGGGGGTTTTGGCACCACGACCTTCGGGCGCTTATTTTTGGGCTCGGCTTTGCCCGCGGCTTATTTTTGGCGCCCCGAGGCCCCTCGCAAAGTCTCGCCCCATTTCGAGTCCGGCGGACGAACTTCGCCCGCGCCCCCCACCAAGGCTATAGCCCACTCGTGTTTTGGCCATTTTTCCGCTGGGGGGTTTTGGCACCACGACCTTCGGCCGCTTATTTTTGGGCGCGGCTGTGCCCGCGACTTCCCGCGGGCACCCCGAGGCCCCTCGCAAAGTCTCGCCCCATTCCGAGTCCGGCGGACGAACTTCGCCCGCGCCCCCCACCAAGGCTATAGCCCACCCGTTTTTTGGCCATTTTTCCGCTGGGGGGTTTTGGCACCACGAACTTCGGGCGCTTATTTTTGGATGCGGCTGTGCCCGCGACTTCCCGCGGGCACCCCGAGGCCCCTCGCAAAGTCTCGCCCCATTCCGAGTCCGGCGGACGAACTTCGCCCGCGCACCCCGCCAAGGCTATAGCCCACCCGTTTTTTGGCATTTTTCCGCTGGGGGGTTTTGGCACCACGACCTTCGGGCGCTTATTTTTGGGCGCGGCTTTGCCCGCGGCTTATTTTTGGCGCCCCGAGGCCCCGCGCAAAGTCTCGCCCCATTCCGAGTCCGGCGGACGAACTTCGCCCGCGCCCCCCACCAAGGCTATAGCCCACCCGTTTTTTGGCCATTTTTCCTCTGGGGGGTTTTGCCACCACGACCTTCGGGCACTTATTTTTGGGCGCGGCTTTGCCCGCGGCTTATTTTTGGTGCCCCGAAATTCGAGAAATCGAAGAAAGTTATT
>NW_006262983.1:16906-23776 GCF_000493195.1 Citrus x clementina | reverse complement strand
GCCCACCCGTTTTTGTGGCCTTTTTCCGCTGGATGAACTTGGCACACCGGCCTTAGGGCGGTTATTTTTGGGCGCGGCGTGCCCACGGCCTATTTTTGGCACACGGAGGCCGCTTGAAAAGTCTCGCGCCATTCCGAGTCCGGCGGACGAAGTTGGCCATCCCCACCCCCCAGGGCTATAGCCCACTCGTTTTTGTGGCCTTCTTCCGCTGGACGAACTTGGCACCCCGGCCTTCGGGCGGTTATTTTTGGACGCGGCTGTACCGCGGCCTATTTTTGGCACACGGAGGTGCCTCGTAAAGTCTCACGCCATTCCGAGTCCGGCGGACGAAGTTGGCCAGCCCCAGCCCCCAAGGCTATAGCCCACCCGTTTTTGTGGCCTTTTTCCGCTGGATGAACTTGGCGCCGCGGCCTTCGAGCGGTTATTTTGGGGCGCGGCAGTGCCCGCGGCCTATTTTTGGCACACGGAGGCCGCTCGCAAAGTCTCGCGCTATTCCGAGTCCGGTGGACGAAGTTGGCCAGCCCCACCCCCCAAGGCTATAGCCCACCCGTTTTTGTGGCCTTTTTCCGCTGGACGAAATTGGCTCCCCAGCCTTCGGGCGGTTATTTTTGGATGCGGCTGTGCCCACGGCCTATTTTTGGCACATGGAGGCCCCTCGCAAAGTCTCGCGCCATTCCGAGTCCGGCGGACGAAGTGGGCCAGCCCCACCCCCCAAGGCTATAGCCCACCCGTTTTTGTCGGCTTTTTCCGCTGGTCAAACTTGGCGCCCCGGCCTTCGGGCGGTTATTTTTGAACGCGGCTGTACCGCAGCCTATTTTTGGCACACGGAGGTGCCTCGCAAAGTCTCGCGCCATTCCGAGTCCGGCGGACGAAGTTGGCCAGCCCCACCCCCCAAGGCTATAGCCCACCCGTTTTTGTGGCCTTTTTCCGCTGGACGAACTTGGGCCCCGGGCCTCCGGCGGGTATTTTTTGGGGCGGCTGTGCCCGCGGCCCATTTTTGGGACACGGAGGCTGCTCGCAAAGTCTCGCGCCATTCCGAGTCCGGTGGACGAAGTTGGCCAGCCCCACCCCCCAAGGCTATAGCCCACCCATTTTTGTGGCCATTTTCCGCTGGACGAACTTGGCGCCCCGGACTTCGGGCGGTTATTTTTATGGCGTGGCTGTGCCCGCGTCCTATTTTTGTCACACGGAGGCGCCTCGCAAAGTCTCGCGCCATTCTGAGTCCGGCGGACGAAGTTGGCCAGCCCCACCCCCCAAGGCTATAGCCCACCCGTTTTTGTGGCCTTTTTCCGCTGGACGAACTTGGCGCCCCGGCCTTCGGGCGGTTATTTTTGGGCGCGGCTGTGCCCGCGGCCTATTTTTGGCACACGGAGGGACCTCGCAAAGTCTCGCGCCATTCCGAGTCCGGTGGACGAAGTTGGCCAGCCCCACCCCCCAAGGCTATAGCCCACCCGTTTTTGTGGCCTTTTTCCGCTGGACGAACTTGGTGCCCCGGCCTTCGGGCGGTTATTTTTGGGCACGGTTGTGCCGGCGGCCTATTTTTGGCCAATGGAGGCACCTCGCAAAGTCTCGCGCCATTCCGAGTCCGGCGGACGAAGTTAGCCAGCCCCACCCCCCAAGGCTATAGCCCACCCGTTTCTGTGGCCTTTTTCCGCTGGACGAACTTGGCGCCCCGGCCTTCGGGCTGATATTTTTGGGTGCGGCTGTGCCTACGGCCTATTTTTGGCACACGGAGGTGCCTCGTAAAGTCTCGCGCCATTCCAAGTCCGGCGGACGAAGTTGGCCAGCCCACCCCCCAAGGCTATAGCCCACCCGTTTTTGTGGCCTTTTTCCGATGGACGAACTTGGCGCCCCGGCCTTCGGGTGGTTTTTTTTGGGCGCGGCTGTGCCCGCTTTCTATTTTTGGCACACGGAGGCCACTCGCAAGGTCTCACGCCATTCCGAGTCCGGCGAACGATGTTGGCCAGCCCCACCCCCCAAGGCTATAGCCCACCCGTTTTTGTGGCCTTTTTCCGCTGGATGAACTTGGCTCCCCCGCCTTCGGGCGGTTATTTTTGGACGCGGCTGTGCCCACGGCCTATTTTTGGCACATGGAGGCCCCTCGCAAAGTCTCGCGCCATTCCGAGTCCGGCGGACGAAGTTGGCCAGCCCCACCCCCCAAGGCTATAGCCCACCCGTTTTTGTCGGCTTTTTCCGCTGGTCGAACTTGGCGCCCCGGCCTTCGGGCGGTTATTTTTGGACGCGGCTGTACATCGGCCTATTTTTGGCACATGGAGGAGCCTCGCAAAGTCTCACGCTATTCCGAGTCCGGCGGACGAAGTTGGCCAGCCCCAGCCCCCAAGGCTATAGCCCACCCGTTTTTGTGGCCTTTTTCCGCTGGACGAACTTGGCGCCGTGGCCTTCGAGCGGTTATTTTTGGGCGCGGCAGTGCCCACAGCCCATTTTTGGCACACGGAGGCCGATCGCAAAGTCTCACGCCATTCCGAGTCCGGCGGACGAAGTTGGCCAGCCCCACCCCCACAAGCTATAGCCCACCCGTTTTTATGGCCTTTTTCCGCTGGACGAACTTGGCGCACCGGCCTTCGGTCGGTTATTTTTGGGTACGGCTGTGCCCGCAGCCTATTTTTGGCACACGGAGGCCGCTCGCAAAGTCTCGCGCCATTCCGAGTCCGGCGGACGAAGTTGGCCATCCCCACCCCCCAGGGCTATAGCCCACCCGTTTTTGTGGCCTTCTTCCGCTGGACGAACTTGGCGCCCCGGCCTTCGGGCGGTTATTTTATTGTGCGCCTGTGCCCGCAGCCTATTTTAGGCACACAGAGGCCGCTCGCAAATTCTCGCGCCATTCCGAGTCCGGCGGACGAAGTTGGCCAGCCCCAGCCCCCAAGGCTATAGCCCACCCGTTTTTGTGGCCTTTTTCAGCTGGACGAACTTGGCGCCCCGGCCTTCGGGCGGTTATTTTTGGGCGCAGCTGTGCCCGTGGCCTACTTTTTGGCACACGGAGGTGCCTCACAAAGTCTTGCGCCATTCCGAGTCCGGCGGACGAAGTTGGCCAGCCCACCCCCCAAGGCTATAGCCCACCCATTTTTGTGGCCTTTTTCCGCCGGACGAACTTGGCGCCCCGGCCTTCGGGCGTTTATTTTTGGGTGCGGCTGTGCCCGCGGCCTATTTTTGGCACACGGAGGTGCCTCGCAAATCCCGCGCCATTCCGAGTCCGGCAGACGAAATTGGCCAGCCCCACCCCCCAAGGGTATAGCCCACCCGTTTTTGTGGGCTTTTTCCGCTGGACGAACTTGGTGCCCCGGCCTTCGGGCGGTTATTTTTGGGCACGGTTGTGCCGGCGGCCTATTTTTGGCAAATGGAGGCGCTTCGCAAAGTCTCGCGCCATTCCGAGTCCGGCGGACGAAGTTAGCCAGCCCCACCCCCCAAGGCTATGGCCCACCCGTTTTTGTGGCCTTTTTCCGCTGGACGAACATGGCGCCCCGGCCTTCGGTCGGTTATTTTTGGGCGCGGCTGTGTCCGCGGCCTATTTTTGGCACACGGAGGTGCCTCGCAAAGTCTCGCGCCATTCCGAGTCCGGCAGACGAAGTTGGCCAGCCCACCCCCCAAGGCTATAGCCCACCCGTTTTTGTGGCCTTTTTCCGCTGGACGAACTTGGCGCCCCGGCCTTCGGGTGGTTTTTTTGGGCGCGGCTGTGCGCGCTGCCTATTTTTGGTACACGGAGACCGCTCGCAAGGTCTCGCGCCATTCCGAGTCCGGCGGACGAAATTGGCCAGCCCCACCCCCCATGGCTATAGCCCACCCGTTTTTGTGGCCTTTTTACGCTGGACGAACGTGGCACCCCGGCCTTCGGGCTGTTATTTTGGGGCACGGCTGTGCCCGCGGCCTATTTTTGGCACACGGAGGCCGCTTGCAAAGTATCGCGCCATTCCTAGTCCGGCGGACGATGTTGGCCAGCCCCACCCCCCAAGGCTATAGCCCACCCGTTTTTGTGGCCTTTTTCCGCTGGACGAACTTGGCACCCCGGCCTTCGGGCGTTTATTTTAGGGTGCGGCTGTGCCTGCGGCCTATTTTTGGCACATGAAGGCCGCTCACAAAGTCTCGCCCCATTCCGAGTCCGGCGGACGAAGTTGGCCAGCCCCACCCCCCAAGGCTATAGCCCACCCGTTTTTGTGGCCTATTTCCGCTGGACGAACTTGGCGCCCCGGCCTTCGGGTGGTTTTTTTTGGGCGCGGCTGTGTCCGCGTCCTATTTTTGGCACAAGGAGTCCACTCGCAAAGTCTCGCGCCATTCCGAGTCCGGCGGACGAAGTTGGCCAGCCCCACCCCCCAAGGCTATTGCCCACCCGTTTTTGTGGCCTTTTTCCGCTGGACGAAATTGGCGCCCCGGCCGTCGGGTGGTTTTTTTTGGGCGCGGCTGTGCCCGCTGCCTATTTTTGGCACACGGAGGCCGCTCGCAAGGTCTCGCGCCATTTCGAGTCCGGCGGACGAAGTTGGCCAGCCCCACCCCCATTTTGCTATAGCCCACCCGTTTTTGTGGCCTTTTTACGCTGGACGAACATGGCACCCCGGCCTTCGGGCGGTTATTTTTGGGCGCGGCTGTGCCCGCTGCCTATTTTTGGTACACGGAGGCCGCTCGCAAGGTCTCGCGCCATTCCGAGTCCGGCGGACGAAGTTGGCCAGCCCCACCCCCCAAGGCTATAGCCCACCCGTTTTTGTGGCCTTTTTACGCTAGACGAACGTGGCACCCCGGCCTTCGGGCGTTTATTTTAGGGTGCAGCTGTGCCCGCGGCCTATTTTTGGCACACGAAGGCTGCTCGCAAAGTCTCGCCCCATTCCGTGTCCGGCGGACGGAGTTGGCCAGTCCCACCCCCCAAGGCTATAGCCCACCCATTTTTGTGGCCTTTTTCCGCTGGACGAACTTGGCGCCCCGGCCTTCGGGTGGTTATTTTTGGACGCGGCTGTGCCCACGGCCTATTTTTGGCACACGAAGGCCGCTCGCAAAGTGTCGCCCCATTCCGAGTCCGGCGGACGAAGTGGGCCAGCCACACCCCCCAAGGCTATAGCCCACCCGTTTTTGTGGCCATTTTCCGCTGGACGAACTTGGCGCCCCGGCCTTCAGGTGGTTTTTTTTGGGCGCGGCTGTACCGGCGTCCTATTTTCGGCACACGGAGTCCACTCACAAAGTCTCTCGCCATTCCGAGTCCGGCGGACGAAGTTGGCCAGCCCCACCCCCCAAGGCTACAGCCCACCCGTTTTTGTGGCCTTTTTCCGCTGGACGAACTTGGCGCCCCGGCCTTCGGGTGGTTTTTTTTGGACGCGGCTGTGCCCGCTGCCTATTTTTGGCACACGGAGGCCGCTCGCAAGGTCTCGCACCATTCCGAGTCCGGCGGACGAAGTGGGCCAGCCCCACCCCCCAAGGCTATAGCCCACCCGTTTTTGTGGCCTTTTTACGCTGGACGAATGTGGCACCCCGGCCTTCGGGCGGTTATTTTTGGGCACAGCTGTGCCCGTGGCCTATTTTTGGGACATGGAGGCCGCTCGCAAAGTCTCGCGCCATTCCGAGTCCGGCGGACGAAGTTGGCCAGCCCTACCCCCCAAGGCTATAGCCCACCCGTTTTTGTGGCCTTCTTCCGCTGGACGAACTTGGCGCCCCGACCTTCCGCCGGTTATTTTTGCGTGTGGCTGTGCCCGCGGCCTATTTTTGGCACACGTAGGCTGCTCGCAAAGTCTTGCGCCATTCCGAGTCCGGCGGACGAAGTTGGCCAGCCCCACCCCCCAAGGCTACAGCCCACCCGTTTTTGTGGCCTTTTTACGCTGGACGAATGTGGCACCCCGGCCTTCGGGCGGTTATTTTTGGGCACGGCTGTGCCCGCGGCCAATTTTTGGCACACGGAGGCCGCTTACAAAGTCTCGCGCCATTCCGAGTCCGGCGGACGATGTTGGCCAGCCCCACCCCCCAAGGCTATAGCCCACCCGTTTTTGTGGCCTTTTTCCGTTGGACGAACTTGGCGCCCCGGCCTTCGGGTGGTTATTTTGGGACGCGGCTGTGCCCGCGGCCTATTTTTGGCACACGGACGCCGCTCACAAAGTCTCGCGCCATTCCGAGTCAGGCGGACGAAGTTGGCAGGCCCCACCCCCCAAGGCTATAGCCCACCCGTTTTTGTGGCCTTTTTACGCTGGACGAACGTGGCACCCCAGCCTTCGGGCAGTTATTTTTGGACACGGCTGTACCCGCGGCCTATTTTTGGTACACGGAGGCTGCTCACAAAGTCTCGCGCCATTCCGAGTCCGGCGGACGAAGTTGGCCAGCCCCACCCCCCAAGGCTATAGCCCACCCGTTTTTGTGGCCTTTTTACACTGGACGAACGTGGCACCCCAGCCTTCGGTCAGTTATTTTTGGACACGGCTGTACCCACGGCCTATTTTTGGCACACGGAGGCCACTCGCAAAGTCTCGCGCCATTCCGAGTCCGGCGGACGAAGTTGGCCAGCCCCACCCCCCAAGGCTATAGCCCACCCGTTTTTGTGGCCTTCTTCCGCTGGACGAGCTTGGCGCCCCGACCTTCCGCCGGTTCTTTTTGCGTACGGCTGTGCCCGCGGCCTATTTTTGGCACACAGAGGCCGCTCGTAAAGTCTCGCGCCATTCCGAGTCCGGCGGACGAAGTTGGCCAGCCCCACTCCCCAAGGCTATAGCCCACCCGTTTTTGTGGCCTTCTTCCGCTGGACGAACTTGGCGCCCCGGCCTTCGGGCGGTTATTTTTGGGCGCGGCTGTGCCCGCGGCCTATTTTTGGCACACGGAGGCTGCTTGCAAAGTCTTGCGCCATTCCGAGTCCGGCGGACGAATTTGGCCAGCCCCACCCCCCAAGGCTAC
>NW_006262983.1:6545-16657 GCF_000493195.1 Citrus x clementina | reverse complement strand
TTGGACGCGGCTGTGCCTGCGGCCTATTTTTGGCACATGGAGGCCGCTCGCAAAGTCTCGCGCCATTCCAAGTCCGGCGGACGAAGTTGGCCAGCCCCACCCCCCAATGCTATAGCCCACCCGTTTTTGTCGCCATTTTACGCTGGACGAACGTGGCACCCCGGCCTTCGGTCGGTTATTTTTGGACATGAATGTGCCCGCGGCCTATTTTTGGCACACGGAGGCCGTTCATAAAGTCTCGCGCCATTCCGAGTCCGGCAGACGAAGTTGGCCAGCCCCACCCCCCAAGGCTATAGCCCACCCGTTTTTGTGGCCTTTTTCCGCTGGACGAACTTGGCGCCCCGGCCTTCGGGCGGTTATTTTTGGGTGCGGCTGGGCCCATGGCCTATTTTTAGCAAACGGAGGCCGCTCGCAAAGTCTCGTGCCTTTCCGAGTCCGGCGGACGAAGTTGGCCAGCCCAACCCCCCAAGGCTATAGCCCACCCGTTTTTGTGGCCTTTTTCTGCTGGACGAACTTGGCGCCCCGGCCTTCGGGTGGTTATTTTTGGACGCGGCTATGCCCGCGGCCTATTTTTGGCACACGGAGGCCGCTCGCAAAGTCTCGCCCCATTCCGAGTCCGGCGGACGAAGTTGGCCAGCCCCACCCCCCAAGGCTACAGCCCACCCGTTTTTGCGGCCTTTTTTGCGCTGGACGAATGTGGTGCCCCGGCCTTCGGGCGGTTATTTTTGGGCGCGGCTGTGCCCGCGGCCTATTTTTGGCACACGGAGGCCGCTCGCGAAGTCTCGCGCCATTCCGGGTCCGGCGGACGAAGTTGGCCAGCCCCACACCCCAAGGCTATAGCCCACCCGTTTTTGTGGCTTTTTTCCGCTGGACGAACTTGGCGCCCCGGCCTTCGGGCGGTTATTTTTGGGCACGGCTGTGCCCGCGGCCTATTTTTGGCACACGGAGCCCGCTCACAACGTCTAGCGCCATTCCGAGTCCGGCGGACGAAGTTGGCCAGCCCCACCCCCCAAGGCTATAGCCCACCCGTTTTTGTGGCCTTTTTCCGCTGGACGAACTTGGCATCCCGGCCTTCGTGCGGTTATTTTTGGGCACGGGTGCGCCCGCGGCCTATTTTTGGCACACGGAGCCCGCTCGCAAAGTCTCGCGCCATTCCGAGTCCGGCGGACGAAGTTGGCCAGCCCCACCCCCAAGGCTATAGCCCACCCGTTTTTGTGGCCTTTTTCCGCTGGACGAACTTGGGGCCCCGGCCTTCGGGCAGTTATTTTTGGGTGCGGGTGTGCCCGCGGCCTATTTTGGCACACAGAGGACGCTCGCAAAGTCTCGCGCCATTCCGAGTCCGGCGGACGAAGTTGGCCAGCCCCACCCCCCAAGGCTATAGCCCACCCGTGTTTGTGGCCTTTTTCCGCTGGACGAACTTGGCGCCCCGGCCTTCGGGTGGTTATTTTTGGACGCGGCTGTGCCCACGGCCTATTTTTGGCACACGGAGGCCGCTCGCAAAGTCTCGCACCATTCCGAGTCCGGCGGACGAAGTTGGCCAGCCCCACCCCCCAAGGCTACAGCCCACCCGTTTTTGTGGCCTTTTTACGCTGGACGAACGTGGCACCCCGGCCTTCGGGCGGTTATTTTTGGGCACGACTGTGCCCGCGGCCTATTTTTGGCACACGGAGGCCGCTTACAAAGTCTCGCGCCATTCCGAGTCCGGCGGACGATGTTGGCCAGCCCCACCCCCCAAGGCTATAGCCCACCCGTTTTTGTGGCCTTTTTCCGTTGGACGAACTTGGCGCCCCGGCCTTCGGGTGGTTATTTTGGGACGCGGCTGTGCCCGCGGACTATTTTTGGCACACGGAGGCTGCTCACAAAGTCTCGCGCCATTCCGAGTCAGGCGGACGAAGTTGGCCAGCCCCACCCCCCAAGGCTATAGCCCACCCGTTTTTGTGGCCTTTTTACGCTGGACGAACGTGGCACCCCAGCCTTCGGTCAGTTATTTTTGGACACGGCTGCACCCGCGGCCTATTTTTGGCACACGGAGGCCGCTCGCAAAGCCTCGCGCCATTCCGAGTCCGGCGGACGAAGTTGGCCAGCCCCACCCCCCAAGGCTATAGCCCACCCGTTTTTGTGGCCTTCTTCCGCTGGACGAACTTGGCGCCCCGACCTTCCACCGGTTCTTTTTGCTTGCAGCTGTGCCCGCGGTCTATTTTTGGCACACGGAGGCCGCTCGTAAAGTCTCGCGCCATTCCGAGTCCGGCGGACGAAGTTGGCCAGCCCCACTCCCCAAGGCTATAGCCCACCCGTTTTTGTGGCCTTCTTCCGCTGGACGAACTTGGCGCCCCGGCCTTCGGGTGGTTATTTTGGGACGCGGCTGTGCCCGCGGCCTATTTTTGGCACACGGAGGCCGCTCGTAAAGTCTCGCGCCATTCCGAGTCCGGCGGACGAAGTTGGCCAGCCCCACCCCCCAAGGCTACAGCCCACCCGTTTTTCCGGCCTTTTTTGCGCTGGACGAATGTGGTGCCCCGGCCTTCGGGCGGTTATTTTTGGGCGCGGCTGTGCCCGCGGCCTATTTTTGGCACACGGAGGCCGCTCGCGAAGTCTCGCGCCATTCCGGGTCCGGCGGACGAAGTTGGCCAGCCCCACACCCCAAGGCTATAGCCCACCCGTTTTTGTGGCCTTTTTCCGCTGGACGAATTGGCATCCCGGCCTTCGTGCGGTTATTTTTGGGCACGGGTGCGCCCGCGGCCTATTTTTGGCACATGGAGCCCGCTCGCAATGTCTCGCGCCATTCCGAGTCCGGCGGACGAAGTTGGCCAGCCCCACCCCCAAGGCTATAGCCCACCCGTTTTTGTGGCCTTTTTCCGCTGGACGAACTTGGGGCCCCGGCCTTCGGGCAGTTATTTTTGGGTGCGGCTGTGCCCGCGGCCTATTTTTGGCACACAGAGGCCGCTCGCAAATTCTCACGCCATTCCAAGTCCGGCGGACGAAGTTGGCCAGCCCCACCCCCCAAGCCTATAGCCCACCCGCGTTTGTGGCCTTTTTCCGCTGGACGAACTTAGTGCCCCGGCCTTCGGGTGGTTATTTTTGGACGCGGCTGTGTCCGCGGCCTATTTTTGGCACATGGAGGCCGCTCGCAAAGTCTCGCGCCATTCCAAGTCCGGCGGACGAAGTTGGCCAGCCCCACCCCCCAATGCTATAGCCCACCCGTTTTTGTGGCCTTTTTACGCTGGACGAACGATGCACCCCGGCCTTCGGGCGATTATTTTTGGACACGGCTGTGCCCGCGGCCTACTTTTGGCACACGGAGGCCGCTCGTAAAGTCTCGCGCCATTCCGAGTCCGGCAGACGAAGTTGGCCAGCCCCACCCCCCAAGGCTATAGCCCACCCGTTTTTGTGGCCTTCTTCCGCTGGACGAACTTGGCGCCCAGGCCTTCGGGCTATTATTTTTGGGCGCGGATGTGCCCGCGGTCTATTTTTGCCACACGGAGGCCGCTCGCAAAGTCTTGCGTCATTCCGAGTCCGGCGGACGAAGTTGGCCAGCCCCACCCCCCAAGGCTATAGCCCACCCGTTTTTCTGGCATTTTTCCGCTGGACGAACTTGGTGCCCCGGCCTTTGGGTGGTTATTTTTGGACGCGGCTGTGCCCACGGCCTATTTTTGGCACACGGAGGCCGCTCGCAAAGTCTCGCACCATTCCGAGTCCGGCGGACGAAGTTGGCCAGCCCCACCCCCCAAGGCTACAGCCCACCCGTTTTTGTGGCCTTTTTACGCTGGACGAACGTGGCACCCCGGCCTTCGGGCAGTTATTTTCGGGCACGACTGTGCCCGCGGCCTATTTTTGGCACACGGAGGCCGCTTACAAAGTCTCGCGCCATTCCGAGTCCGGCGGACGATGTTGGCCAGCCCCACCCCCCAAGGCTATAGCCCACCCGTTTTTGTGGCCTTTTTCCGTTGGACGAACTTGGCGCCCCGGCCTTCGGGTGGTTATTTTGGGACGCGGCTGTTCCCGCGGACTATTTTTGGCACACGGAGGCTGCTCACAAAGTCTCGCGCCATTCCGAGTCAGGCGGACGAAGTTGGCCAGCCCCACCCCCCAAGGCTATAGCCCACCCGTTTTTGTGGCCTTTTTACGCTGGACGAACGTGGCACCCCAGCCTTCGGTCAGTTATTTTTGGACACGGCTGCACCCGCGGCCTATTTTTGGCACACGGAGGCCGCTCGCAAAGCCTCGCGCCATTCCGAGTCCGGCGGACGAAGTTGGCCAGCCCCACCCCCCAAGGCTATAGCCCACCCGTTTTTGTGGCCTTCTTCCGCTGGACGAACTTGGCGCCCCGACCTTCCACCGGTTCTTTTTGCTTGCGGCTGTGCCCGCGGTCTATTTTTGGCACACGGAGGCCGCTCGTAAAGTCTCGCGCCATTCCGAGTCCGGCGGACGAAGTTGGCCAGCCCCACTCCCCAAGGCTATAGCCCACCCGTTTTTGTGGCCTTCTTCCGCTGGACGAACTTGGCGCCCCGGCCTTCGGGTGGTTATTTTGGGACGCGGCTGTGCCCGCGGCCTATTTTTGGCACACGGAGGCCGCTCGCAAAGTCTTGCGTCATTCCGAGTCCGGCGGACGAAGTTGGCCAGCCCCACCCCCCAAGGCTATAGCCCACCCGTTTTTGTGGCCTTTTTACGCTGGACGAACGTGGCACCCCAGCCTTCGGTCAGTTATTTTTGGACACGGCTGTACCCGCGGCCTATTTTTGGCACACGGAGGCCGCTCGCAAAGTCTCGCGCCATTCCGAGTCCGGCGGACGAAGTTGGCCAGCCCCACCCCCCAAGGCTATAGCCCACCCGTTTTTGTGGCCTTTTTCCGCAGGACGAACTTGGCACTCCGGCCTTCGGGCCGTTGTTATTGGGCGCGGCTGTGCCCGTGGCCTATTTTTGGCACACAGAGGCACCTCACAAATTCTCGCGCCATTCCGAGTCCGGCGGACGAAGTGGGCCAGCCCCACCCCCCAAGGCTATGGCACACCCGTTTTTGTGGCCATTTTCTGCTGGGCGAACTCGGCGCCCCGGCCTTCGGGCGGTTATTTTTGGGCGCGGCTTTACCCGCGGCCTATTTTTGGCACACGGAGGCCTCTCGCAAAGTCTCGCGGCATTCCGAGTCCGGCAGACGAAGTTGGCCAGCCCCACCCCCCAAGGCTATAGCCCACCCGTTTTTGTGGCCTTTTTCCGCTGGACGAACTTGGCGCCCCGGCCTTTGGGCGGTTATTTTTGGGCGCGGCTTTGCCCGCGGCCTATTTTTTGGCACAAGGAGGCCGCTCGCAAAGTCTCGAGCCGTTCCAAGTCCTGCGGATGAAGTTGGCCAGCCCCACCCCCCAAGGCTATAGCCCACCCGTTTTTGTGGCCTTTTTACGCTGGACGAACGAGGCACCCCGGCCTTCGGGCGATTATTTTTGGACACGGCTGTGCCCGCGGCCTATTTTTGGCACACGGAGGCCGCTCGTAAAGTCTCGCGCCATTCCGAGTCCGGCGGACGAAGTTGGCCAGCCCCACCCCCCAAGGCTATAGCCCACCCGTTTTTGTGGCCTTTTTCCGTTGGACGAACTTGGCGCCCCGGCCTTCGGGTGGTTATTTTGGGACGCGGCTGTTCCCGCGGACTATTTTTGGCACACGGAGGCTGCTCACAAAGTCTCGCGCCATTCCGAGTCAGGCGGACGAAGTTGGCCAGCCCCACCCCCCAAGGCTATAGCCCACCCGTTTTTGTGGCCTTTTTACGCTGGACGAACGTGGCACCCCAGCCTTCGGTCAGTTATTTTTGGACACGGCTGCACCCGCGGCCTATTTTTGGCACACGGAGGCCGCTCGCAAAGTCTCGCGCCATTCCGAGTCCGGCGGACGAAGTTGGCCAGCCCCACCCCCCAAGGCTATAGCCCACCCGTTTTTGTGGCCTTCTTCCGCTGGACGAACTTGGCGCCCCGACCTTCCACCGGTTCTTTTTGTGTGCGGCTGTGCCCGCGGTCTATTTTTGGCACACGGAGGCCGCTCGTAAAGTCTCGCGCCATTCCGAGTCCGGCGGACGAAGTTGGCCAGCCCCACTCCCCAAGGCTATAGCCCACCCGTTTTTGTGGCCTTCTTCCGCTGGACGAACTTGGCGCCCCGACCTTTCACCGGTTCTTTTTGCGTGCGGCTGTGCCCGCGGTCTATTTTTGGCACACGGAGGCCGCTCGTAAAGTCTCGCGCCATTCCGAGTCCGGCGGACGAAGTTGGCCAGCCCCACTCCCCAAGGCTATAGCCCACCCGTTTTTGTGGCCTTCTTCCGCTGGACGAACTTGGCGCCCCGGCCTTCGGGTGGTTATTTTGGGACGCGGCTGTGCCCACGGCCTATTTTTGGCACACGGAGGCCGCTCGCAAAGTCTCGTACCATTCCGAGTCCGGCGGACGAAGTTGGCCAGCCCCACCCCCCAAGGCTACAGCCCACCCGTTTTTGCGGCCTTTTTTGCGCTGGACGAATGTGGTGCCCCGGCCTTCGGGCGGTTATTTTTGGGCGCGGCTGTGCCCGCGGCCTATTTTTGGCACACGAAGGCCGCTCGCGAAGTCTCGCGCCATTCCGGGTCCGGCGGACGAAGTGGGCCAGCCCCACACCCCAAGGCTATAGCCCACCCGTTTTTGTGGCCTTTTTCCGCTGGACGAACTTGGCGCCCCGGCTTTCGGGCGGTTATTTTTGGGCACGGCTGTGCCCGCGGCCTATTTTTGGCACACGGAGCCCGCTCACAACGTCTAGCGCCATTCCGAGTCCGGCGGACAAAGTTGGCCAGCCCCACCCCCCAAGGCTATAGCCCACCCGTTTTTGTGGCCTTTTTCCGCTGGACGAACTTGGCATCCCGGCCTTCGGGTGGTTTTTTTTGGACACGGGTGTGCCCGCGGCCTATTTTTGGCACACGGAGCCCGTTCGCAATGTCTCGCGCCATTCCGAGTCCGGCGGACGAAGTTGGCCAGCCCCACCCCCAAGGCTATAGCCCACCCGTTTTTGTGGCCTTTTTCCGCTGGACGAACTTGGGGCCCCGGCCTTCGGGCAGTTATTTTTGGGTGCGGCTGTGCCCGCGGCCTATTTTTGGCACACAGAGGCCGCTCGCAAAGTCTCACGCCATTCCGAGTCCGGCGGACGAAGTTGGCCAGCCCCACCCCCCAAGCCTATAGCCCACCCGCGTTTGTGGCCTTTTTCCGCTGGACGAACTTGGTGCCCCGGCCTTCGGGTGGTTATTTTTGGACGCGGCTGTGTCCGCGGCCTATTTTTTGCACATGGAGGCCGCTCGCAAAGTCTCGCGCCATTCCAAGTCCGGCGGACGAAGTTGGCCAGCCCCACCCCCCAATGCTATAGCCCACCCGTTTTTGTGGCCTTTTTACGCTGGACGAACGTGGCACCCCGGCCTTCGGGCGGTTATTTTTGGACACGGCTGTGCCCGCGGCCTACTTTTGGCACACGGAGGCCACTCGTAAAGTCTCGCGCCATTCCGAGTCCGGCAGACGAAGTTGGCCAGCCCCACCCCCCAAGGCTATAGCCCACCCGTTTTTGTGGCCTTTTTCCGCTGGACGAACTTGGCGCCCCGGCCTTCGGGCGGTTATTTTTGGGTGCGGCTGGGTCCGCGGCCTATTTTTAGCAAACGGAGGCCGCTCGCAAAGTCTCGTGCCATTCCGAGTCCGGCGGACGAAGTTGGCCAGCCCCACCCCCCAAGGCTATAGCCCACCCGTTTTTGTGGCCTTTTTCTGCTGGACGAACTTGGCGCCCCGGCCTTCGGGTGGTTATTTTTGGACGCGGCTATGCCCGCGGCCTATTTTTGGCACACGGAGGCCGCTCGCAAAGTCTCGCGCCATTCTGAGTCCGGCGGACGAAGTTGGCCAGCCCCACCCCCCAAGGCTATAGCCCACCCGTTTTTGTGGCCTTTTTTGCGCTGGACGAATGTGGCGCCCCGGCCTTTGGGCGGTTATTTTTGGCCGCGGCTGTGCCCGCGGCCTATTTTTGGCACACGGAGGCCGCTCGCAAATTCTCGCGCCATTCCGAGTCCGGCGGACGAAGTTGGCCAGCCCCACCCCCCAAGGCTATAGCCCACCCGTTTTTGTGGCCTTTTTTGCGCTGGAAAAATGTGGCGCCCCGGCCTTTGGGCGGTTATTTTTGGCCGCGGCTGTGCCCGCGGCCTATTTTTGGCACACGGAGGCCGCTCGCGAAGTCTCGCGCCATTCCGGGTCCGGCGGACGAAGTTGGCCAGCCCCACACCCCAGGGCTATAGCCCACCCGTTTTTGTGGCCTTTTTCCGCTGGACAAACTTGGCGCCCCGGCCTTCGGGCGGTTATTTGTGGACACAGCTGTGCCCGCGGCCTATTTTTGGCAGACGGAGCCCGTTCACAACGTCTAGCGCCATTCCGAGTCCGGCGGACAAAGTTGGCCAGCCCCACCCCCCAAGGCTATAGCCCACCCGTTTTTGTGGCCTTTTTCCGCTGGACGAACTTGGCATCCCGGCCTTCGTGTGGTTATTTTTGGGCACGGGTGCGCCCGCGGCCTATTTTTGGCACACGGAGCCCGCTCGCAAAGTCTCGCGCCATTCCGAGTCCGGCGGACGAAGTTGGCCAGCCCCACCCCCAAGGCTATAGCCCACCCGTTTTTGTGGCCTTTTTCCGCTGGACAAACTTGGCGCCCCGGCCTTCGGGCGGTTATTTTTGGGCGCGGCTGTGCCCGCGGCGTATTTTTGGCACACGGAGGCTGCTCGCAAAGTCTCGCGCCATTCCGAGTCCGGCGGACGAAGTTGGCCAGCCCCACCCCCCAAGGCTATAGCCCACCCGTGTTTGTGGCCTTTTTCCGCTGGACGAACTTAGCGCCCCGGCCTTCAGGCGGTTATTTTTGGGCGTGGCAGTGCCCGTGGCCTATTTTTTGGCACACGGAGGCCGCTCGCAATGTCTTGCACCATCCCGAGTTTGGCGGACGAAGTTGGCCATCCCCACCCCCCAGGGCTATAGCCCACCCATTTTTGTGGCCTTTTTTCGCTGGACGAACATGGCACCCCGGCCTTCGGGCTGTTATTTTTGGGCACGGCTGTGCCCGCGGCCTATTTTTGGCACACGGAGGCCGCTTGCAAAGTATCGCGCCATTCCTAGTCCGGCGGACGATGTTGGCCAGCCCCACCCCCCAAGGCTATAGCCCACCCGTTTTTGTGGCCTTTTTCCGCTGGACGAACTTGGCACCCCGGCCTTCGGGCATTTATTTTAGGGTGCAGCTGTGCCTGCGGCCTATTTTTGGCACATGAAGGCCGCTCGCAAAGTCTCGCCCCATTCCGAGTCCGGCGGACGAAGTTGGCCAGCCCCACCCCCCAAGGCTATAGCCCACCCGTTTTTGTGGCCTATTTCCGCTGGACGAACTTGGCGGCCCGGCCTTCGGGTGGTTTTTTTTGGGCGCGGCTGTGTCCGAGTCCTATTTTTGGCACAAGGAGTCCACTCGCAAAGTCTCGCGCCATTCCGAGTCCGGCGGACGAAGTTGGCCAGCCCCACCCCCCAAGGCTATTGCCCACCCGTTTTTGTGGCCTTTTTCCGCTGGACGAACTTGGCGCCCCGGCCGTCGGGTGGTTTTTTTTGGGCGCGGCTGTGCCCGCTGCCTATTTTTGGCACACGGAGGCCGCTCGCAAGGTCTCGCACCATTTCGAGTCCGGCGGACGAAGTTGGCCAGCCCCACCCCCATTTTGCTATAGCCCACCCGTTTTTGTGGCCTTTTTACGCTGGACGAACGTGGCACCCCGGCCTTCGGGCGGTTATTTTTGGGCGCGGCTGTGCCCACTGCCTATTTTTGGTACACGGAGGCCGCTCGCAAGGCCTCGCACCATTCCGAGTCCGGCGGACGAAGTTGGCCAGCCCCACCCCCCAAGGCTATAGCCCACCTGTTTTTGTGGCCTTTTTACGCTGGACGAACGTGGCACCCCGGCCTTCGGGCGGTTATTTTTGGGCGCGGCTGTGCCCGCTGCCTATTTTTGGTACACGGAGGCCGCTCGCAAGGCCTCGCACCATTCCGAGTCCGGCGGACAAAGTTGGCCAGCCCCACCCCCCAAGGCTATAGCCCACCCGTTTTTGTGGCCTTTTTCCGCTGGACGAACTTG
>NW_006262983.1:4594-5574 GCF_000493195.1 Citrus x clementina | reverse complement strand
CTGCTCGCAAAGTCATTCGCCATTCCGAGTCCGGCGGACGAAGTTGGCCAGCCCCACTCCCCAAGGCTATAGCCCACCCGTTTTTGTGGCCTTCTTCCGCTGGACGAACTTGGCGCCCCGGCCTTCGGGTGGTTTTTTTTTGGCGCGGCTGTGGCCGCTGCCTATTTTTGGTACACGGAGGCCGCTCACAAGGTCTCGCGCCATTCCGAGTCCGGCGGACGAAGTTGGCCAGCCCCACCCCCCAAGGCTATAGCCCACCCGTTTTTGTGGCCTTTTTCCGCTGGACGAACTTGGCACCCCGGCCTTCGGGTGGTTATTTTTGGACGCGGCTGTGCCCGCGGCCTATTTTTGGCACACAAAGGCCGCTCGCAAAGTGTCGCCCCATTCCGAGTCCGGCGGACGAAGTGGGCCAGCCCCACCCCCCAAGGCTATAGCCCACCCGTTTTTGTGGCCTTTTTCCGCTGGACGAACATGGCGCCCCGGCCTTCAGGTGGTTTTTTTTGGGCGCGGCTGTACCCGAGTCCTATTTTCGGCACACGGAGTCCACTCGCAAAGTCTCGCGCCATTCCGAGTCCGGCGGACGAAGTCGGCCAGCCCCACCCCCCAAGGCTATTGCCCACCCGTTTTTGTGGCCTTTTTCCGCAGGACGAACTTGGCGCCCCGGCCTTCGGGTGGTTCTTTTTGGGCGCGGCTGTGCCCGCTGCCTATTTTTGGCACACGGAGGCCGCTCGCAAGGTCTCGCGCCATTCCGAGTCCGGCGGACGAAGTTGGCCAGCCCCACCCCCCAAGGTTATAGCCCACCCGTTTTTGTGGCCTTTTTACGCTGGACGAACGTGGTACCCCGGCCTTCGGGCGGTTATTTTTGGGCACGGCTGTGCCCGCGGCCTATTTTTGGCACACGGAGGCCGCTTACAAAGTCTCACGCCATTCCGAGTCCGGCGGACGATGTTGGCCAGCCCCACCCCCCAAGGCTATAGCCC
>NW_006262983.1:1588-2767 GCF_000493195.1 Citrus x clementina | reverse complement strand
TCCGCGCGACGAACTTGGCGCCCCGGCCTTCGGTCGGTTATTTTTGGGCGCGGCTTTGCCCGCGGCCTATTTTTGGCACACCGAGGCGCCTCGCAAAGTCTCGTACCATACCGAGTCCGGCGGCCTATTTTTGGCACACGGAGCCCGCTCGCAAAGTCTCGCGCCATTCCGAGTCCGGCGGACGAAGTTGACCAGTCCCGCCCCCCAGGGCTATAGCCCACCCGTTTTTGTGGCCTTTTTCCGCTGGACTAACTTGGCGCCCCGGCCTTCGGGCGGTGATTTTTAGGCGCAGCTGCACCCGCGGCCTTTTTTTGGCACACGGAGGCCGCTCGCAAAGTCTCGCGCCATTCCGAGTCCGGCGGACGAAGTTGGCCAGCCCCAACCCCCAAGGCTATAGCCCACCCGTTTTTGTGGCCTTTTTCCGCAGGGCGAACTTGGCGCCCCGGCCTTCGGGCGGTGATTTTTGGGCGCGGCTGCGCCCACGGCCTATTTTTGGCACATGGAGGCCCCTCACAAAGTCTCGCGCCATTCCGAGTCCGGCGGACGAAGTTGGCCAGCCCCACCCCCCAAGGCTATAGCCCACCCGTTTTTGTGGCCATTTTCCGCTGGACGAACTTGGCGCCCCGGCCTTCGGACGGTTATTTTTGGACGCGGCTGTGTCCACGGCCTATTTTTGGCACACGGAGGCCGCTCGCAAAGTGTCGCGCCCTTCCGAGTCCGGCGAACGAAGTTGGCCCGCCCCACCCCCCAAGGCTATAGCCCACCCGTTTTTTTGGCCTTTTTCCGCTGGACGAACTTGGCGCCCCGGCCTTCGGGCAGTTATTTTTGTGTACGGCTGTGCCCGCGGCCTATTTTTGGAACACGGAGGCCGCTCGTAAGGTCTCGCGCTATTCCGAGTCCGGCGGACGAAGTTGGCCAGCCCCACCCCCCAAGGCTATAGCCCACCCGTTTTGTGGCTTTTTTCTGCTGGACGAACTTGGCGCCCCGGCCTTCGGTAGGTTATTTTTGGGCGCGGCTTTGCCCGCGGCCTATTTTTGGCACACCGAGGCGTGTCGTAAAGTCTCGCACCATACCGAGTCCGGCGGCCTATTTTTGGCACACGGAGCCCGCTCGCAAAGTCTCGTGCCATTCCGAGTCCGGCCGACGAAGTTGGCCAGCCCCCCCCCAGGGCTATAGCCC
>NW_006262983.1:0-924 GCF_000493195.1 Citrus x clementina | reverse complement strand
GCCAGCCCCACCCCCCAAGGCTATAGCCCACCCGTTTTTGTCGGCTTTTTCCGCTGAACGAACTTCGGGCCCCGGCCTTCGGGCGGTTATTTTTGGGCGCGGCTGTGCCCGCGGCCTATTTTTGGCACACGGAGGCGCCTCGCAAAGTCTCGCGCCATTCCGAGTCAGGCGGACGAAGTGGGCCAGCCCCTCCCCCCAAGGCTATAGCCCACCCAGTTTTGTGGCCTTTTTACGCTGGACGAACTTGGCGCCCCGGCCTTCGGGCGGTTATTTTTGGGCGCGGCTGAGCTCGCGGCCTATTTTTGGCACACGGAGGCACCTCGTAAAGTCTCGCGCCATTCCGAGTCCGGCAGACGAAGTTGGCCAGCCCCACCCGCCAAGGCTATAGCCCACCCGTTTTTGTGGGCTTTTTCCGCTGGACGAACTTGGCGCCCCGGCCTTCGGTCGGTTATTTTTGGGCGCGGCTTTGCCCACGGCCTATTTTTGGCACACAGAGGCGCCTCACAAAGTCCCGCGCAATTCCGAGTCCGGCGGACGAAGTTGGCCAGCCCCACCCCCCAAGGCTATAGCCGACCCGTTTTTGTGGCCATTTTCCGCTGGACGAACTTGGCGCCCTGGCCTTCGGGCGGTTATTTTTGGGTGCGGCTGTGCCTGCGGCCTATTTTTAGCACACGGAGGCACCTCGCAAAGTCTAGCGCCATTCCGAGTCCGGCGGACGAAGTTGGCCAGCCCCACCCCCCAAGGCTATATCCCACCCGTTTTTGTGGGCTTTTTCCGCTGAACGAACTTCGGGCCCCGGCCTTCGGGCGGTTATTTTCAGGCGTGGCTGTGCCCGCGGCCTATTTTTGTCACACGGAGACGCCTCGCAAAGTCTCGCGCCATTCCGAGTCAGGCGGACGAAGTTGGCCAGCCCCACCCCCCAAG
>NW_006262984.1:0-3807 GCF_000493195.1 Citrus x clementina | reverse complement strand
CTAAAAAATGGGTGGGCTATAGCCTTGGGGGGTGGGGCTGGCCAACTTCGTCCGCCGGACTCGGAATGGCGCCAAACTTTGTGAGGAGCCTCCGTGTGCCAAAAGTAGGCCGCGGGAAAAGCCGCACCCAAAAATAACTGCCCGAAGGCCGGGGCGCCAAGTTCGTCCAGCGGAAAAAGGCCACAAAAACGGGTGGGCTATAGCCTTGGGGGGTGGGGCTGGCCAACTTCGTCCGCCGGACTCAGAATGCCGCGAGACTTTACGAGGGGCCTCCGCGTGCCAAAAGTAGGCCGTGGGCAAAGCCGTACCCAAAAATAACCGCCCGAAGGCCGGGGCGCCAAGTTCGTCCAGCGCAGAAAGGCCACAAAAACGGGTGGGCTATAGCCTTGGGGGGTGGGGCTGGCCAACTTCGTCCGCCGGACTCGGAATGCCGCGAGACTTTGCGAGGGGCCTCTGTGTGCCAAAAGTAGGATGCGGGCAAAGCCGCGCCAGAAAATAACCGCCCGAAGGCCGGGGCGCCAAGTTCGTCCAGCGGAAAAAAGCCACAAAAACGGGTGGGCTATAGCCTTGGGCGGTGGGGCTGGCCTACTTCGTCCGCCGGACTCAGAATGCCGCGAGACTTTGCGAGGGGCCTCCCTGTGCCAAAAATAGGCCACGGGCAAAGCCGCGCCCAAAAATAACCGCCGAAGGCCGGGGCGCCAAGTTCGTCCTGCAGAAAAAGCCCACAAAAACGGGTGGGCTATAGCCTTGGGGTGTGGGGCAGGCCAACTTCGTCCGCCGGGCTCAGAATGGCGCGAGACTTTGCGAGGTGCCTCCATGTGCAAAAAATAGGCCGCGGGCACAGCCGCGCCCAAAAAT
Source organism: Citrus x clementina (assembly GCF_000493195.1). NCBI lineage: Eukaryota > Viridiplantae > Streptophyta > Magnoliopsida > Sapindales > Rutaceae > Citrus > Citrus x clementina. The sequence continues at coordinate 2,949 of NW_006262984.1, read as the reverse complement.
AACCGTCCGAAGGTCAGGGCGCCAAGTTCGTCCAGCGGAAAAAGGCCACAAAAACGGGTGGGCGATAGCCTTGGGGGCTGGGGCTGGCCCACTTCATCCGCCGGACACGGAATGGCGCGAGACTTTGCGAGGCGCCTCTGTGTGCCAAAAATAGTCCGCGGGCACAGCCGCACCCAAAGTTCGTCCCGCGGAAAAAAGCCACAAAAACGGGTGGGCTATAGCCTTGGGGGGTGGGGCTGGCCCACTTCGTCCGCCGGTCTATGAATGCCGCGAGACTTTACGAAGGGCCTCCGTGTGCCAAAAATAGGCTGCGGACAAAGCCGCGTCCAAAAATAACCGCCCCAAGGCCGGGGCGCCAAGTTCGTCCAGCGGAAAAAGACACAAAAACGGGTGGGCTATAGCCCTGGGGGGTGGGGCTGGCCAACTTCGTCCGCCGGACTCGGAATGCCGTGAGACTTTGCGAGGGGCCTCCGTGTGCCAAAAATAGGCCACGGGCAAAGCCGCGCCCAAAAATAACCGCCCGAAGGCCGGGGCGCCAAGTTCGTCCAGGTGAAAAAGGCCTCAAAAATGGGTGGGCTATAGCCTTGGGGGGTGGGGCTGGCCAACTTCGTCTGCCGGACTCGGAATGGGGCGAGACTTTGTGAGCCACCTCCGTGTGCTAAAAATAGGCCGAGGACACAGCCGTGCTAAAAAATAACCGCCCGAAGGCCGGGGCGCCAAGTTCGTCCAGCGGAAAAAGGCCACTAAAACGGGTGGGCTATAGCCTTGAGGGGTGGGGCTGGCCAAGTTCGTCCGCCGGACTCGGAATGGCGCGAGACTTTCCGAGGCGCCTCCACACACCAAAAATATGCCGCGGGCACAGCCGCGCCAAAAAATAACCGCCCGAAGGCCGGGGCGCCTAGTTCGTCCAGCGGAAAAAGGCCACAAAAACGGGTGGGCTATAGCCTTGGGGGGTGGGGCTGGCCCACTTCATCCGCCGGACACGGAATGGCGCGAGATTTTGCGAGGCGCCTCCGTGTGCCAAAAATAGGCCGCGGGCACAGCCGCAGCAAAAAATAACCGCCCGAAGGTCGGGGCGCCAAGTTCGTCCCGCGGAAAAAGGCCACAAAAACGGGTGGGCTATAGCCTTGGGGGGTGGGGCTGGCCCACTTCGTCCGCCGGTCTCGGAATGCCGCGAGACTTTGCGAGGGGCCTCCGTGTGCCAAAAATAGGCTGTGGGCAAAGCCGCGCCCAAAAATAACCGCCCGAAGGCCGGGGCGCCAAGTTCGTCCAGCGGAAAAAGGCCACAAAAACGGGTGGGCTATAGCCTTGGGGGGTGGGGCTGGCCATCTTCGTCCGCCGGACTCGGAATGCCGCGAGTCTTTGCGAGGGGCCTCTGTGTGCCAAAAATAGGCAGCGGCCAAAGCCGCGCCCAAAATTAACCGCCCGAAGGCCGGGGCGCCAAGTTCGTCCAGCGGAAAAAGCCACAAAAACGGGTGGGCTATAGCCTTGGGGGGTGGGGCTGGCCAACTTCGTCCGCCGGACTCGGAAATGCCGTGAGACTTTGCGAGGGGCCTCCGTGTGCCAAACATAGGCCACGGGCAAAGCCACGCCCAAAAATAACCGCCCGAAGGCCGGGGCGCCAAGTTCGTCAGCTGAAAAGGCTAAAAAATGGTGGCTATAGCTGGGGGGTGGGGCTGGCCAACTCGTCGCGGACTCGGAATGGCGCCAAACTTTGTGAGGAGCCTCCGTGTGCCAAAAGTAGGCCGCGGGAAAAGCCGCACCCAAAAATAACTGCCCGAAGGCCGGGGCGCCAAGTTCGTCCAGCGGAAAAAGGCCACAAAAACGGGTGGGCTATAGCCTTGGGGGGTGGGGCTGGCCAACTTCGTCCGCCGGACTCAGAATGCCGCGAGACTTTACGAGGGGCCTCCGCGTGCCAAAAGTAGGCCGTGGGCAAAGCCGTACCCAAAAATAACCGCCCGAAGGCCGGGGCGCCAAGTTCGTCCAGCGCAAAAAGGCCACAAAAACGGGTGGGCTATAGCCTTGGGGGGTGGGGCTGGCCAACTTCGTCCGCCGGACTCGGAAAGCCGCGAGACTTTGCGAGGGGCCTCTGTGTGCCAAAAGTAGGATGCGGGCAAAGCCGCGCCCAAAAATAACCGCCCGAAGGCCGGGGCGCCAAGTTCGTCCAGCGGAAAAAAGCCACAAAAACGGGTCGGCTATAGCCTTGGGCGGTGGGGCTGGCCTACTTCGTCCGCCGGACTCGGAATGCCGCGAGACTTTGCGAGGGGCCTCCCTGTGCCAAAAATAGGCCACGGGCAAAGCCGCGCCCAAAAATAACCGCCGAAGGCCGGGGCGCCAAGTTCGTCCTGCAAAAAAAGCCCACAAAAACGGGTGGGCTATAGCCTTGGGGTGTGGGGCAGGCCAACTTCGTCCGCCGGGCTCAGAATGGCGCGAGACTTTACGAGGTGCCTCCATGTGCAAAAAATAGGCCGCGGGCACAGCCGCGCCCAAAAATAACCGTCCGAAGGTCAGGGCGCCAAGTTCGTCCAGCGGAAAAAGGCCACAAAAACGGGTGGGCGATAGCCTTGGGGGCTGGGGCTGGCCCACTTCATCCGCCGGACACGGAATGGCGCGAGACTTTGCGAGGCGCCTCTGTGTGCCAAAAATAGTCCGCGGGCACAGCCGCACCCAAAGTTCGTCCCGCGGAAAAAAGCCACAAAAACGGGTGGGCTATAGCCTTGGGGGGTGGGGCTGGCCCACTTCGTCCGCCGGTCTATGAATGCCGCGAGACTTTGCGAAGGGCCTCCGTGTGCCAAAAATAGGCTGCGGACAAAGCCGCGTCCAAAAATAACCGCCCCAAGGCCGGGGCGCCAAGTTCGTCCAGCGGAAAAAGACACAAAAACGGGTGGGCTATAGCCCTGGGGGGTGGGGCTGGCCAACTTCGTCCGCCTTTATGAAGCGCCGATGGTC
>NW_006262985.1:3871-5127 GCF_000493195.1 Citrus x clementina | reverse complement strand
TGCGGAAAATGGCGAAAAAACGGGTGGGCTATAGCCTTCTTGGGGGGCGTGGGCGAAGTTTGTCCGCCGGACTCCGAATGGCCCCAGTCTTTGCGGGCGGCCTCCGTGTGCCAAAAATAGCCCACGGGCACAGCCGCGCCCAAAAATCAGCCCCCTTTCCATCGGGGGGCCAAGACCCCCCAGCGGAAAAATGGCCAAAAAACGGGTGGGCTATAGCCTTGGTGGGGGCCGTGGGCGAAGTTCGTCCGCCGGACTCGGAATGGCCCCAGACTTTGCGGGCAGCCTACTTGTGCCAAAAATAGGTCACTGGCACAGCCGCGCCCAAAAATCAGTCCCCGAAGGTCGGGGCGCCAAGATCCCCCTGCGGAAAAATGGCCAAAAAACGGGTGCGCTATAGCCTTCGTGGGGGGCGTGGGCGAAGTTCGTCCGCCGGACTCGGAATGGCCCCAGACTTTGCGGGCGGCCTCTGCGTGCCAAAAATAGGCCACGGGCACAGCCGCGCCCAAAAATCAGCCCCCGAAGGTCGGGGCGCCAAGACACCCCTGCGGAAAAATGGCCAAAAAACGAGTGGGCTATAGCCTTGGTGGGGGGCGTGGGCGAAGTTCATCCGCCGGACTCGGAATGGCCCCAGACTTTGCGGGCGGCCTCCGTGTGCCAAAAATAGGCCACGGGCACAGCCGCGCCCAAAAATGAGCGCCCGAAGGTCGGCGCGCCAACACCCCCCAGCGGAAAATTGGCCAAGAAACGGGTGTGCTATAGCCTTGGCGGGGGGCGTGGGCGAAGTTCGTCCGCCGGACTCGGAATGGCCCCAGACTTTGCGGGCGGCCTCCGTGTGCCAAAAATAGGCCACGGGCACAGCCGCGGCCAAAAATGAGCGCCCGATGGTCGGGGCGCCAACACCCCCCAGCGGAAAATTGGCCAAGAAACGGGTGTGCTATAGCCTTGGCGGGGGGCGTGGGCGAAGTTCGTCCGCCGGACTCGGAATGGCCCCAGACTTTGCGGGCGGCCTCCGTGTGCCAAAAATAGGCCACGGGCACAGCCGTGCCCCAAAATGAGCGCCCGATGGTCGTGGCGCCAACACCCCCCAGCGGAAAAATGGTCAAGAAACGGGTGTGCTATAGCCTTGGTGGGGGGCGTGAGCGAAGTTCGTCCGCCGGACTCGGAATGGCCCCCGACTTTGCGGGCGGCCTCCGTGTGCCAAAAAAAGGCCACGGGCACCGCCGCGCCCCAAAATGAGTGCCCGAAGGTCGGGGCAC
>NW_006262985.1:3078-3730 GCF_000493195.1 Citrus x clementina | reverse complement strand
ACAGCCGCGCCCAAAAATGAGCGCCCGAAGGTCGGGGCGCCAACACCCCCCAGCGGAAAAATGGCCAAAAAATGGGTGGGCTATAGCCTTGGCGGGGGGTGTGGGCGAAGTTCGTCCGCCGGACTCGGAACGGCCCCAGACTTTGCGGGCGGCCTCCGTGTGCCAAAAATAGGCCTCGGGCACAGCCTCGCCCAAAAATGAGCGCCCGATGGTCGGGGCGCCAACACCCCCCAGCGGAAAAATGGCCAAGAAACGGATGTGCTATAGCCTTGGTGGGGGGCGTGGGCGAAGTTCGTCCGCCGGACTCGGAATGGCCCCAGACTTTTCGGGCGGCCTCCGTGTGACAAAAATAGGCCACGTGCACAGCCGCGTTCAAATTTGTGCGCCCGATGGTCGGGGCGCCAACACCCCCCAGCGGAAAAATGGCCAAGAAACGGGTGTGCTATAGCCTTGGTGGGGGGCGTGGGCGAAGTTCGTCCGCCTGACTCGGAATGGCCCCAGACGTTGCGGGCGGCCTCCGTGTGCCAAAAACAGGCCACGGGCACAGCCGCGCCCAAAAATGAGCGCCCGAAGGTCGGGCCGCCAACACCCCCCCGCGGAAAAAGGGCAAAAAAACGGGTGGGCTATAGCCTTGGCGGGGGGCGTGGGCGAA
>NW_006262985.1:2068-2887 GCF_000493195.1 Citrus x clementina | reverse complement strand
CGGACTCGGAATGGCCCCAGACTTTGCGGGCGGCCTCCGTGTGCCAAAAATAGGCCACGGGCACAGCCGCGGCCAAAAATGAGCGCCCGAAGGTCGGGGCGCAAACACCCCCCAGCGGAAAAAGGGCAAAAAAACGGGTGGGCTATAGCCTTGGCGGGGGACGTGGGCGAAGTTCGTCCGCCGGACTCGGAATGGCCCCAGACTTTGCGGGCGGCCTCCGTGTTCCAAAAATAGGCCACGGGCACAGCCGCGGCCAAAAATGAGCGCCCGAAGGTCGGGGCGCCAACACCCCCCAGCGGAAAATTGGCCAAGAAACGGGTGTGCTATAGCCTTGGCGGGGGGCGTGGGCGAAGTTCGTCCGCCGGACTCGGAATGGCCCCAGACTTTGCGGGCGGCCTCCGTGTGCCAAAAATAGGCCACGGGCACAGCCGCGCCCAAAAATGAGCGCCCGATGGTCGGGGCGCCAACACCCCCCAGCGGAAAAATGGCCAAGAAACGGGTGTGCTATAGCCTTGGTGGGGGGCGTGGGCGAAGTTCGTCCGCCGGACTCGGAATGGCCCCAGACTTTGCGGGCAGCCTCCGTTTGCCAAAAATAGGCCACGGGCACAGCCGCACCAAAAAATGAGCGCCCGATGGTCGGGGCGCCAACACCCCCCAGCGGAAAAATGGCCAAGAAACGGGTGGGCTATAGCCTTGGCGGGGGGCGTGGGTGAAGTTCGTCTGCCGGACTCGGAATGGCCCCAGACTTTGCGGGCGGCCTCCGTGTGCCAAAAATAGGCCACGGCCACAGCCGTGCCCAAAAATGAGCGCCCGATGGTC
>NW_006262985.1:701-1182 GCF_000493195.1 Citrus x clementina | reverse complement strand
AAAAATGAGCGCCGGATGGTCGGGGCGCCAACACCCCCCAGCGGAAAATGGGCCAAGAAACGGGTGGGCTATAGCCTTGGCGGGGGGCGTGGGCGAAGTTCGTCCGCCGGACTCGGAATGGCCCCAGACTTTGCGGGCGGCCTCCGTGTTCCAAAAATAGGCCACGGCCACAGCCGTACCCAAAAATGAGCGCCCGATGGTCGGGGCGCCAACACCCCCCAGCGGAAAAATGGCCAAGAAACGGGTGTGCTATAGCCTTGGTGGGGGGCGTGGGCGAAGTTCGTCCGCCGGACTCGGAATGGCCCCAGACTTTGCGGGCGGCCTCCGTTTGCCAAAAATAGGCCACGGGCACAGCCGCGCCCAAAAATGAGCGCCCGAAGGTCGGGGCGCCAACAACCCCCAGCGGAAAATTGGCCAAGAAACGGGTGTGCTATAGCCTTGGCGAGGGGCGTGGGCGAAGTTCGTCTGCCGGACTCGGAAT
>NW_006262985.1:0-601 GCF_000493195.1 Citrus x clementina | reverse complement strand
GAAGGTCGGGGCGCCAACACCCCCCAGCGGAAAATTGGCCAAGAAACGGGTGTGCATTAGCCTTGGTGGGGGGGGTGGGCGAAGTTCGTCTGCCGGACTCGGAATGGCCCCAGACTTTGCGGGCGGCCTCCGTGTGCCAAAAATAGGCCACGGGCACAGCCGCGGCCAAAAATGAGCGCCCGAAGGTCGGGGCGCCAACACCCCCCAGCGGAAAAATGGCCAAAAAACGGGTGGGCTATAGCCTTGGTGGGGGGCGTGGGCGAAGTTCGTCCGCCGGACTCGGAATGGCCCCAGACTTTGCGGTCGGCCTCCGTGTGCCAAAAATAGGCCACGGGCACAGCCGCGGCCAAAAATGAGCGCCCGATGGTCGGGGCGCCAACGCCCCCCAGCGGAAAAATGGCCAAGAAACGGGTGGGCTATAGCCTTGGCGGGGGGCGTGGGCGAAGTTCGTCCGCCGGACTCGGAATGGACCCAGACTTTGCGGGCGGCCTCCGTGTGCCAAAAATAGGCCACGGGCACAGCCGCGCCCAAAAATGAGCGCCCGATGGTCGGGGCGCCAACACCCCCCAGCGGAAAAATGGCCAAGAAACGGGTGTGCTAT
>NW_006262986.1:0-3811 GCF_000493195.1 Citrus x clementina | reverse complement strand
GGCAGCTTGATTGAACCAAGCCTCCGCAATTTCAGAATCTCCCTGTCGAACGGCCTGTTCCCCCCGGTCGGAATAGGTGGTTCAATTCCCTTCCTTAGAACCGTACTTGAGAGTTTCCCGCCTCATACGGCTCGGCAATCAATTCTTTTGGTGTCCCGGGTTTTTGAATCTAGTATATCGAATTGAATGAGATTTCTCATAGATCGATCTTTATCTTTATTCTTTTTTTGGGGGGGTTAACCAAAAGAGGTTAATTCCATGAGCATGAGTTTCAAACTTGACTTTTGATTAAATTAATAATCAGCTTTGCTTTCATTTTATCTTTTCTCCCACCGTCAGAAGAATAACATAGAAGCATTTCCACTATAGTTAGAATTTTCTGAAAGGTATCTATCTCGGTTTCATATAAAAATTGATATAGAATCTTTGAAAAAGCCCTTTCTTCCTAAGAAAGAAAAGGCTTACTGTCTTTGGGATCTGATGCTACACCGCTGCTCAATACCTTAGGGGATCGACTTTATTACATAAGTGGATTCCTTACTTTTATCTCATATCATGACATAAATAAGCAGTTCTTATTGGATCGGCATCGGCCCAAAACCTCGCGAATTGATCTTTACGGTGCTTCCTCTATCAATTAGATCCTTTATCCATAGAATAAACTATCTAGGCATATCGATTTCTTCATATTTCGACTTCTATGAAGTTTCTTTCTTTGCTACAGCTGATAAAAATCGTTTTTGCACGATGCATATGTAGAAAGCCTATTTTTTTTTTCTAGTATTTATTAGTGTATTTGCTCTTTACCCCCCCCTCTTTTTTTTTTTCTTTTACTTTTTTCTTTCTATAGTAGAGATAGTCGCACGTAATGACAGATCACAGCCATATTATTAAAAGCTTGTGGTAAGAACGGATTTCGTTCTAGTGCCCGAAAATAATATTCTAAAGCTTTTGTATGTTCTCCGTTACTTGTGTGGATAAGGCCTATGTTATAGAGTATATAGCTTCGATCGTAAGGATCAATTTCTAGTCGCATAGCTTCATAATAATTCTGTAAAGCTTCCGCATAATTGCCTTCAGATTGAGCTGACATCCGTTACGGTCGTCATTCGATTCAAAGAATTCTCCGTTTCAAAACCGTACATGAGATGAAAATCTCATACGGCTCCTCCTTTATGTGCATTATGAGAATAATCCATGAAATCAAAAAAGATTGAAATATTCTCATTATGAACTAAGTGGGGCTAATGTTTTTACAAGAAATCTCTAGCCAACCTTCCTGCAAAAGCTTTTTTCTTAATATCACGCGTGTTGGTACTAGATAAAACCGGAAACTCCAACAATTTCTTTGTTCTCAACGCCCCTTAATTTACAGGAATTAATCACTTCAACAGTCTTCGATGGTTATACGGGTATCCACAGTACGAACGAGATGGATGTTTGTTATCCCAACCATTCTTCTTAGTCCCGATCCCGCTAAGGAAAGGGGGCAGTTTATAACAAAGTTTTCGTGTTGCTGATTCCTAGACGTAGCGCCTCTTCCCCTATGCCGCCTATTGGTACTGGTGTAGTAGGGTTGACTTTGCATACAGAACCCATAGGTGTAACCTTTCGCTCAATACTAGAATCGACAATTGAAGCATCTGAGCTGCATTAATCGGGGATACACGACAGAAGAATGGTTTTATCTATAAACTTCACCTTCAACAAGCGTAAAATTTTTCAAAAAACCTTTTTTTTTTTTTTTTTTTTCCAATCCCTTCTCTAGACGAAGGGTACCGGAAGGGGGAAATAAAGAAGGTATCAAATCGCACCATATCTTTAATAGGTAAATGCCTTTTTTTTTCCAACGGTTGTGGGAAATATTCGTAATAAAATATGGGCTACAATCGAAAAGGTCTTATCAATAAAATTTCCGTTTATCCGCGATTTAGGCATAGGTAAAAATCCATTCTATAATTCGTTTCATTACCTCTTGTGAGAAAATGATCCCACAAACAAAGGAATTGTACAGTACAAAATAACATAAAAGCAGACGTGTTAAAAAAAATAGACCGATCCGTTGATTCGTTCCAACTCATTGATTAAATCAGGTAGAAATATCAGAAAAAAAAAAAAAAAAGGAGCGCCATCTTTGCAAACAAGATATATAGCCTTATTGTTTTTTGTTTTGAACAGTTTTTCACAAACAAAAAAGTTATCCTTTTCCCCAGACTCAAAGGAAGAATTTTTTCTTTGCTGAAAGGGTTTCTATTTTTCTAGTTAGAACGGATTCGATTGTCCGTACCCATCTACCAATCGAATTTGAACAACTCGCTATTCACGCGGGTTCTCGGTCATAATCATTGTGTAGGAGAGATGGCCGAGTGGTTCAAGGCGTAGCATTGGAACTGCTATGTAGACTTTTGTTTACCGGGGGTTCGAATCCCTCTCTTTCCGTACCTTGACCTAATTCATCAATGTTACTGACCGGAATGTATCCAAGCAAAAAAGAATGAATACCGAAGCAGTCAGACCTTTTTTTGAGCTAGATTCTCAATTCCTACGGGAAAGAAAGGGAAGGGGCAGGCAGGGGATAAAAATCTACCCTCGGATCTATGATACATGAATGGGATAAAAAAAAAACTCCACGGATCAAACTCCTTACCTTGTATCCCGTTCCTTAAGTTAGGTGAAAGGGGAAATTTGTACGAGCCCGTTATTTTAGTTAGGTTTAAGTTTGACGAGAATAATATTCTACGACAAGCAATTCATTTATTTTCAAACCGACCCATTGACTATCTATTATTTGATTGACTAATCCTTTATATTGGAATGCGCGAAGAGTCAAATGCTTTGGCAATTCCTCATGGTGGGGTGAATCAAGATAATTTTGAACCAGAGATCTAGATTTTGGGTCATCCCTTACTGTAATAATATCTCGGGGTTTGCAACGATAACTTGGTATATCGACTATACGACCATTAACTAAAATATGTCGATGGTTAACCAATTGGCGGGCTTGAGGAATAGTTGAAGCCATACCCAATCGAAAAAGAATGTTATCCAAACGCATTTCAAGTAATTGTAGTAAAACCAGACCGGTTGACCCTTTGGCTTTTCTGGCGATACGAACATATTTAAGTAATTGTCGTTCTGTAAGACCATAATGAAAACGCAATTTTTGTTTTTCTTCTAAACGAATTCGATATTGAGATTTTTTTACGGAGCGCGATTGGTTTCTAAAATCGCTTCCGGCTCTAGGCCTTTTACTCGTTAGTCCCGGCAAAGCCCCCAGACGGCGTATTTTTTTGAAACGAGGCCCTCGGTAACGTGACATAAAGACTCCTTATTTTATTGAATTTCATAAACCTAAATTAAAACTGAGCTACATGATAAATGAAGCAAAATCCGCTGAAGTATTGTACTACAAAGAATACTAAGATGATTTGTATCAAATTCCAGACCCCTTTTTGTATTGTATACGCATATAGAAATATAAATCAAAAGAGGGTTCCTTTTCTTGATTTATTCTGCCGAAATCGAACTTCCTCCAACTTTTATTCATAATTGGAAGCTCCTACAACATACTGGATCGATGATCCTTGGAAGAAGCCTTTTCAATGTTCTTTTCTTTCAAAAAGACATTATCAATCATGTAAAAAATCAAACAAATAGAGAAAAGCCGGCTATCGGAATCGAACCGATGACCATCGCATTACAAATGCGATGCTCTAACCTCTGAGCTAAGCGGGCTTAAATAAGAGAAATAATACATGCGTAGGGATCCTAGGATCTTTAGGCGGCATACGGATCAATTCTTACGAAGCGC
>NW_006262987.1:5055-5463 GCF_000493195.1 Citrus x clementina | reverse complement strand
GAGGTGCCTCGTATTATGTCGCGCCATTCCGAATCCCGCGGACGAAGTTGGCCAGCCCCAACCCCCAAGGCTATAGCCCACCTGTTTTTGTGGCGTTTTTCCGCTGGACGAACTTGGCGCCCCGGCCTTCGGGCGGTTATTTTTGGGCGCGGCTGTGCCCGCGGCCTATTTTTGGCATACCGAGGTGCCTCGCAAAGTGTCATGCCATTCCGAGTCCGGCGGACGAAGTTCGCCAGCCCCACCCCCCAAGGCTATAGCCCACCCGTTTTTGTGGCCTTTTTCCGCTGGACGAACTTGGCGCCCCGGCCTTCGGGCGGTTATTTTTGGGCGCGGCTGTGCCCGCGGTCTATTTTTGGCATACGGAGGTGCCTCGCAAAGTCTCACGCCATTCCGAGTCCGGCGGACGAA
>NW_006262987.1:2532-4245 GCF_000493195.1 Citrus x clementina | reverse complement strand
AGGTTATTTTTGGGCGTGGCTGTGTCCGCGCCCTATTTTTGGCACACGGAGGCACCTCGCAAAGACTCGCGCCATTCGGAGTACGGCGGATGAAGTTGGCCAGTCCCGACCCCCAAGGCTATAGCCTACCCGTTTTTGTGGCCTTTTTCCGCTGGACGAACTTGGCGCCCCGGCCTTCGGGCGGTTATTTTTGGGCGCGACTGTGCCCGTTGCCTATTTTTGGTACACGGAGGTGCCTCGCAAAGTCTCGCGCCATTACGAGTCCGGCAGACGAAGTTGGCCAGCCCCACCCCCCACGGCTATAGCCCACCCATTTTTGTGACCTTTTTCCGCTGGACGAACTTGGCGCCCCAGCCTTCGGGCAGTTATTTTTGGGCGCGGCTGTGCCCGCGGCCTAGTTTTGGCATACGGAGGTGCCTCGCAAAGTCTCATGCCATTCCGAGTCCGGCGGACGAAGTCGGCCAGCCCCACCCTCCAAGGCTATAGCCCACCCGTTTTTGTGGCCTTTTTCCGCTGGACGAACATGGCGTCCCGGCCTTCGGGGGGTTATTTTTGGGCGCGGCTGTGCCCACGCACTATTTTTGGCACACGGAGGCTACTCGCGAAGTCTCGCGGCATTCGGAGTACGGCGGACGAAGTAGGCCAGCCCCGCCCCCCAAGGCTATAACCCACCCGTTTTTGTGGGCTTTTTCCGCTGGACGAACATGGCGCCCCGGCCTTCGGGGGGTTATTTTTGGGCGCGGCTGAGTCCACGCACTATTTTTGGCACACGGAGGCGCCTCGCAAAGTCTCGCGCCATTCGGAGTACGGCGGACGAAGTAGGCCAGCCCCGCCCCCCAAGGCTATAGCCCACCCGTTTTTGTGGGCTTTTTCCGCTGGACGAACTTGGCGCCCCGGCCTTCGAAAGGTTATTTTTGGGCGTGGCTGTGTCCGCGCCCTATTTTTGGCACACGGAGGCACCTCGCGAAGACTCGCGCCATTCGGAGTACGGCGGATGAAGTTGGCCAGTCCCGACCCCCAAGGCTATAGCCCACCCGTTTTTGTGGCCTTTTTCCGCTGGACGAACTTGGCGCCCCGGCCTTCGGGCGGTTATTTTTGGCCGCGGACCCGCGGCTGTGTCCGCGGCCTAGTTTTGGCATACAGAGGTGCCTCGCAAAGTCTCATGCCCTTCCGAGTCCGGCGGACGAAGTTGGCCAGCCCCACCCCCCAAGGCTATAGCCCACCCGTTTTTGTGGCCTTTTTCCGCTGGACGAACTTGGCGCCCCGGCCTTCGGGCCGTTATTTTTGGACGCGGCTGTGCCCGCAGCCTAGGTTTGGCATACGGAGGTGCCTCGCAAAGTCTCATGCCATTCCGAGTCCGGCGGACGAAGTCGGCCAGCCCCACCCTCCAAGGCTATAGCCCACCCGTTTTTGTGGCCTTTTTCCGCTGGACGAACATGGCGCCCCGGCCTTCGGGGGGTTATTTTTGGGCGCGGCTGTGCCCACGCACTATTTTTGGCACACGGAGGCGCCTCGCGAAGTCTCGCGCCATTCGGAGTACGGCGGACGAAGTAGGCCAGCCCCGCCCCCCAAGGCTATAGCCCACCCGTTTTTGTGGGCTTTTTCCGCTGGACGAACTTGGCGCCCCGGCCTTCGGAAGGTTATTTTTGGGTGTGGCTGTGCCCGCGCCCTATTTTTGGCACACGGAGGCACCTCGCTAAGTCTCGCGCCATT
>NW_006262987.1:1443-2335 GCF_000493195.1 Citrus x clementina | reverse complement strand
AAGGTGGCCAGCCCCACCCCCCAAGGCTATAGCCCACCCGTTTTTGTGGCCTTTTTCCGCTGGACGAACTTGGCGCCCCGGCCTTCGGGCGGTTATTTTTGGGCGCGACTGTGCCCGTTGCCTATTTTTGGTACACGGAGGTGCCTCGCAAAGTCTCGCGCCATTACGAGTCCGGCAGACGAAGTTGGCCAGCCCGACCCCCCAAGGCTATAGCCCACCCAGTTTTGTGACCTTTTTCCGCTGGACGAACTTGGCGCCCCAGCCTTCGGGCAGTTATTTTTGGGCGCGGCTGTGCCCGCGGCCTAGTTTTGGCATACGGAGGGGCCTCGCAAAGTCTCATGCCATTCCGAGTCCGGCGGACGAAGTCGGCCAGCCCCACCCTCCAAGGCTATAGCCCACCCGTTTTTGTGGCCTTTTTCCGCTGGACGAACATGGCGCCCCGGCCTTCGGGCCGTTATTATTGGGCACGGCTGTGCCCGCAGCCTAGTTTTGGCATACGGAGGCGCCTCGCAAAGTCTCGCGCCATTCCGAGTCCTGGGGACGAAGTTGGCCGGCCCCACCGCCCAAGGCTATAGCCCACCCGTTTTTGTGACCTTTTTCCGCTGGACGAACTTGGCGCCACGGCCTTCAGGCGGTTATTTTTGGGTGCGACTGTGCCCGTTGCCTATTTTTGGTACATGGAGGCGCCTCACAAAGTCTCGCAACATTCCGAGTCCGGCGGACGAAGTTGGCCAGCCCCACCCCCCAAGGATATAGCCCACCCGTTTTTGGGGCTTTTTTCCGCTGGACGAACTTGGCGCCCCGGCCTTCGGGAGGTTATTTTTGGGCGCGGCTGTTCCCACGGCTTATTTTTGGCACACAGAGGCGCCTCGCAATATGTCGCGCCATTCCG
>NW_006262987.1:0-802 GCF_000493195.1 Citrus x clementina | reverse complement strand
CAGGCGGTTATTTTTGAGTGCGACTGTGCCCGTGCCTAATTTTTGGTACATGGAGGCGCCTCGCAAAGTCTCGCAACATTCCGAGTTCGGCAGACGAAGTTGGCCAGCCCCACCCCCCAAGGATATAGCCCACCCGTTTTTGGGGCTTTTTTCCGCTGGACGAACTTGGCGCCCCGGCCTTCGGGAGGTTATTTTTGGGCGCGGCTGTTCCCACGGCCTATTTTTGGCACACAGAGGCGCCTCGCAATATGTCGTGCCATTCCGAATCCGGCGGACGAAGTTGGCCAGCCCCACCCCCCAAGGCTATAGCCCACCCGTTTTTGTGGCCTTTTTCCGCTGGACGAACTTGGCGCCCCGGCCTTCGGGCGGTTATTTTTGGCCGCGGCTGTGTCCGCGGCCTAGTTTTGGCATACAGAGGTGCCTCGCAAACTCTCATGCCATTCCGAGTCCGGCGGACGAAGTTGGCCAGCCCCACCCCCCAAGGCTATAGCCCACCCGTTTTTGTGGCCTTTTTCCGCTGGACGAACTTGGCGCCCCGGCCTTCGGGCGGTTATTTTTGGACGCGGCTGTGCCCGCGGCCTATTTTTGGCATACGGAGGTGCCTCGCAAAGTCTCATGCCATTCCGAGTCCGGCGGACGAAGTCGGCCAGCCCCACCCTCCAAGGCTATAGCCCACCCGTTTTTGTGGCCTTTTTCCGCTGGACGAACATGGCGCCCCGGCCTTCGGGGGGTTATTTTTGGGCGCAGCTGTGCCCACGCACTATTTAGGCTTATCACGTGCTATGATCGTTAAATTCGGTCT
>NW_006262988.1:0-3821 GCF_000493195.1 Citrus x clementina | reverse complement strand
CGGCCTCGGGGGCCGAAAGAAAAATGCGTCGTTTTTGCATGTTTTACCGGTATCGGCCGTAACTCATGATCGGGGCCGTTTTTGACGGTTTTGCAGTTCGGGCCGCTCGGGGGTCGGTTCATGCCCCGGGGGGGACCGCAGGGCGGGATCGGCACACGGGGAACGATTTAGGTCAGGTTCGGGTGGGTACGGGGCGGGGCGGGGCAGGGCGGGGGCTATAGCACACGGCCTCGGGGGCCGCAAAGTAAAATGGGCCGTTTTTGCCGGTTTCGGCCGTAATTCATGATCGGGGCCTCCGATTGCGATTCCGTTTTGTCCGACGGGACCAGCCGGGCGGGGGCATCCGGATGGTGGGGTAGCCACACGGCAGTTTGAACGCCGAAAAATGGGAAAGATCGGTGCCGTTTTTGCCGGTTTTACGGTTTGGGCCCCCCGGGGGGCGGTTCAGGCCACGGGGGGGACCGGAAGGGGGGATCGGCACACGGGGGATGATTTGGTTCAGGTTCGGGCGAGTACGGTCCGGGGCGGGGCGGGGCGGCACGGGGGCTATAGCACACGGCCTCGGGGGCTGCAACGTAAAATGGGTCGTTTTTGCAAGTTTTACCGGTTTCGGCCGTAACTCATGATCGGGGCCTCCAATTGCGGGTCCGTTTGTCCGACGGGACCAGCCGTGCGGGGGCATCGGGATGGGGGGTAACCGAAAAATGGGTAAGATCGAGGCCGTTTTTGCTGGTTTTGCAGTTTAGGCCCCCCGGGGGGCGGTTCATGCCCCGGTGGGGGACCGCGGGTCTGGATCGGCACACGGGGGATTATTTCGGTCGGGTTCGGCCGGGTACGGTCCGGGGTGGGGCGGGGCGGGGTGCGGGCTATAGCACACGGCCTCGGGGGCCGCAAAGTAAATTGGGCAGTTTTTGCCGGTTTCGGCCGTAACTCATGATCGGGGCCTCCGATTGCGGTTCCGTTTCGTCCGACGGGACCAGCTGGGCGGGGGCATCGGGATGGGGGGGTAGCCATCGGGCGGTTTGAAAGCCGAAAACTGGGTAAGATCGGTGCCGTTTTTGCCGGTTTTGCGGTTTGGGCCCCTGGGGGGCGGTTCATGCTCCGGGGGGGACCGCGGGGCGGGATCGGCACACGGGTGACGATTTCGGTCGGGTTTGGGCGGGTACGGTCCGGGGTGGGGCGGGGCGGGGCGGGGGCTATAGCACACGGCCTCGGGGGCCGCAAAGTAAAATGGCCCGTTTTTGCCGGTTTCGGCCGTAACTCATGATCGGGGCCTCCGATTGCGGTTCCGTTTCATCCGGCGGGACCAGCTAAGCGGGGGAATCTGGATGGGGGGGTAACAGCCGGGCGGTTTGAAAGCCGAAAACTGGGTAAGATCGGTGCCGTTTTTGCTGGTTTTGCGGTTTGGGCCCCCCGGGGGGCGGTTCTTGCTCCGGGGGGGACCGCGGGGCGGGATCGGCACACGGGGGATAATTTTGGTCAGTTTCGGGCGGGTACGGTCCGGGGTGGGGGCTATAGCACACGGCCCTGGGGGCCGCAAAGTAAAATGGGCCGTTTTTGCCGGGTTCGGCCGTAACTCATGATCGGGGCCTCCGATTGCGGTTCCGTTTCATCCGACGGGACCAGCCAAGCGGGGGCATCGGGATGGGGGGGTAGCCGCCCGGCAGTTTGAACGTCGAAAAATGGGTAAGATCGGGGTTGTTTTTGCCGGTTTTGCGGTTTGGGCCGCCCGAGGGGCGGTTCATGCGCCGGGGGGGACCGCGGGGAGGGATGGGCACACGGGGGACGATTTCGGTCGGGTTCGGGTGGGTACGGTCCGGGGCAGGGGCTATAGCACACGGCCTCGGGGGCCGCAAAGTAAAATGGGCCGATTTTGCAGGTTTTGCCGGTTTCGGCCGTAACTCATGATCGGGGCCTCCAATTGCGGTTCCGTTTCATCCGACGGCACCAGCCGGGCGGGGTAATCGGGATGGGAGGGAGGCACCCGGCGGTTTGCCGGTTTTGCGGTTTGGGCCCCCCGGGGGGCGGTTCATGCGCCGGGGGGGACCGCGCGGTGGGATGGGCACACAGGGGACGATTTCGGTTGGGTTCGGGCGGGTGCGGTCCGGGGCGGGGGCTATAGCACACGGCCTCGGGGGCCGCAAAGTAAAATGGGCCATTTTTGCAGGTTTTGCCGGTTTCAGCCGTAACTCATGATCGGGGGCTCCGATTGCGGTTCCGTTTCATCCGACGGCACCAGCCGGGCGTGGGCATCGGGATGGGGGGGTAGGCACCCGGTGGTTTGAACACTGAAAAATGAGTAAGATTGGGGCCGTTTTTGCCGGTTTTGCGGTTTGGGCCCCCCAGGGGGCGGTTCATGCCCCGGGGGGGACCGCGGGGCAGGATCGGAACACGGGGGACGATTTGGGTCGGGTTTGGGCAGGTGCGGTCCGGGACGGGGCGGGGCGGGGACTATAGCCCACGGCCTCGGGGGCCACAAAGTAAAATGGGCCGTTTTTGCCGGTTTCGGCCGTAACTCATGATCGGGGCCTCCGATTGCGGTTTCGTTTCATCCGACGGAACCAGCCAGACGGGGGCATCGGGATGGGGTGGTAGCCGCCCGGCGGTTTGAACGCCGAAAAATGGGTAAGATCGGGGCCGTTTTTGCGGTTTGGGCCCCCCATGGGGCGGTTAATGCCCCGGGGGGGACAGCGGGGCGGGATCGGCAAACGGGGGACGATTTCGGTCGGTTTCGGGCGGGGGCAGTCCTAGACAGGGCGGGCGGGGCGGGGGCTATAGCATACGGCCTCGGGGGCCACAATTTAAAATGGGCCGTTTTTGCCGGTTTTGCCGGTTTCGGCCGTAACTCATGATCGGGGCCTCCGATTGCGGTTCCGTTTCATCCGATGGGACTAGCCGGGCGGGGGTATCGGGATGGGGGGTAGCCGCCTGGTGGTTTGAACGCCGAAAAATGGGTAAGATCGGGGCCGTTTTTGCCGGTTTTGCGGTTTGGGCCCCCTGGGGGGTGGTTCATGCTCCGGGGGGGACCGCGGGGCAGGATCGGCACACCTGGGACGATTTCAGTCGGGTTCAGTCGGGTGCGGTCCGGGGCGGGGACTATAGCACACGGCCTCGAGGGCCGCAAAGTAAAATGGGCCGTTTTTGCAGGTTTTGTTGGTTTCGGCCGTAACTCATGATTGGGGTTTCCGATTGCGGTTCCGTGTCGTCCGACAGGACCAGGCGAGTGGGGGCATCGGGATGGGGGGTAGCCGCCTGGCGGTTTGAACGCCGAAAAATGGGTAAGATCGGGGCCGTTTTTGCCGGTTTTGCAGTTTGGGCCCCCCGGGGGGCGGTTCATGCTCCGGGGGGGACTTCGGGGCGGGATCGGCACACGGGGGACGATTTCGGTCGGGTTCGGGTGGGTGCGGTCCTTGGCGGGGAAGGGCGGGGTGGGGCGGAGGCTATAGCACACGGCCTCGGGGCCTGCAAAGTAAAATCGGTCGTTTTTTGCAGGTTTTGCCGGTTTCGGCCGTAACTCATGATTGGGGCCTCCAATTGCAGTTCCGTTTCATCCGACGGGACCAGCTGGGTGGGGGCATCGGGATGGGGTGGTAGCCGCCTGGCGGTTTGAACGCCGAAAAATGGGTAAGATCGGGGCCGTTTTTGCCTGTTTTGCGGTTTGGGCCCCCCATGGGGCGGTTAATTCCCCGGGGGGGACCGCAGGGCGAGATCGGCAAACGGGGGACGATTTCGGTCGGTTTGGGGCGGGGGCAGTCCGAGACAGGGCGGGCGGGGCGGGGGCTATAGCACACGGCCTCGGGGGCCATAATTTAAATTGGGCC
>NW_006262989.1:0-3823 GCF_000493195.1 Citrus x clementina | reverse complement strand
AATAGGGTATTATGATTTCGAGCAAGCTTTTATGGTGAAATCGGTAGACACGCTGCTCTTAGGAAGCAGTGCTAGAGCATCTCGGTTCGAGTCCGAGTGGCGGCATAGCATCTGTAAAAAGATATACAAAAAAAGTGCTCTAAGGAATTTAATTTATGATTTCCATTCTGTATATTTGAGGTATTCTCGCTTTTAATTTTTTTTTTTATGATATTTTCAACTTTGGAGCGTATATTAACGCATATATCCTTTTCGGTCGTTTCAATTGGAATTACAATTTATTTAATAACCTTCTTAGTCGATGAAATCATAGGGCTATATGCTTCATCAGAAAGGGGGATGACAGCTACCGCTTTCTGTCTAACAGGATTATTAATCACCCGTTGGGTTTACTCGAGACATTTCCCATTAAGTGATTTATATGAATCATTAATCTTTCTTTCATGGAGTTTCTCTATTATTCATAAGATTTTTGATTTTAAAAATAATCAAAATCATTTAAGCGCTATAACGGCACCAAGTGCTTTTTTTACCCAAGGCTTTGCGACTTCGGGTTTTTTAACCAAAATGCATCAATCCAGAATATTAGTACCCGCTCTCCAAGTCCAGTGGTTAATGATGCACGTAAGTATGATGGTATTGGGCTATGCAGCTCTTTTATGTGGATCATTATTATCCACGGCTCTTCTAGTCATTACATTTCGAAAAGTGATAGGGCTTTTTTTGAAAAGAAAAAATTTTGTAAATGTAAATGGGTCATTTTGTTTCAGTGAAATCCAATACATGAACGAAAAAAAGAATGTTTTTCTAAATAGTTTTTCCGCTAGAAATTATTACAGGTCTCAAGTGATTCAACAATTGGATCGTTGGAGTTATCGTATTATTAGTTTAGGATTTATCTTTTTAACCACAGGTATTCTTTCGGGAGCAGTATGGGCTAATGAGGCGTGGGGGTCTTATTGGAATTGGGATCCAAAAGAAACTTGGGCATTTATTACTTGGACGATATTCGGGATTTATTTACATACTCGAACAAATACAAAATGGGAAGGTGTAAATTCCGCAATTGTGGCTTCTATGGGCTTTTTTATAATTTGGATATGCTATTTCGGAGTCAATCTATTAGGAATAGGGTTACATAGTTATGGTTCATTTAATTAACACCTATTTGAATTGAAGAAAGGGTTTGATGAATACAAACATAGGACAGCGCGGAGATCGAAACGAAACTTGGTGTTAGTGTAAGATGCCGAGAACCTTTTGAATCAAGCAGTGCGGCGATTCAAAAGGTTCTTACAAATGCCTTTGGCAGTTGGTCACAATTTAATTTAAATTAAAAAATGGAATTTAAATTATTTTACTTCTTCTTTTTATTTAACTTAAGAGTAAGAGAAGAAAAAGGATTTCTTTGTTCATTGGATAACGAACTCTTTTTAAAATCATGGGATTTCTTTTTGATTTTTTTTAGTCATGAAAACTATCTACAAAAAAAAATTCGATATAATAGCTTCGGCCTTGTCCGCTGATAGTGAGAGAACGAAATCGGGATAAATACCAATACCTATTACGGGTAGAAGAATCGAGATCAAAACAAATAACTCCCGTGGTCCAGAATCAAAAAAATAAGAGTTTGGGGCATTAAATAGCTTGTACCCATAGAACATTTGCCGTAACATAGATAATGAATAAATAGGAGTTAATATCATTCCAATTGCCATTACAAAAGTGATTACTATTTTTGGCATTAAAAAAAAATTTTGGCTGGTAATTATTCCAAAAAATACTATCAATTCTGCAACAAAACCACTCATGCCGGGTAATGCAAGGGAGGCCATCGATAAGATACTGAATAGCGTGAAGATCTTTGGAATTGGTATAGCTAGTCCGCCCATTTCGTCTAGATAAGCAAAACGTATTCTATCATAACTCGTTCCTGCCAAGAAAAAAAGTGCAGCACTAATCAACCCATGAGAAATTATTTGTAAAACGGCTCCATTGAGACCTATATCGGTTATCGAGCCTATTCCTAGAATTATGAAACCCATATGAGATACAGAGGAATAGGCTATTCTTTTTTTTAAATTCCGTTGGCCGGGAGATGTTGAAGCTGCATAAATTATTTTGCACGGTACCTACTATCATGAACCAGGGGGAAAAATAGAATGAGCGTGCGGTAATAGTTCCATATTGATTCCAAATCACCCATATGCTCCCATTTTTAATAAGGATTCGGCTTGGAAGCATACAAGTACTGTAATGTGCCTTTCCGGGGGGGGTTTGGTAACCCAGTTTGAAAGGGTATTTTTGGCAATTTGACAGCCAAAGCAATAAAAAATCCAATATAGAATATTATTCCCAGTGCCACAGGATTCGACCGATTAACTAATGTTTTCAAATTTAATGTTGGTTCATTGGAACCATATAAACCGATACCCAAAACTCCTATTAAAAGAAAAACGGAGCCTCCTGCCGTGTACAAAATAAATTTTGTGGCTGAATAAAGGCGTTTCTTTCCACCCCACACGGACAGAAGTAGATAAACGGGAATTAATTCTAATTCCCACATGATGAAAAAAAGTAAAAGGTCCCGAGAAGAAAATGATCCTATTTGACCGCTGTACATCGCTAACATCAGGAAGTGGAATAGTCGGGAATTCAGAGTAACTGGCCGAGCCGCTAAAGTAGCTAAAGTGGTGATAAATCCCGTCAGTAAAATGGGTCCTATGGAAAGTCCATCTATTCCCAATCGCCAGTCAAACTCAAAAAAAGTGATCCATTTATAATCCTCTGCCAGCTGGATTAATGGATCGTCCAATTGGAAATTATAACAGAATGCATAGGTCGTTAGAAGGAGTTCTAAGACACATATATATATTGTATATCCTCTAGTCACCTTATTTCCTCTATGAGGTAGAAAAAAAATTAAAGAACCCGCGGCTATCGGAAAAACTACAATTAGTGTTAACCAAGGAAAATAATTCGTGGTAAAGACAAGATACACTTGGCCCAGAAAAACCCGTGCTCGAAACTCGAAAATAGAATATATTCGTATTTTTTTTTTTTCTTTTTCGAGTACGGGTTTTTGTCGGTAATCGGTAAAAAAAAAAACTGTATTCAAAACGGATTCAAGTGGGTTTTTCGGGAACGTATCAATATCAATAAGCTAGACCCATGCTTCGGGTTGTTTCATGCCATAAATAAACTCGAACACTCAAGAAATCCGTTGGACAGGCGGATTCACATCGCTTACAACCAACACAGTCCTCTGTTCTTGGAGCAGAAGCAATTTGCTTTGCTTTACATCCGTCCCAAGGTATCATTTCTAATACATCCGTGGGGCAAGCTCGTACACATTGAGTACACCCTATACATGTATCATAAATCTTTACTGAATGTGACATTGGATCTATCTATTTTTGTTTTGAACTTTTTAATTTTCGATCTAGTCAATTTTGAAATGTCATATGTAAACACCAGATGAATCAATGATTTACCATAATTTTGCTAATTAATCCACTTCTGGATCAAGGGAACAAAGATACTTTGATTTCTTACAGTTTCACAAACAGGATCGAAATTAGGGCATATTAAATATCCTAAATTGAATTGAGGAATATTATATTATGATTTAGAAATACTACTTATTCAACAAAGTCGATTGATTGATACGCGTCGATTTTCTGTTACGATAAATTGACGAAACAATAGCTGATCCGATAGCTGCTTCAGCGGCTGCAATAGCTATAACAAAAATTGAAAAAATATCTCCTTTTAATTGTCGACTAACAAAAAAATCAGACCATCCGCACAACCGAGAGTTCCG
>NW_006262990.1:1543-3982 GCF_000493195.1 Citrus x clementina | reverse complement strand
TGTGCCCGTGGCCTATTTTTGGCACACGGAGGCCGCCCGCAAAGTCTGGTGCCATTCCGAGTCCAGCGGATGAACTTCGCCCACGCCCCCCACCAAGGCTATAGCCCACCCGTTTTTTGTCCATTTTTCCGCTGGGGGGTGTTGGCACCCCGACCTTCGGGGGCTGATTTTTGGGCGCGGCCGTGCCCGTGGCCTATTTTTGGCACACGGAGGCCGCCCGCAACGTCTGGGGCCATTCCGAGTCCGGCGGACGAACTTCGCCCACGCCCCCCACCAAGGCTATAGCCCACCCGTTTTTTGGCCATTTTTCCGCTGGGGGGTCTTGGCGCCCCGACCTTCGGGGGCTGAGTTTTGGGCGCGGCTGTGCCCGTGGCCTATTTTTGGCACACGGAGGCCGCCCGCAAAGTCTGGGGCCATTCCGAGCCCGGCGGACGAACTTCGCCCACGCCCCCCACCAAGGCTATAGCCCACCCGTTTTTTGGCCATTTTTCCGCTGGGGGGTGTTGGCACCCCGACATTCGGGGGCTGATTTTTGGGCGCGGCTGTGCCCGTGGCCTATTTTTGGCACACGGAGGCCGCCCGCAACGTCTGGGGCCATTCCGAGTCCGGCGGACGAACTTCGCCCACGCCCCCCACCAAGGCTATAGCCCACCCGTTTTTTGGCCATTTTTCCGCTGGGGGGTCTTGGCGCCCCGACCTTCGGGGGCTGATTTTTGGGCGCGGCTCTGCCCGTGGCCTATTTTTGGCACACGGAGGCCGTCCGCAAAGTCTGGGGCCATTCCGAGTCCGGCGGACTAACTTCGCCCACGCCCCCCACCAAGGCTATAGCCCACCCGTTTTTTGGCCATTTTTCCGCTGGGGGGTCTTGGCACCCCGACCTTCGGGGGCTGATTTTTGGGCGTGGCTCTGCCCGTGGCCTATTTTTGGCACACGGAAGCCGCCCGCAAAGTCTGGGGCCATTCCGAGTCCGGCGGACGAACTTCGCCCACGCCCCCCACCAAGGCTATAGCCCACCCGTTTTTTGGCCATTTTTCCGCTGGGGGGTCTTGGTGCCCCGACCTTCGGGGGCTGATTTTTGGGCGCGGCTCTGCCCGTGGCCTATTTTTGGCACACGGAGGCCGCCCGCAAAGTCTGGGGCCATTCCGAGTCCGGCGGACTAACTTCGCCCACGCCCCCCACCAAGGCTATAGCCCACCCATTTTTTGGCCATTTTTCCGCTGGGGGGTCTTGGCGCCCCGACATTTGGGTGCTGATTTTTGGGCGCGGCTGTGCCCGTGGCCTATTTTTGGCACACGCAGGCCGCCCGCAAAGTCTGGGGCCATTCCGAGTCCGGCGGACGAATTTCGCCCACGCCCCCCACCAAGGCTATAGCCCGCCCGTTTTTTGGCCATTTTTCCGCTGGGGGGTGTTGGCACCCCGACCTTCGGGGGCTGATTTTTGGGCGCGGCTGTGCCCGTGGCCTATTTTTGGCACACGGAGGCCGCCCGCAAAGTCTGGGGCCATTCCGAGTTCGGCGGACGAACTTCGCCCACGCCCTCCACCAAAGCTATAGCCCGCCCACCCATTTTTTGGCCATTTTTCCGCTGGGGGGTCTTGGCGCCCCGACCTTTCGGGGGCTGATTTTTGGGGCGCGGGTGTGCCCGTGGCCTGTTTTTGGCACACGGAGGCCGCCCGCAAAGTCTGGGGCCATTCCGAGTCCGGCGGACGAACTTCGCCCACGCCCCCCACCAAGGATATAGCCCGCCCACCCATTTTTTGGCCATTTTTCCGCTGGGGGGTCTTGGCGCCCCGACCTTCGGGGGCTGATTTTTGGGCGCGGGTGTGCCCGTGGCCTGTTTTTGGCACACGGAGGCCGCCCGCAAAGTCTGGGGCCATTCCGAGTCCGGCGGACGAACTTCGCCCACGCCCGCCACCAAGGCTATAGCCCACCCGTTTTTTGGCCATTTTTCCGCTGGGGGGTCTTGGCACCCCGACCTTCGGGGGCTGATTTTTGGGCGCGGCTCTGCCCGTGGCCTATTTTTGCCACACGGAGGCCGCCCGCAAAGTCTGGGGCCATTCCGAGTCCGCTGGACGAACTTCGCCCACGCCCCCCACCAAGGCTATAGCCCACCCGTTTTTTGGCCATTTTTCCGCTGGGGGGTCTTGGCGCCCCGACCTTCGGGGGCTGATTTTTGGGCGCGGCTGTGCCCGTGGCATATTTTTGGCACACGGAGGTCGCCCGCAAAGTCTGGCTCCATTCCGAGTCCGGCGGACGATATTCGCCCACGCCCCCGACCAAGGCTATAGCCCACCCGTTTTTTGGCCATTTTTCCGCTGGGGGGTCTTGCCCCCCGACCTTCGGGGGCTGATTTTTGGGCGCGGCTGTGCCCGTGGCCTAGTTTTGGCACACGGAGGCCGCCCGCAAAGTCTGGGGCCATTCCGAGTCCGGCGGACTAACTT
>NW_006262990.1:0-1388 GCF_000493195.1 Citrus x clementina | reverse complement strand
CCATTCCGAGTCCGGCGGACGAACTTCGCCCACCGCTCCACCACGAAAGGAATATAGCCCACCCGTGTTTTGGGTTCATTTTTCCGCTGGGGGATCTTGGCACCCCGACCTTACGGGATTGATTTTAGGGCGCGGCTGTGCCCGTGGCCTATTTTTGGCACTGGGAGGCCGCCCGCAAAGTCTGGGTCCATTCCGAGTCCGGCGGACGAACTTCGCCCACGCCCCCGACCAAGGCTATAGCCCACCCGTTTTTTGGCTATTTTTCCGCTGGGGGGTCTTGGCGGCCCGACCTTCTGGAACTGATTTTTGGGCGCGGCTGTGCCCGTGGCCTATTTTTGGCACACGGAGGCCGCCCGCAAAGTCTGGTGCCATTCCGAGTCCGGCGGATGAACTTCGCCCACGCCCCCCACCAAGGCTATAGCCCACCCGTTTTTTGTCCATTTTTCCGCTGGGGGGTGTTGGCACCCCGACCTTCGGGGGCTGATTTTTGGGCGCGGCCTTGCCCGTGCCTTTTTTTGGCACACGGAGCCCGCCCGCAACGTCTGGGGCCATTCCGAGTCCGGCGGACGAACTTCGCCCACGCCCCCCACCAAGGCTATAGCCCACCCGTTTTTTGGCCATTTTTCCGCGGGGGGGTCTTGGCGCCCCGACCTTCGGGGGCTGAGTTTTGGGCGCGGCTGTGCCCGTGGCCTATTTTTGGCACACGGAGGCCGCCCGCAAAGTCTGGGGCCATTCCGAGCCCGGCGGACGAACTTCGCCCACGCCCCCCACCAAGGCTATAGCCCACCCGTTTTTTGGCCATTTTTCCGCTGGGGGGTGTTGGCACCCCGACCTTCGGGGGCTGATTTTTGGGCGCGGCTCTGCCCGTGGCCTATTTTTGGCACACGGAAGCCGCCCGCAAAGTCTGGGGCCATTCCGAGTCCGGCGGACGAACTTCGCCCACGCCCCCCACCAAGGCTATAGCCCACCCGTTTTTTGGCCATTTTTCCGCTGGGGGGTGTTGGCACCCCGACCTTCGGGGGCTGATTTTTGGGCGCGGCTCTGCCCGTGGCCTATTTTTGGCACACGGAAGCCGCCCGCAAAGTCTGGGGCCATTCCGAGTCCGGCGGACGAACTTCGCCCACGCCCCCCACCAAGGCTATAGCCCACCCGTTTTTTGGCCATTTTTCCGATGGGGGGTCTTGGCACCCCGACCTTCGGGGGCTGATTTTTGGGCGCGGCTCTGCCCGTGGCCTATTTTTGGCACACGGAGGCCGCCCGCAAAGTCTGGGGCCATTCCGAGTTCGGCGGACGAACTTCGCCCACGCCCCCCACCAAGGCTATAGCCCACCCGTTTTTTGGCCATTTTTCCGCTGGGGGGTGTTGGCACCCCGACCTTCGGGGGCTGC
>NW_006262991.1:0-3829 GCF_000493195.1 Citrus x clementina | reverse complement strand
AGCTGTTGCAGCAACAAACTCTGCTTCAGCAGTGGATTGAGCTACAATTTCTTGTTTTTTTTAGCTCCATGAGAAAACACCAGAACAGAGTGTGAAATAGTAGCCCGAAGTGCTTTTCATATCATCAATGGAACCTCCCTAATCGCTATATGAGTAACCAAACAATTTGAACTCTTTGCTCCTTGTAAATTTAATGCCAAAATTACACGTGCCTTTTACATATCTAAGCACCCTCTTTGCAGCTTTGAGATGCCATTCGCTAGCACAGTGCATAAACCGAGACAAAATGCTTACAGCATTCAAAATGTCAGGTCGAGTTGCTGTGAGATACATCAAGCAACCAATTAAGCTTCTGAAATATGCCTGATCAACCTTCTCTGTTCCATCTTCTTTACAGAGCTTCTCCTTTGAGTTCATTAGAGTGTGGAGAGATCAGAAAGCAAACCATGAGTCGTCTCATGCATTTACATTCAGGCTTCTCTCCAAAGTATCATCCTAATTTGCAACGGTCTGGTAAGTCTAATTCGTTCTAAATTTCTGATCATTTTACCGAACACATGCATATTATAAACATATGTAAAACTACTTTATTGTATTCAAGAATAATAAAATTACTATTAAAATTTTTTTCCTTAAATTTTATTTTATTTTTTTTAATTCATTTATCGTGTAACAGTCTTTTGATTCTACTGCAGTTTAATTAGACATTTATTTGGCAGTAATACTGCTATTTTATTTTTCATTCCCCGGTAGAGTCTTGATAAATAAATTTATACTTTATTTTGATTTTTGGCAACCGCTGTTAAGAGTCTTTGGAAACGTATAATTGGGCATATAAATAGATAACATATCATATATTGTCATCTATAACATGCTGCTGTTAATCTGGATACATGAGAGTCGACTTGAAGATTAGTGCGTTTGCTAACCTTTTTCATTCTTTGCCTTTTTGTTTTCAATTTCAAAAACAAAAAATAGTTGATAGCGCGTTTGTTTGCATGCTTTATAAAACATAATTTTAAAAAATATATATGTTGCTTAAATCTAAAAAGTTTTGGGCGCATTTGGTATTGTTTTTTAAATATTGTTTTTGAATTTTTTTTTCTAAAGGAAGAATGATTGATTTTTATTGAACTTAAAAATGCTTTTGGTTAGTTGTCTTAAAATTAAAATGTGGAAAAGAAAATATATAAATGTGTTTGATAATTTTCTAAAAATAATATTGTTATATTAATCAAATTTTAAAAAGTTTTGTTTGAAAGTAATATTGTTATATTAATAGAAGCTAAAAAAGTAACTATCATAGAATTTATTCATGCATAGTAGAGTGTTTATTATTTTTCTTTGTGTCAGACCATATATATTTTGACTAATTATAAATATATTCTTTTATTGATTTTATAAATATAAGTGAATTATTTTATTTCATTTTTTTTGTGGGATCGATCCAACTTAGATAAGATATATGGAAATGTAAAATTACCGTTTTCAATTCCTTTATAATATTTGGAAAGCAAGTTCAACTTATTTTGCAATTGAAAATGCAAATAATCACTACAACCAAATCCGTTTTACTATTTTATGTTTTGGAAAATGAAAAATAAAGAATACAAACTACCCCAAATAATTTTCCACTATTTTTTTGAAAATGACTTTATAATAAGACAAAAAAAAGGTGGATCTAGCTGCATCAATATTGAATAAATTATATAATTTATATTCAAATAATCTAATTTTAACTTATCCAATTTATACTTTTTATTTCAACTGGGTCCCATCTCTAGGCTAACTAAAACTTTGAATTTAAACCTTTCGGATTACTATTTATGGCTAACTAAAATTGTTTGACCTCAATTGCTGGTGGAATGGGGCACCGCACCAGTAAATGATAAAACTGTCCTTGTATTGTTTTGATATGCTTGCTAACATGTAAATGTATACATCACATTAATTTATTGAATTTTTTAACGGATGACGCGGTTTCGTTGGCATTGCAATCTTTTGCTTTTTTTAATGGACCAGTTTTTTAGTTTTGTAAAACGCATCTGAATTTTCCTGAAGTCATATGTTTGCTACTATAACTGGGCTTGGATGCTAAAGGCGGGGCAGGATGGCGCTCTGAAGGCACCGGTTCTAACATTATGCAATAATTATAGGATTCCAATTTTAGGGTACTAATTTATATTTCACCTTCATTTGTTCCCTCATTTAATGAACGATGAATTTTATAATTAATAAAATTATTACTATACTATTTGATAAACGAGTATTACATGATTTGCTATATAACTTATAATCAAAATGTTAAGATCTCTAACATCATTACATTACGGTTTCCTATAAACCAAGTTCTTATTTTTGCAAAGGTCATTTACTCGAATGTTTATGTTACGAGAATGATAGCTTGTAGCGGGAAGGAGAGGGAGAGTTTATCAGAATCAACTGTGGAAATGGCAAATAGAAAAAACTTCACATTTGCATACAGTTATACGAAGCAATGGTCCCAAAGTCCATTTTATTTAACCAGTAAAATTAGAAAGAGTGAGGATACAAGAAATAAAAGCTGTAAATTACTGTTCAACCGTCCGGTCACCTTACAAGTTTGTTATGCATCAAAATCCGAGGATGCTAATCAAAGTACGACCTCTCAGGAAGTTTTCTTCAAGAATTTAGATGCACTCTACCGTTTTATTCTTCCATTCGCACTTATGGGCACTGTGACTTCCATGTTAATTACTTAATAGTCTAATCCACATACATATACATAGTATTGATCTAGTTCATGATACTATATTTTGTTAAACTCCTAGAGTAGATAACTTCTATATATACATTATTATCATTTACCTTATCCCTGGTCTCTCTCTCTCTCTCTCTCTATATATATAATCCTATGCTTTATTAAACTTCGAAAAAACTATTAAACTATATGCTTTAATATCTTTCTTGTGTTTTAACAAAGTCCATTATCTTGGACCAAATCATCAAAGTTTCTTGAGTGCAACTGACTGCATTTTTCAAAGCACGGATTCAATATTTTATAATATTATAATTAATTTTTCCGCAAACTACAACATTGTAAAAACTCTTTACAATGTTGTAAAATTTTAAATTTATATTTTAAAAGTATTGGTACCCATACTTTAGAATAACTAGCTGGCAACAGCGTATTAATTATTCTCAAGTGTGAGTGTCCTCATTTTTTTCTTAATGTGGACATGCTGTTAAATTTAGTTTATATATATATGGAAAAGTATGTAATGACATTAATATGGCTTTGTTTTTTCATTTATGCTTATTAGGTAATTGCTATAACATCGGTTTCTCTTCTTCCCCTACAAAATCTTGATGATTTGACTCCCACATATTTCATCGGAATTTTGAAGGTAAACTTTTAAGTGACAGACAAAAACAACTGCTCGTAGTGTTATTTATTTGATTGACATTAATTCTTCTTTATATGTATTTCAGGCCATGGTGCCCGGATTGCTGATGACCGTTTATGAGGTTGCTATAAACCAATTGTATGATGTTGCAATAGACAAGGTATTTCAATAGAGGCGACAGTTACTTTTTATGCTAAAAAAAATAGTTAATTTTGTTGTTATATGTTGAGTGGTTTGATTGTCTCACACTGGTTGGAGAATCAGTGATACAAGGACTTAAATATAAGATGAGTCACTCCACTTAATTAAAATATTTATCTTTAGATTAGACACCTAGACATCCGTAGCCTAGTGTCCCAATAAGTGATATCAAAGACAATTTTTTTAGTAGCCGAAATGT
This sequence comes from Citrus x clementina, assembly GCF_000493195.1. NCBI lineage: Eukaryota > Viridiplantae > Streptophyta > Magnoliopsida > Sapindales > Rutaceae > Citrus > Citrus x clementina. Next base: position 43 of record NW_006262991.1, on the reverse strand, counting down.
GGACTCTGTGATGGACGAAAAAGCACCAAAAGCACTTCCCCAA
>NW_006262992.1:0-3830 GCF_000493195.1 Citrus x clementina | reverse complement strand
GCCGCGGTAGAGCCGCGTCCAAAAATAACCGCCCGAAGGCCGGGGCGCCAAGTTCGTCCCGCGGAAAAAGGCCACGAAAACGGGTGGGCAATAGCCTTGGGGGGTGGGCTGGCCAACTTTGTCTGCCGGACTCGGAATGGCGCGAGACTTTGCGAGGCACCTCCGTGTGCTAAAAATAGGCCGCGGGCACAGCCGCGCCCAAAAATAACAGCCCAAAGGCCGGGGCGCCAAGTTCGTCCAGCGGAAAAAGGCCACAAAAACGGGTGGGCTATAGCCTTGGGGGGTGGGGCTGGCCAACTTCGTCCGCCAGACTCGGAATGGCGCGAGTCTTTACGAGGCGCCACCGTGTGCCAAAAATAGGCCGCGGGCAGAGCCGCGCCCAAAAATAACCGCCCTAAGGCCGGGGCGCCGAGTTCGTCCAGCGGAAAAAGGCCACAAAAACGGGTGGGCTATAGCCTTGGGGGGTGGGGCTGGCCAACTTCGTCCGCCGGACTCGGAATGGCGCGAGACTTTGCGAGGCACCTCCGTGTACCAAAAATAAGCCGCGGACACAGCCGCGCCCAAAAATAACTGCCCGAAGGCCGGGGAACCAAGTTCGTCCAGCGGATAAAGGCCACAAAAACGGGTGGGCTATAGCCTTGGGGGGGTGGGCCTGGCCGACGTCGTCCGCCGGACTCGGAATGGCGCGAGAGTTTGCGAGGCACCTCCATGTGCCAAAAATAGGCCGCGGGCACAGCCGCGCCCAAAAATAATCAACCAAAGGCCGGGGCGCCAATTTCGTCCCGCGGAAAAAGCCGACAAAAACGGGAGGGCTATAGCCTTGGGGGGTGGGGCTGGCCAACTTCGTCCGCCGGACTCGGAATGGCGTGAGACTTTTCGAGGCACCTCCGTTTGCCAGAAATAGGCCGCGGGCAGAGCCGCGCCCAAAAATAACCGCCCGAAGGCCGATACGCCAAGTTCGTCCAGCGGAAAAAGGCCACAAAAACGGGTGGGCTATAGCTTGGGGGGGTGGGGCTGGCCAACTTCGTCCGCCGGACTCGGAATGGCGTGAGACTTTGCGAGCGGCCTCCGTGTGCCAAAAATAGGCCGCGGGCACTGCCGCGTCCAAAAATAACCGCTCGAAGGCCGCGGCGCCAAGTTCGCCCAGCGGAAAAAGGCCACAAAAACGGGTGGTATATAGCCTTGGGGGCTGGGGCTGGCCAACTTCGTCCGCCGGAATCGGAATGGCGCGAGACTTTACGAGGCGCCTCCGTGTACCAAAAATAGGCCGCGGTACAGCCGCGTCCACAAATAACCGCCCGAAGGCCGGGGAGCCAACTTCGTCCAGTGCAAAAAGCCGACAAAAACGGGTGGGCTATAGCCTTGGGGGGTGGGGCTGGCGAACTTCGTCCGCCGGACTCGGAATGGCGCGAGTCTTTGCGAGGCGCCACCGTGTGCCAAAAATAGGCCGTGGGCACAGCCGCACCGAAAAATAACCGCCCTAAGGCCGGGGCGCCGAGTTCGTCCAGCGGAAAAAGGCCACAACAACGGGTGGGCTATAGCCTTGGGGGGTGGGGCTGGCCAACTTCGTCCGCCGGACTCGGAATGGCGCGAGACTTTGCGAGGCACCTCCGTGTACCAAAAATAAGCCGCGGACACAGCCGCGCCCAAAAATAACTGCCCGAAGGCTGGGGAACCAAGTTCGTCCAGCGGAAAAAGGCCACAAAAATGGGTGGGCTATAGACTTGGGGGGTGATGCTGGCCAACTTCGTCCGCTGGACTCGGAATGCCGCGAGACTTTGCGAGGGGCCTCCGTGTGCCAAAAATAGGCCGCCGGCAAAGCCGCGCCCAAAATTAACCGCCCGAAGGCCGGGTCGCCAAGTTCGTCCAGCGGAAAAAGGCCACAAAAACTGGTGGGCTATAGCCTTGGGGGGTGATGCTGGCCCACTTCGTCCGCCGGACTCGGAATGCCGCGAGACTTTGCGAGGGGCCTCCGTGTGCCAAAAATAGGCCGCGGGCAAAGCCGCGCCCAAAAATAACTGCCCGAAGGCCGGGGCGCCAAATTCGTCCAGCGGAAAAAGGCCACAAAAACGGGTGGGCTATAGCCTTGGGGGGTGGGGCTGGCCAACTTCGTCCGCCGCACTCCGAATGCCGCGAGCCTTTGCGAGGGGCCTCTGTGTGCTGAAAATAGGCCGCCGGCAAAGCCGCGTCCAAAATTAACTGCCCGAAGGCCGGGTCGCCAAGTTCGTCCAGCGGAAAAAGGCTACAAAAACAGGTGGGCTATAGCCTAGGGGGGTGGGGCTGGCCCACTTCGTCCGCCGGACTAGGAATGCCGCGAGACTTTTCGAGGGGCCTCCGTGTACCAAAAATAGGCGGCGGGCATAGCCGCGCCCAAAATTAACCGCCCGAAGGCTGGGGCGCCAAGTTCGTCCAGCGGAAAAAGGCCACAAAAATGGGTGGGCTATAGCCTTGGGGGGTGGGGCTGGCCAACTTCGTCCGCCGGACTCGGAATTCCGCGAGACTTTGCGAGGGCCCCCCGTAAGCCAGAAATAGGCCGCGGCCAAACCCGCGCCCAAAAATAACCGCCCGACGGCTGGGGCGCCAACTTCGTCCAGCGGAAAATGGCCACAAAAACGGGTGGGCTATAGCCTTGGGGGGTGGGGCTGGCCAACTTCGTCCGCCGGACTCGGAATGGCGCGAGACAGTGTAAGGCGCCTCCGTGTGCCAAAAATTGGCCGCGGGCACAGCCGCGCCCAAAAATAACCGCCCGAAGGCCGGGGCGCCAAGTTCGTCCTGTGGAAAAAGGCCACAAAAACGGGTGGGCTATAGCCTCGGGGGGTGGGGCTGGCCAACTTCGTCCGCCGGACTCGGAATGGCGCGAGACTTTGCGAGGCACCTCCATGCACCAAAAATAGGCCGCGGACACAGCCGCGCCCAAAAATAACTGCCCGAAGGCCGGGGAGCCAAGTTCGTCCAGCGGAAAAAGGCCACAAAAACGGGTGGGCTATAGCCTTGGGGGGTGGGGCTGGCCAACTTCGTCCGCCGGACTCGGAATGGCGTGAGACTTTACGAGGCACCTCCGTGTGCCAAAAATAGGCCGCGGGGAAAGCCGCGCCCAAAAATAACCACCCGAAGGCCGGGGCGCCAAGTTCGTCCAGCGGAAAAAGGCCACAAAAACGGGTGGGCTATAGCCTTTGGGGGTGGGGCTGGCCAACTTCGTTCGCCGGACTCGGAATGGCGTGAGACTTTGCGAGGCACCTCCGTTTACCAAAAATAGGCAGCGGGCAGAGCCGCGCCCAAAAATAACCGCCCGAAGGCCGGGGCGCCAAGTTCGTCCAGCGGAAAAAGGCCACAAAAACGGGTGGGCTATAGCCTTGGGGGGTGGGGATGGCCAACTTCGTCCGCCGGACTCGGAATGGCGCGAGACAGTGCAAGGCGCCTCCGTGTGCCAAAACTTGGCGGCGGGCACAGCCGCGCCCAAAAATAACCGCCCGAAGGCCGGGGCGCCAAGTTCGTCCAGTGGAAAAAGGCCACAAAAACGGGTGGGCTATAGCCTTGGGGGGTGGCGCTGGCCAACTTCGTCCGCCAGACTCGGAATGGCGCGAGACTTTGCGAGGCGCCTCCGTGCACCAAAATAAGCCACGGACACAGCCACACCCAAAAATAACTGCCCGAAGGCCGGGGCGCCAAGTTCATCCACCGGAAAAAGGCCACAAAAACGGGTGGGCTATAGCCTTGGGGGGTGGGGCTGGCCCACTTCGTCCGCCGGACTCGGAATGGCGCGAATCTTTACGAGGCGCTACCGTGTGCCAAAAATAGGCCGCGGGCAAAGCCGCGCCCAAAAATATCCG
>NW_006262993.1:3938-4267 GCF_000493195.1 Citrus x clementina | reverse complement strand
GCGCCCACCACCAAGGCTATAGCCCACCCGTTTTTTGGCCATTTTTCCGCTGGGGGGTTTTGGCACCACGACCTTCGGGCACTTATTTTTGGGCGTGGCTTTGCCCGCGGCTTATTTTTGGTACCCCGAGGCCCCTCGCAAAGTCTCGCCCCATTCCGAGTCCGGCGGATGAAACTTCGCCCGCCCCCCCCACCAAGGTTATACCCCACCCGTTTTTTGGCCATTTTTCCCCTGGGGGGTTTGGGCACCACAACCTTCGGGCGCTTATTTTTGGACCCGGTTGTGCCCGCGACTTCCCGCGGGCACCCCAAGGCCCCTCGCAAAGTCTC
>NW_006262993.1:0-3507 GCF_000493195.1 Citrus x clementina | reverse complement strand
TGGCCATTTTTCCGCTGGGGGGTTTTGGCACCACGACCTTCGGGTGCTTATTTTTGGGCGCGGCTTTGCCCGCGGCTTATTGTTGGCGCCCCGAGGCCCCTCGCAAAGTCTCGCCCCATATCTAGTCCGGCGGACGAACTTCGCCCGCGCCCCCCACCAAGGCTATAGCCCACCCGTTTTTTGGCCATTTTTCCGCTGGGGGGTTTTGGCACCACGACCTTCGGGCGCTAATTTTTGGGCGCGGCTGTGTCCGCGACTTCCCGCGGGCACCCCGAGGCCCCTCGCAAAGTCTCGCCCCATTCCGAGTCCGGCTGACGAACTTCGCCCGCGCCCCCCACCAAGGCTATAGCCCACCCGTTTTTTGGCCATTTTTCCGCTGGGGGGTTTTGGCACCACGACCTTCGGACGCTTATTTTTGGGCGCGGCCTTTTCCGTGGCTTATTTTTGGCACCCCGAGGCCCCTCGCAAAGTCTCGCCCCATTCCGAGTCCGGCTGACGAACTTCGCCCGCGCCCCCCACCTAGGCTATAGCCCACCCGTTTTTTAGCCATTTTTCCGCTGGGGAGTTTTGGCACCACGACCTTCGGGCGCTTATTTTTGGACGCGGCTGTGCCCGCGACTTCCCGTAGGCACCCCGAGGCCCCTCGCAAAGTCTCGCCCCATTCCGAGTCCGGCGGACGAACTTCGCCCGCGCCCCCCAACAAGGCTATAGCCCACCCGTTTTTTGGCCATTTTTCCGCTGGGGGGTTTTGGCACCACGACCTTCGGGCGCTTATTTTTGGACGCGGCTGTGCCCGTGACTTCCCGCGGGCACCCCGAGGCCCCTCACAAAGTCTCGCCCCATTCCGAGTCCGGCGGACGAACTTCGCCCGCGCCCCCCACCAAGGCTATAGCCCACCCGTTTTTTGGCCATTTTTCCGCTGGGGGGTTTTGGCACCACAAAGGTCGGGCGCTTGATTTTGGACGCGGCTGTGCCCGTGACTTAAAGGGGGCACCCCGAGGCCCCTCACAAAGTCTCGCCCCATTCCGAGTCCGGCGGACGAACTTCGCCCGCGCCCCCCACCAAGGCTATAGCCCACCCGTTTTTTGGCCATTTTTCCGCTGGGGGGTTTTGGCACCACGACCTTCGGGCGCTTATTTTTGGGCGCGGCTTTGCCCGCGGCTTATTTTTGGCACCCCGAGGCCCCTCGCAAAGTCTCACCCCATTCCGAGTCCGGCGGACGAACTTCGCCCGCGCCCCCCACCAAGGCTATAGCCCACCCGTTTTTTGGCCATTTTTCCGCTGGGGGGTTTTGGCACCACGACCTTCGGGCGCTTATTTTTGAGCGTGGCTGTGTCCGCGACTTCCCGCGGGCACCCCGAGGCCCCTCGCAAAGTCTCGCCCCATTCCGAGTCCGGCGGACGAACTTCGCCCGCGCCCCCCACCAAGGCTATAGCCCACCCGTTTTTTGGCCATTTTTCCGCTGGGGGGTTTTGGCACCACGACCTTCAGGCGCTTATTTTTGGGCGCGGCCTTTTCCATGGCTTATTTTTGGCACCCCGAGGCCCCTCACAAAGTCTCGCCCCATTCCGAGTCCGGCTGACGAACTTCGCCCGCGCCCCCCACCAAGGCTATAGCCCACCCGTTTTTTGGCCATTTTTCCGCTGGGGAGTTTTGGCACCACGACCTTCGGGCGCTTATTTTTGGACGCGGCTGTGCCCACGACTTCCCGCAGGCACCCCGAGGCCCCTCGCAGAGTCTCGCCCCATTCCGAGTCCGGCGGACGAACTTCGCCCGCGCCCCCCACCAAGGCTATAGCCCACCCGTTTTTTGGCCATTTTTCCGCTGGGGGGTTTTGGTACCACGACCTTCGGGGGCTTATTTTTGGGCGCGGCTTTGACCGCGGCTTATTTTTGGTGCCCCGAGGCCCCTCGCAAAGTCTCGTCCCATTCCGAGTCCGGCGGACGAACTTCGCCCGCCCCCCCCACCAAGGCTATAGCCCACCCGTTTTTTGGCCATTTTTCCGCTGGGGGGTTTTGGCACCACGACCTTCGGGCGCTTATTTTTGGGCGCGGCTTTGCCCGTGGCTTATTTTTGGCGCCCCGAGGCCCCGCGCAAAGTCTCGCCCCCTTCCGAGTCCGGTGGACGAACTTCGCCCGCGCCCCCCACCAAGGCTATAGCCCACCCGTTTTTTGGCCATTTTTCCGCTGGGGGGTTTTGGCACCACGACCTTTGGGCGCTTATTTTTGGGCGCGGCTTTCCCCGCGGCTTATTTTTGGCACCCCGACGCCCCTCGCAAAGTCTCGCCCCGTTCCGAGTCCGGCGGACGAACTTCGCCCGCGCCCCCCACCAAGGCTATAGCCCACCCGTTTTTTGGCCATTTTTCCGCTGGGGGGTTTTGGCAACACGAACTTCGGGCGCTTATTTCTGGACGCGGCTGTGCCCGCGACTTCCCGCGGGCACCCTGAGGCCCCTCGCAAAGTCTCGCCCCATTCCGAGTCCGGAAGACGAACTTCGCCCATGCCCCCCACCAAGGCTATAGCCCACCCGTTTTTTGGCCATTTTTCCGCTGGGGGGTTTTGGCACCACGACCTTCGGGCGCTTATTTCTGGACGCGGCTGTGCCCGCGACTTCCCGCGGGCACCCCGAGGCCCCTCGCAAAGTCTCGCCCCATTCAAAGTCCGGCGGACGAACTTCGCCCGCGCCCCCCACCAAGGCTATAGCCCACCCGTTTTTTGGCCATTTTTCCGCTGGGGGGTTTTGGCACCACGACCTTCGGGCGCTTATTTTTGGGCGCGGCTTTGTCCGCGGCTTATTTTTGGCACCCCGAGGCCCCTCGCAAAGTCTCGCCCCATTCCGAGTCCGGCGGACGAACTTCGCCCGCACCCCCCACCAAGGCTATAGCCCACCCGTTTTTTGGCCATTTTTCCGCTGGGGGGTTTTGGCACCACGACCTTCAGGCGCTTATTTTTGGACGCGGCTGTGCCCGCGACTTCCCGCGGGCACCCCGAGGCCCCTCGCAATGTCTCGCCCCATTCCGAGTCCGGCGGACGAACTTCGCCCGCGCCCCACACCAAGGCTATAGCCCACCCGTTTTTTGGCCATTTTTCCGCTGGGGGGTTTTGGCACCACGACCTTCGGGTGCTTATTTTTGGGCGCGGCTTTGCCCGCAGCTTATTGTTGGCGCCCCGAGGCCCCTCGCAAAGTCTCGCCCCATTCAGAGTCCGGCGGACGAACTTCGCCCGCACCCCCCACCAAGGCTATAGCCCATCCGTTTTTTGGCCATTTTTCCGCTGGGGGGTTTTGGCACCACGACCTTCGGGTGCTTATTTTTGGGCGCGGCTTTGCCCGCGGCTTATTTTTGGTGCCCCGAGGCCCCTCGCAAAGTCTCGCCCCATTCAGAGTCCGGCGGACGAACTTCGCCCGCACCCCCCACCAAGGCTATAGCCCATCCGTTTTTTGGCCATTTTTCCGCTGGGGGGTTTTGGCACCACGACCTTCGGGCGCTTATTTTTGGGCGCGGCCCTT
>NW_006262994.1:3665-4598 GCF_000493195.1 Citrus x clementina | reverse complement strand
GGCCGCCCGCCAAGTCTGGTGCCATTCCGAGTCCCGCGGACGAACTTCGCCCACGCCCCCCACCAAGGCTATAGCCCACCCGTTTTTTGGCCATTTTTCCGCTGGGGGGTCTTGGGACCCCGAACTTCGGGGGCTGTTTTTTGGGCGCGGCTGTGCCCGTGGCCTATTTTTGGCACACGGAGGCCGCCCCGCCAAGTCTGGGGCCATTCCGAGTCCGGCGGACGAACTTCGCCCACGCCCCCCACCAAGGCTATAGCCCACCCGTTTTTTGGCCATTTTTCCGCTGGGGGGTCTTGGGACCCCGACCTTCGGGGGCTGATTTTTGGGCGCGGCTGTGCCCGTGGCCTATTTTTGGCACACGGAGGCCGCCCGCCAAGTCTGGGGCCATTCCGAGTCCGGCGGACGAACTTCGCCCACGCCCCCCACCAAGGCTATAGCCCACCCGTTTTTTGGCCATTTTTCCGCTGGGGGGTCTTGGGACCCCGACCTTCGGGGGCTGATTTTTGGGCGCGGCTGTGCCCGTGGCCTATTTTTGGCACACGGAGGCCGCCCGCCAAGTCTGGGGCCATTCCGAGTCCGGCGGACGAACTTCGCCCACGCCCCCCACCAAGGCTATAGCCCACCCGTTTTTTGGCCATTTTTCCGCTGGGGGGTCTTGGGACCCCGACCTTCGGGGGCTGATTTTTGGGCGCGGCTGTGCCCGTGGCCTATTTTTGGCACACGGAGGCCGCCCGCCAAGTCTGGGGCCATTCCGAGTCCCGCGGACTAACTTCGCCCACGCCCCCCGCCAAGGCTATAGCCCACCTTTTTTTTGGCCATTTTTCCGCTGGGGGGTCTTGGGACCCCCACCTTCGGGGGCTGATTTTTGGGCGCGGCTGTGCCCGTGGCCCATTTTTGGCACACGGAGGCCGCCCGCCAAGCCTGGGGCCATTC
>NW_006262994.1:1770-3558 GCF_000493195.1 Citrus x clementina | reverse complement strand
TTATTTTTGGGCGTGGCTGTGCCCGTGGCCTATTTTTGGCACACGGAGGCCGCCCGCCAAGCCTGGGGCCATTCCGAGTCCCGCGGACGAACTTCGCCCACGCCGCCCACCAAGGCTATAGCCCACCCGTTTTTTGGCCATTTTTCCGCTGGGGGGTCTTGGGACCCCGACCTTCGGGGGCTGATTTTTGGGCGCGGCTGTGCCCGTGGCCTATTTTTGGCACACGGAGGCCGCCCGCCAAGTCTGGGGCCATTCCGAGTCCGGCGGACGAACTTCGCCCACGCCCCCCACCAAGGCTATAGCCCACCCGTTTTTTGGCCATTTTTCCGCTGGGGGGTCTTGGGACCCCGACCTTCGGGGGCTGATTTTTGGGCGCGGCTGTGCCCGTGGCCTATTTTTGGCACACGGAGGCCGCCCGCCAAGTCTGGGGCCATTCCGAGTCCGGCGGACGAACATCGCCCACGCCCCCCACCAAGGCTATAGCCCACCCGTTTTTTGGCCATTTTTCCGCTGGGGGGTCTTGGCACCCCGACCTTCGGGGGCTGATTTTTGGGCGCGGCTGTGGCCGTGGCCTATTTTTGGGACACGGAGGCCGCCCGCAAAGTCTGGGGCCATTCCGAGTCCGGCGGACGAACTTCGCCCACGCCCCCCACCAAGGCTATAGCCCACCCGTTTTTTGGCCATTTTTCCGCTGGGGGGTCTTGGCGCCCCGACCTTCGGGGGCTGATTTTTGGGAGCGGCTGTGCCCGTGGCCTATTTTTGGCACTCGGAGGCCACCCGCAATGTCTGGGGCCATTCCGAGTCCGGCGGACGAACTTCGCCCACACCCCCCACCAAGGCTATAGCCCACCCGTTTTTTAGCCATTTTTCCGCTGGGGTGTCTTGGCGCCCCGACATTCGGGGGCTGATTTTTGGTCGCGGCTGTGCCAATGTTCTACTTTTGGCACACGGAGGCCGCCCGCAAAGTCTGGGGCCATTCCGAGTCCGGCGGACGAAGTTCGCCCACGCCCCCCACCAAGGCTATAGCCAACCCGGGCTATAGCCCACCCGTTTTTTGGCCATTTTTCCGCTGGGGGGTCTTGGCGCCCCGACCTTCGGGGGCTGATTTCTGGGCGCGGCTGTGGCCGTGGCCTAATTTTGGCACACGGAGGCCGCCCGCAAAGTCTGGGGCCATTCCGAGTCCGGCGGACGAACTTCGCCCACACCCCCCACCAAGGCTATAGCCCGGCCGTTTTTTGGCCATTTTTCCGATGGGGGGTCTTGGCACCCCGACCTTCGGGGGCTGATTTTTGGGCGCCGCTGTGCCCGTGGCGTATTTTTGGCACACGGAGGCCGCCCGCAAAGTCTGGGGCCATTCCAAGGCCGGCGGACGAACTTCGCCCACGCCCCCCACCAAGGCTATAGCCCACCCGTTTTTTGGCCATTTTTCCGCTGGGGGGTCTGGGCGCCCCGACCTTCGGGGGCTGATTTTTGGGCGCGGATGTGCCCGTGCCCTAATTTTGGAACACGGAGGCCGCCCCCAAAGTCTGGGGCCATTCCGAGTCCGGGGGGACGAACTTCGCCCAACGCCCCCCGACCAAGGCAATAGCCCCACCCGGTTTTTATGGGCATTTTTTCCGGCTGGGGGGGTCTTGGGCGCCCCCAACCCTTCGGGGGGGTGGATTTTTTGGGCGCGGCTGTGGCCCCGTGGCCTAATTTTTGGCACACCGGAGGCCGGCCCCGCCAAGACTGGGGGCCTTTGCGGAGTCCCGGGGGAGAGAATATTTCGCCCACGCCCCCCACCAAGGC
>NW_006262994.1:789-1311 GCF_000493195.1 Citrus x clementina | reverse complement strand
ATTTTTGGCACACGGAGGCCGCCCGCAAAGTCTGGGGCCATTCCGAGTCCGGCGGACGACCTTCGCCCACGCCCCCCACCAAGGCTATAGCCCACCCGTTTTTTGGCCATTTTTCCGCTGGGGGGTCTTGGCGCCCCGACCTTCGGGGGCTGATTTTTGGGCGCGGCTGTGCCCGTGGCCTATTTTTGGCACACGAAGGCCACACGCAAAGTCTGGGGCCATTCCGAGTCCGGCGGACGAACTTCGCCCACGCGCCCCACCAAGGCTATAGCCCACCCGTTTTTTGGCCATTTTTCCGCTGGGGGGTCTTGGCACCCCGACCTTCGGGGGCTGATTTTTGGGCGCGGCTGTGCCCGTGGCCTATTTTTGGCACACGGAGGCCGCCCGCAAAGTCTGGGGCCATTCCGAGTCCGGCGGACGAACTTCGCCCGCGCCCCCCACCAAGGCTATAGCCCACCCGTTTTTTGGCCATTTTTCCGCTGGGGGGTGTTGGCACCCCGACCTTCGGGGGCTGATTTTTGG
>NW_006262994.1:0-596 GCF_000493195.1 Citrus x clementina | reverse complement strand
CCGTGGCCTATTTTTGGCACACGGAGGCCGCCCGCAAAGTGGGGGGCCATTCCGGGTCCGGCGGACGAACTTCGCCCACACCCCCCACCAAGTCTATAGCCCACCCGTTTTTTGGCCATTTTTCCGCTGGGGGGTCTTGGCGCCCCGACCTTCGGGGGCTGATTTTTGGACGCGGCTTTGCCAGTGTTCTATTTTCGGCACACGGAGGCCGCCCGCAAAGTCTGGGTCCATTCCGAATCCGGCGGACGAAGTTCGCCCACGCCCCCCACCAAGGCTATAGCCCACCCGTTTTTTGGCCATTTTTCCGCTGGGGGGTCTTGGCACCCCGACCTTCGGGGGCTGATTTTTGGGCGCGGCTGTGCCCGTGGCCTATTTTTGGCACACGGAGGCCGCCCGTAAAGTCTGGGGCCATTCCGAGTCCGGCGGACGAACTTCGCCCACGCCCCCCACCAAGGCTATAGCCCACCCGTTTGTTGGCCATTTTTCCGCTGGGGGGTCTTGGCACCCCGACCTTCGGGGGCTGATTTTTGGGCGCGGCTGTGGCCGTGGCCTATTTTTGGGACACGGAGGCCGCCCGCAAAGTCTGGGGCCATTCC
>NW_006262995.1:33255-34176 GCF_000493195.1 Citrus x clementina | reverse complement strand
TGCTACAAATAGGCGGCGGGCACAGCCGCGCCAAAAAATAACGGCCGGAAGGCCGGGGCGCCAAGTTCGTCCAGCGGAAAAAGGCCACAAAAACGGGTGGGCTATAGCCTTGCGGGGTGGGGCTGGCCAACTTCGTCCGCCGGACTTGAAATGGCACGAGACGTTGCGAGGCGCCTCCGTGTGCCAAAAATAGGCCGCGGTCACAGCCGTGCCAAAAAACAACCGCCCGCAGGCCGGGGCGCGAAGTTCGTCCAGCGGAAAAAGCCCACAAAAACGGGCGGGCTATAGCCTTGGGGGGTGGTGCTGGCCAACTTCGTCCGCCGGACTCGGAATGGCGCGAGACTTTGTGAGGCACCTCCGTGTACCAAAATTAGGCCGCAGACACCGTCGCGCCCAAAAATAACCGCCCGAAAGCCGGGGCGCCAAGTTCGTCCAGCGGAAAAAGGCCACAAAAACGGGTGGGCTATAGCCTGGGGGGGTGGGGCTGGCCAACTTCGTCCGCCGGACTCGGAATGGCGCGAGACTTTGCGAGGCACCTCCGTGTGCCAAAAATAGGCCGCGGGCACAGCCGTGCCCAAAAATAACTGCCCGAAGGCCGGGGCGCCAAGTTCGTCCAGCGAAAAAGCCCACAAACACGGGCGGGCTATAGCCTTGGGGGGTGGGGCTGGCCAACTTCGTCCGCCGGACTCGGAATGGCGCTAGACTTTACGAGGCGCCTCCGTGTGCCAAAAAAAGGCCGCGGGCACAGCCGCGTCCAAAAATAACCGCCCGAAGGCCGGGGCGCCAAGTTCGTCCAGCGGAAAAAGGCCCCAAAAACGGGTGGGCTATAGCCTTGGGGGGTGGGGCGGGCCCATTTCGTCCACCGGACTCGGAATGGCGTGACACTTTATGAGGTGCCTCCGTGTGTATAAAATAGGCCAC
>NW_006262995.1:18164-26196 GCF_000493195.1 Citrus x clementina | reverse complement strand
CACAGTCGCGCCCAAAAATAACCGCCCGAAAGCCGGGGCGCCAAGTTTGTCCAGCGGAAAAAGGCCACAAAAACGGGTGGGCTATAGCCTTGGGGGGTGGGGCTGGCCGATTTCGTCCGCTGGACTCGGAATGGATCGAGACTTTGCGAGGCACCTCTGTGTGCCAAAAATAGGCCGTGGGCACAGCCGTGCCCAAAAACAACCGCCCGCAGGCCGGGGCGCCAAGTTCGTCCAGCGGAAAAAGCCCACAAAAACGGGCGGGCTATAGCCTTGGGGGGTGGTGCTGGCCAACTTCGTCCGCCGGACTCGGAATGGCGCGAGACTTTGCGAGGCGCCTCCGTGTGCCAAAAATAGGCCGCAGGCACCGTCGCGCCCAAAAATAACCGCCCGAAAGCCGGGGCGCCAAGTTCGTCCAGCGGAAAAAGGCCACAAAAACTGGTGGGCTATAGTCTTGGGGGGTGGGGCTGGCCAACTTCGTCCGCCGGACTCGGAATGGTGTGACACTTTATGAGGTGCCTCCGTGTGCATAAAATAGGCCGCGGGCACAGCTGCGCCCAAAAATAACCGCCCGAAGGCCGGGGCGCCAAGTTCGTCGAGCGGAAAAAGCCCACAAAAACGGGTGGGCTATAGCCTTGGGGGGTGGGGCTGGCCAACTTCGTCCCCCGGACTCGGAATGGCGCTAGACTTTACGAGGCGCCTCCGTGTGCCAAAAATAGGCCGCGGGCACAGCCGCGCATAAAAATAACCGCCCGAAGGCCGGGGCGCCAAGTTCGTCCAGCGGAAAAAGCCCACAAAAACGGGTGGGCTATAGCCTTGGGGGGTGGGGCTGGCCAGCTTCGTCCGCCGGACTCGGAATGGCGCGAGACATTGCGAGGCATCTCCGTGTGCCAAAAATAGGCCGCGGGCTCAGCCGCGCCAAAAAATAACCGCCCGAAGGCCGGGGCGCCTAGTTCGTCCAGCGGAAAAAGCCCACAAAAACGGGCGGGCTATAGCCTTTGGGGGTGGTGCTAGCCAACTTCGTCCGCCGGACTTGGAATGGCGCGAGACTTTGTGAGGCACCTCCGTGTGCCAAAAATAGGCTGCGGGCACAGTCGCGCCCAAAAATAACCGCCCGAAAGCCGGGGCGCCAAGTTCGTCCAGCGGAAAAAGGCCACAAAAACGGGTGGGCTATAGCCTTGGGGGGTGGGGCTGGCCAACTTCGTCCGCCGGACTCAGAATGGCGCGACACTTTACGAGGTGCCTCCGTGTGCATAAAATAGGCCGCGGGCACAGCCGCACCCAAAAATAACCGCCCGAAGGCCGGGGTACCAAGTTCGTCGAGCGGAAAAAGCCCACAAAAATGGGTGGGCTATAGCCTTGGGGGGTGGGGCTGGCCAACTTCGTCCGCCGGACTCGGAATGGCGCTAGACTTTACGAGGCGCCTCCGCATGCCAAAAATAGGCCGCGGGCACAGCCGCGCATAAAAATAACCACCCGAAGGCCGGGGCGCCAAATTCGTCCAGCGGAAAAATCCACAAAAACGGGTGGGCTATAGCCTTGGGGGGTGGGGCTGGCCAACTTCGTCTGCCGGACTCGGACTGGCGCGAAATTTTGCGAGCGGCCTCTGTGTGCCAAAAATAGGTGCGGCCACTGCCGCGCACAAAAATAACTGCCCGAAGGCCGGGGCGCCAAGTTCGTTCAGCGGAAAATGGCCACAAAAACGGGTGGGCTATAGCCTTGGGGGGTGGGGCTGGCCAACTTCGTGCGCCGGACTCGGAATGGCGCGAGACTTTGCGAGGCGCCTCCGTGTGCTAAAAATAGGCCGCGGGCACAGCCGCGCCCAAAAATAACCGTCCGAAAGCCGGGGCGCCAAGTTCGTCCAGCGGAAAAAGCCCACAAAAACGGGTGGGCTATAGCCTTGGGGGGTTGGGCTGGCCCACTTCGTCCGCCAGACTCGGAATGGCGCGAGACCTTGCGAGGCATCTCCGTGTGCCAAAAATAGGCCGCGGGCACAGCCACGTCCAAAAATAACCGCCCGAAGGCCGGGGCGCCAAGTTCGTCCAGCGGAAAAAGCCCACAAAAACGGGCGGGCTATAGCCTTGGGGGGTGGTGCTGGCCAACTTCGTCCGCCGGACTCGGAATGGCGCGAGACTTTGTGAGGCGCCTCCGTGTGCCAAAAATAGGCCGCGGGCAGAGTCACACCCAAAAATAACCGCCCGAAAGCCGGGGCGCCAAGTTTGTCCAGTGGAAAAAGGCCACAAAAACGGGTTGGCTATAGCCTCGGGGGGTGGGGCTGGCCAACTTCGACCGCCGGTCTCGGAATGGCGCTAGACTTTGGGAGGTGCCTCCATGTGCAAAAAACAGGCCGCGGGCACAGCCATGCCCAAAAATAACCGCCCGAAGGCCGGGGCACCAAGTTCGTCCAGCGGAAAAAGGCCACAAAAACAGGTGGGCTATAGCCTCGGGGGGTGGGGCTGGCCAACTTCGTCCGCCGGACTCGGAATGGAGCGAGACTTTGCAAGGCATCTCCGAGTGCCAAAAATAGGCCGCGGCAAAAGCCGCGCCCAAAAATAACCGCCCGAAGGCCGGGGCGCCAAGTTCGTCCAGCGGAAAAAGGCCACAAAAACGGGTGGGCTATAGCCTTGGGGGGTGGGCTATAGCCTTGGGGGGTGGGCTGGCGACCTTCGTCCGCCTCACTCGGAATGCCGCGAGACTTTACGAGGGGCCCCGTGTGCCAAAAATAGGCCGCGGGCAAAGCCGCACCAAAAAATAACCACCCGAAGGCCGGGGCGCCAAGTTCGTCCAGCGGAAAAAGGCCACAAAAACGGGTGAGCTATAGCCTTGGGGGGTGGGGCTGGCCAACTTCGTCCGCCGGACTCGGAATGCCGCCAGACTTTCCGAGGGGCCTCCGTGTGCCAAAAATAGGCCGCGGACAAAGCCGCGCCCAAAAATAACCGCCCGAAGGCCGGGGCACCAAGTTCGTCCAGCGGAAAAAGGCCACAAAAACGGGTGGGCTATAGCCTTGGGGGGTGGGGCTGACCAACTTCGTCCACCGGACTCGGAATGGCGCGAGACTTTGCGAGGGGCCTCCGTGTGCAAAAAATAGGCCGCGAGCAAAGCTGTTCCCAAAAATAACCGCCCGAAGGCCTGGGCGCCAAGTTCGTCCAGCGGAAAAAGGCCACAAAAACGGGTGGGCTATAGCCTTGGGGGGTGGGGCTGGCCGATTTCGTCCGCCGGACTCGGAATGCCGTGAGACTTTGCGAGGGGCCTCCATGTGCCAAAAATAGGCCGCGGGCAAAGCCGCGCCCAAAAATAACCCCCCGAAGGCCGGGGCGCCATGTTTGTCCTGCGGAAAAAGGCCACAAAAACGGGTGGGCTATAGCCTTGGGGGGTGGGGCTGGCCAACTTCGTCCGCCGCACTCGGAATGCCGCCAGACTTTCCGAGGGGCCTCCGTGTGCCAAAAATAGGCCGCGGGCAAAGCCGCGCCCAAAAATAACCGCCCGAAGGCCGGGGCACCAAGTTCGTCCAGCGGAAAAAGGCCACAAAAACGGGTGGGCTATAGCCTTGGGGGGTGGCGCTGACCAACTTCGTCCACCGGACTCGGAATGGCGCGAGACTTTGCGAGGGGCCTCCGTGTGCAAAAAATAGGCCGCGAGCAAAGCCGTTCCAAAAAATAACCGCCCGAAGGCATGGGCGCCAAGTTCGTCCAGCGGAAAAAGGCCACAAAACGGGTGGGCTATAGCCTTGGGGGGTGGGGCTGGCCGACTTTGTCTGCCGGACTCGGAATGCCGCGAGACTTTACGAGGGGCCTCCGTGTGCCAAAAATATGGCGCTGACAAAGCCGCGCCCAAAAATAACCGCCCGAAGGCCGGGGCGCCAAGTTTGTCCAGCGGAAAAAGGCCACAAAAACGGGTGGGCTATAGCCTTGGGGGGTGGGCTGGCGACCTTCGTCCGCCTCACTCGGAATGCTGCGAGACTTTGCGAGGGGCCTCCGTGTGCCAAAAATAGGCCGCGGATAAAGCCGCGCCCAAAAATAACCGCCCGAAGGCCGGGGCGCCAAGTTCGTCCAGCGGAAAAAGGCCACAAAAACGGGTGGGCTATAGCCTTGGGGGGTGGGGCACGCCAACTTCGTCCGCCGGACTCGGAATGCCGCGAGACTTTGCGAGGTGCCTCGTGTGCCAAAAATAGTGCGCGGACAAAGCCGCGCCCAAAAATAACTGCCCGAAAGCCGGGGCGCCAAGTTCGTCCAGCGGTAAAAGGCCACAAAAACGGGTGGGCTATAGCCTTGGGGGGTGGGCTGGCCAACTTCGTCCGCCGGACTCGAAATGCCGCGAGACATTGCGAGGGGCCTCCGTGTGCCAAAAATAGGCCGCGGGTAAAGCCGCACCCAAAAATAACCGCCCGAAGGCCGGGGCGCCAAGTTCGTCCAACGGAAAAAGGCCACAAAAACGGGTGGGCCATAGCCTTGGGGGGTGGGCTGGCGACCTTCGTCCGCCTCACTCGGAATGCCGCGAGACGTTATGAGGGGCCTCCGGGTGCCAAAAATAGGCCGCGGGCAAAGCCGCGCCCAAAAATAACCGCCCGAAGGCCGTGGCGCCAAGTTCGTCCAGCGGAAAAAGGCCACAAAAACGGGTGGGCTATAGCCTTGGGGGGTGGGGCTGGCCAACTTCGTCCGCCGGACTCGGAATGCCGCGAGACTTTGCGAGGGGCCTCCGTGTGCCAAAAATAGGCCGCGGGCAAAGCCGCGCCCAAAAATAACCGCCCGAAGGCCGGGGCGCCAAGTTCGTCCAGCGGAAAAAGGCCACAAAAACGGGTGGGCTATAGCCTTGGGGGGTGGGGCTGGCCAACTTCGTCCGCCGGACTCGGAATGCCGCGAGACTTTGCGAGGGGCCTCCGTGTGCCAAAAATAGGCCGCGGGCAAAGCCACACCCAAAAATAACCAACCGAAGGCCGGGGCGCCAAGTTCGTCCAGCGGGAAAAGGCCACAAAAACGGGTGGGTTATAGCCTTGGGGGGTGGGGCTGGCCAACTTCGTCCGCCGGACTCGGAATGCCGCGAGACATTACGAGGGGCCTCTGTGTGCCAAAAATATGCCACTGAGAAAGCCGCGCCCAAAAATAACCGCCCGAAGGCCGGGGCGCCAAGTTTGTCCAGCGGAAAAAGGCCACAAAAACGGGTGGGCTATAGCCTTGGGGGGTGGGCTGGCGACCTTCGTCCGCCTCACTCGGAATGCCGCGAGACTTTGCGAGGGGCCTCCGTGTGCCAAAAATAGGCCGCGGACAAAGCCGCGCCCAAAAATAACCGCCCGAAGGCCGGGGCGCCAAGTTCGTCCAGCGGAAAAAGGCCACAAAAACGGGTGGGGTATAGCCTTGGGGGGTGGGGCACGCCAACTTCGTCCGCCGGACTCGGAATGCCGCGAGACTTTGCGAGGTGCCTCCGTGTGCCAAAAATAGGGCGCGGACAAAGCAGCGCCCAAAAATAACTGCCCGAAAGCCGGGGCGCCAAGTTCGTCCAGCGGCAAAAGGCCACAAAAACGGGTGGGCTATAGCCTTGGGGGGTGGGGCTGGCCAACTTCGTCCGCCGGACTCGAAGTGCCGCGAGACATTGCGAAGGGCCTCCGCGTGCCAAAAATAGGCCGCGGGCAAAGCCGCGCCCAAAAATAACCGCCCGAAGGCCGGGGCGCCAAGTTCGTCCAGCGGAAAAAGGCCACAAAAACGGGTGGGCTATAGCCTTGGGGGGTGGGGCTGGCCAACTTTGTCCGCCGGACTCGGAATGGCGCGAGACTTTGCGATGGGCCTCCGTGTGCCAAAAATAGGCCGCGGTCAAAGGCTCGTCCAAAAAAAACCGCCCGAAGGCCGGGGCGCCAAGTTCGTCCAGCGGAAAAAGGCCACAAAAACGGGTGGGCTATAGCCTTGGGGGGTGGGGCTGGCCAACTTCGTCCGCCGGACTCGGAATGCCGCGAGACTTTACGAGGGGCCTCCGTGTGCCAAAAATATACCGCAGACAAAGCCGCGCCCAAAATAACCACCCGAAGGCCGGGACGCCAAGTTCGCCCAGCGGAAAAAGGCCACAAAAACGGGTCGGCTATAGCCTTGGGGGGTGCGGCTGGCCAACTTCGTCCACCGGACTCGGAATGCCGCGAGACTTTGCGAGGGGCCTCCGTGTGCCAAAAATAGGCCGCGGGAAAAGCCGCGCCCAAAAATAACCGCCCGAAGGCCGGGGCGCCAAGTTCGTCCAGCGGAAAAAGTCCACAAAAACGGGTGGGCTATAGCCTTGGGGGGTGGGGCGGACCAACTTCGTCCGCCGGACTCGGAATGGCGTGAGACTTTGCGAGGGGCCTTCGTGTGCCAAAAATAGGCCGCGGACAAAGCCGCACCCAATAATAACCGCCCGAAGCCCGGGGCGCCAAGTTCGCCCAGCGGAAAAAGGCCACAAAAACGGGTGGGCTATAGCCTTGGGGGGTGGGGCTGGCCAACTTCGTCCGCCTGACTCGGAATGCCGCGAGACTTTGCGAGGGGCCTCCGCGTGCCAAGACTAGGCCGTGGACAAAGCCGTGCCCAAAAATAACCGTCGGAAGACCGGGGCGCCAAGTTCGTCCAGCGGAAAAAGGCTACAAAAACGGGTGGGCTATAGCCTTGGGGGGTGGGGCTGGCCCACTTCGTCCGCCGGACTCGAAATGCCGCGAGACATTACGAGGGGCCTCCGTGTGCAAAAAATAGGCCGCAGGCACAGCCGCACCCAAAAATAACCGCCCGAAGGCCGGGGCGCCAAGTCGTCCAGCGGGAAAAGGCCACAAAAACGGGTGGGCTATAGCCTTGGGGGGTGGGGCTGGCCCACTTCGTCCGCCGGACTCGGAATGGCGCGAGACTTTGCGAGGCGCCTCTGTGTGCCAAAAATAGGATGCAGGCACAGCCGAGCCCAAAAATAACCGCCCGAAGGCCGGGGCGCCAAGTTCATCCAGCGGAAAAAGGCCACAAAAACGGGTTGGCTATAGCCTTGGGGGGTGGGGCGGACCAACTTCGTCGGCCGGACTCGGAATGGCGCTAGACTTTGCGAGGGGCCTTCGTGTGCCAAAAATAGGCCACAGACAAAGCCGCACCCAATAATAACCGCCCGAAGCCCGGGGCGCCAAGTTCGCCCAGCGGAAAAAGGCCACAAAAACGGGTGGGCTATAGCCTTGGGGGTGGGGCTGGCCTACTTCGTCCGCCGGACTCGGAATGCCACGAGACTTTGCGAGGGGCCTCCGCGTGCCAAGACTAGGCCGTGGACAAAGCCGCGCCCAAAAATAACCGCCGGAAGACCGGGGCGCCAAGTTCGTCCAGCGGAAAAAGGCCACAAAAACGGATGGGCTATAGCCTTGGGGGGTGGGGCTGGCCCACTTCGTCCGCCGGGCTCGGAATGCCGCGAGACTTAGCGAGGGGCCTCCGTGTGCCAAAAATAGGCCGCAGGCACAGCTGCGCCCAAAAATAACTGCCCGAAGGCCGGGGCGCCAAGTTCGTCCAGCGGAAAAAGGCCACAAAAACGGGTGGGCTATAGCCTTGGGGGGTGGGGCTGGCCCACTTCGTCCGCCGGACTCGGAATGGCGCGAGACTTTGCGAGGGGCCTCCGTGTGCCAAAAATAGGCCACGGGCAAAGCCGCGCCCAAAAATAACCGCCCGAAGGCCGGGGCGCCAAGTTCGTCCAGCGGAAAAAGTCCACAAAAACGGGTGGGCTATAGCCTTGGGGGGTGGGGCGGACCAACTTCGTCCGCCGGACTCGGAATGATGCGAGACTTTGCGAGGGGCCTTCGTGTGCCAAAAATAGGCCGCGGACAAAGCCGCACCCAATAATAACTGCCCGAAGCCCGGGGCGCCAAGTTCGCCCAGCGGAAAAAGGCCACAAAAACGGGTGGGCTATAGCCTTGGGGGGTGGGGCTGGCCAACTTCGTCCGCCGGACTCGGAATGCCGCGAGACTTTGCGAGGGGCCTTCGCGTGCCAAGACTAGGCCGTGGACAAAGCCGCGCCCAAAAATAACCGCCGGAAAGACCGGGCCGCCAAGTTCGTCCAGCGGAAA
>NW_006262995.1:16113-17920 GCF_000493195.1 Citrus x clementina | reverse complement strand
GCTCGGAATGCCGCGAGACTTTGCCAGGGGCCTGTGTGTGCCAAAAATAGGCCGCGGGCAAAGCCGCGCCCAAAAATAACTGCCCGATGGCCGGGGCGGCAGTTCGTCCAGCGGAAAAAGCCCACAAAAACGGGTGGGCTATAGCCTTGGGGTGTGGGGCTGGCCAACTTCGTCCGCCGGACTCGGAATGGTGTGAGACTTTGCGAGGTTCCTCCGTGTGCCAAAAATAGGCCGCGGGCACAGCCGCGCCCAAACATAACCGCCCGAAGGCCGGGGCGCCAAGTTCATCCAGCGGAAAAAGCCCACAAAAACGGGTGTGCGATAGCCTTGGGGGGTGGGGCTGGCCACCTTCGTCCGCCGGACTCGGAATGGCACGAGACTTTGTGAGGCACCTCCGTGTGCCAAAAATAGGCCGCGGGCACAGCCGCGCCAAAAAATAACTGCCCGAAGGCCGGGGCGCCAAGCTCGCCCAGCGGAAAAAGCCCACAAAAACGGGTGGGCTATAGCCTTGGTGGGTGGGGCTGGCCAACTTTGTCCGCCGGACTCGGAATGGCGCGAGACTTTGCGAGGCACCTCCGTCTGCCAAAGATAGGCCGCGGGCACAGCCGTGCCCAAAAATAACAGCCCGAAGGCCGGGGCGCCAAGTTCGTCCAGCGGAAAAAGCCCACAAAAACGGGTGGGCTATAGCCTTGGGGGGTGGGGCTGGCCAACTTCGTCTGCCGGACTCGGAATGGCGCGAGACTTTGCGAGGTGCCTCCGTGTGCCAAAAATAGGCCGCGGGCACAGCCACATCCAAAAATAAGCGGCCGAAGGCCGGGGCGCCAAGTTCGTCCAGCGGAAAAAGCCCACAAAAACGGGTGGGCTATAGCCTTGGGGGGTGGGGCTGGCCAAACTCGTCCGCCGGACTCGGAATGGCGCGAGACTTTGCGAGGCACCTCAGTGTGCAAAAAATAGGCCGCTGGCACAGCCGCGCCCAAAAATAACGGCCCGAAGGCCGGGGCGCGAAGTTCGTCGAGCGGAAAAAGCCCACAAAAACGGGTGGGTTATAGCCTTGGGGGGTGGGGCTGGCCAACTTCGTCTGCCGGACTCGGAATGGCGTGAGACTTTGCGAGGTGCCTCCGTGTGCCAAAAATAGGCCGCGGGCACAGCCACATCCAAAAATAAGCGGCCGAAGGCCGCGGCGCCAAGTTCGTCCAGCGGAAAAAGCCCACAAAAACGGGTGGGCTATAGCCTTGGGGGGTGGGGCTGGCCAAACTCGTCCGCCGGACTCGGAATGGCGGGAGACTTTGCGAGGCACCTCAGTGTGCAAAAAATAGGCCGTTGGCACAGCCGCGCCCAAAAATAACGGCCCGAAGGCCGGGGCGCGAAGTTCGTCGAGCGGAAAAAGCCCACAAAAACGGGTGGGTTATAGCCTTGGGGGGTGGGGCTGGCCAACTTCGTCCGCCGGACTCGGAATGGCGCCAGACTTTGCGAGGCGCCTCTGTGTGCCAAAAATAGGCCACAGGCACAGCCGCACCCAAAAATAACCACCCGAAGGCCGGGGCGCCAAGTTCGTCCAGCGGAAAAAGGCCACAAAAACGGGTGGGCTATAGCCTTGGGGGGTGGGGCTGGCCAACTTCGTCCTCCAGACTCGGATTGCCGGGAGACTTTGCGAGGCACCTCCGTGTGCCAAAAATAGGCCGCGGGCACAGCCGCACCCAAAAATAGCCGCCCGAAGGCCAGGGCGCCAAGTTCGTCTAGCGGAAAAAGCCCATAAAAACGGGTGGGCTATAGCCTTGGGGGGTGGGGCTGGCCAACTTCGTCCGCC
>NW_006262995.1:14493-15737 GCF_000493195.1 Citrus x clementina | reverse complement strand
CGAGACTCTGCGAGGGGCCTCCGTGTGCCAAAAGTAGGCCGTGGACAAAGCCGCGCCCAACAATAACCACCCGAAGGCCGGGGCGCCAAGTTCGTCCAGCGGAGAAAGGCCACAAAACGGGTGGGCTACAGCCTTGGGGGTTGGGGCTGGCCAACTTCGTCCGCCGGGTTCGGAATGCCGCGAGACTTTGCGAGGGGCCTCCGTGTGCCAAAAATAGGCCAAGGGCAAAGCCGTGCCCAAAAATAACTGCCCGAAGGCCGGGGCGCCAAGTTCGTCCAGCGGAAAAAGGCCACAAAAACGGGTGGGCTATAGCCTTGGGGGGTGGGGCTGGTCAACTTCGTCCACCGGACTCGGAATGCCGCGAGACATTGCGAGGGGCCTCCGTGTGCCAAAAATAGGCCGCGGACAAAGCCGCGCCCAAAAATAACTGCCCGAAGGCCGGGGCGCCAAGTTCGTCCAGCGGAAAAAGGCCACAAAAACGGGTGGGCTATAGCCTTGGGGGTGGGGCTGGCCCACTTCGTCCGCCGGACTCGAAATGCCGCGAGACATTGCGAGGGGCCTCCGTGTGCCAAAAATAGGCCGCGGCCGCGCCCAAAAATAACCGCCCGAAGGCCGGGGCGCCAAGTTCGTCCAGGGGAAAAAGGCCACAAAAACGGGTGGGCTATAGCCTTGGGGGGTGCGGCTGACCAACTTCGTCCGCCGGACTCGGAATGCCGCGAGACTTTGCGAGGGGCCTCCATGTGCCAAGACTTGGCCACGGCCAAAGCCGCGCCCAAAAATAACCGCCCGAAGGCCGGGGCGCCAAGTTCATCCAGCGGAAAAAGGCCACAAAAACGGGTGGGCTATAGCCTTGGGGGGTGGGGCTGGCCCACTTCGTCGGCCGGGCTCGGAATGCCGCGACACTTTGCGAGGGGCCTCCGTGTGCCAAAAATAGGCCGCGGGCAAAGCCGCGCCCAAAAATAACTGCCCGAAGGCCAGGGCGCCAAGTTCGTCCAGCGATAAAAGGCCACAAAAACGGGTGGGGTATAGCCTTGGGGGGTGGGGCTGGCCGACTTCGTCCGCCGGACTCGAAATGCCGCGAGACATTGCGAGGGGCCTACGTGTGCCAAAAATAGGCCGCGGGCAAAGCCGCGCCCAAAAATAACCGCCAGAAGGCCAGGGCGCCAAGTTCGTCCAGCGGAAAAAGGCCACAAAAACGGGTGGGCTATAGCCTTGGGGGGTGGGGTTGGCCTACTTTGTCCGCC
>NW_006262995.1:13451-14054 GCF_000493195.1 Citrus x clementina | reverse complement strand
ATAACTCCCCGAAGGCCGGGGCGCCAAGTTCGTCCAGCGGAAAAAGGCCACAAAAACGGGTGGGCTATAGCCTTGGGGGGTGGGGCTGGTCAACTTCGTCCGCCGAACTCGGAATGCCGCGAGACTTTGCGAGGGGCCTCCGTGTGCCAAAAAAAGGCCGTGGACAAAGCCGCGCCCAAAAATAACCGCCCGAAGGCCGGGGCGCCAAGTTCGTTCAGCGGAAAAAGGCCACAAAAACGGGTGGGCTATAGCCTTGGGGGGTGGGGCTGGCCAACTTCGTCCGCCGGACTCGGAATGCCGCGAGACTTTGCGAGGGGCCTCCATGTGCCAAGAATAGGCCACGGGCAAAGCCGCGCCCAAAAATAACCGCCCGAAGGCCGGGGCGCCAAGTTCGTCCAGCGGAAAAAGGCCACAAAAACGGGAGGGCTAGAGCCTTGGGGGGTGGGGCTGGCCCACTTCGTCCGCCGGGCTCGGAATGCCGCGAGACAATGCGAGGGGCCTCCGTGTACCAAAAATAGGCCGCGGGCAAAGCCGCACCCAAAAATAACTCCCCGAAGGCCGGGGCGCCAAGTTCGTCCAGCGGTAAAAGGCCACAAAAACGGG
>NW_006262995.1:11491-12445 GCF_000493195.1 Citrus x clementina | reverse complement strand
GGGCAAAGCCGCCCCCAAAAATAAGCGCCCGAAGGCCGGGGCGCCAAGTTCGTCCAGCGGAAATAGGCCACAAAACGGGTGGGCTATAGCCTTGGGGGGTGGGGCAGGTCAACTTCGTCCGCCGAACTCGGAATTCCGCGAGACTTTGCGAGGGGCCTCCGTGCGGTAAAAAAAGGCCACGGACAAAGCCGCGCCTAAAAATAACCGCCCGAAGGCCGGGGCGCCAAGTTCGTTCAGCGGAAAAAGGCCACAAAAACGGGTGGGCTATAGCCTTGGGGGGTGGGGCTGACCAACTTCGTCCGCCGGACTCGGAATGCCGCGAGACTTCGCGAACGGCCTCCATGTGCCAAGACTAGGCCAAGGGCAAAGCCGCGCCCAAAAATAACCGCCCGAAGGCCGGGGCGCCATGTTCGTCCAGCGGAAAAAGGCCACAAAAACGAGTGGGCTAGAGCCTTGGGGGGTGGGGCTGGCCCACTTCGTCCGCCGGACTCGGAATGCCGCGAGACTTTGCGAGGGGCCTCCGTGTGCCAAAAATAGGCCGCGGGCAAAGCCGCACCCAAAAATAACCGCCCGAAGGCCGGGGCGCCAAGTTCGTCCAGCGGAAAAAGGCCACAAAAACGGGTGGGCTATAGCCTTGGGGGGTGGGGCTGGCCAACTTCGTCCGCCGGACTCGGAATGCCGCGAGACTTTACGAGGGGCATCCGTGTGCCAAAAATAGGCCGCGGACAAAGCCGCGCTCAAAAATAACCGCCCGAAGGCCGGGACGCCAAGTTCGTTCAGCGGAAAAAGGCCACAAAAACGGGTGGGCTATAGCCTTGGGGGGTGGGGCTGGCCTACTTTGTCCGCCGGACTCGGAATGCCGCGAGACTTTACGAGCGGCATCCGTGTGCCAAAAATAGGCCGCAGACAAAGCCGCGCTCAAAAATAACCGCCCGAAGGCCGGGACGCCAAGTT
>NW_006262995.1:5952-10334 GCF_000493195.1 Citrus x clementina | reverse complement strand
CCGGACTCGGAATGCCGCAAGACTTCGCGAGCGGCCTCCATGTGCCAAGACTAGGCCAAGGGCAAAGCGGCGCCCAAAAGTAACCGCCCGAAGGCCGGGGCGCCATGTTCGTCCAGCGGAAAAAGGCCACAAAAACGGGTGAGCTAGAGCCTCGGGGGGTGGGGCTGGCTCACTTCGTCCGCCGGGCTCGGAATGCCGCGAGACTTTGCGAGGGGCCTCCGTGTACCAAAAATAGGCCGCGGGCAAAGCTGCACCCAAAAATAACTGCCCGAAGGCCGGGGCGCCAAGTTCGTCCAGCGGTAAAAGGCCACAAAAACGGGTGGGTTATAGCCTTGGGGGGTGGGGCTGGCCAACTTCGTCCGCCGGACTCGAAATGCCGCGAGACTTTACGAGCGGCATCCGTGTGCCAAAAATAGGCCGCGGACAAAGCCACGCCCAAAAATAACTGCCCGAAGGCCGGGACGCCAAGTTCGTTCAGCGGAAAAAGGCCGCAAAAACGGGTGGGCTATAGCCTTGGGGGGTGGGGCTGGCCTACTTTGTCCGCCGGACTCGGAATGTCGCGAGACTTTACGAGCTGTATCCGTGTGCCAAAAACAGGCCGCGGACAAAGCCGCGCTCAAAAATAACCGCCCGAAGGCCGGGACGCCAAGTTCGTTCAGCGGAAAAAGGCCACAAAAACGGGTGGGCTATAGCCCTGGGGGGTGGGGCTGGCCAACTTCGTCCGCCGGACTCGGAATGCCGCGATCCTTTGCGAGGGGCCTCCGTGTGCCAAAAATAGGCCACGGGCAAAGCCTTGCCCAAAAATAAGCGCCCGAAGGCCGGGGCGCCAAGTTCGTCCAGCGGAAAAAGGCCACAAAAACAGGTGGGCTATAGCCTTGGGGAGTGGGGCTGGCCAACTTCGTCCGCCGGACTCAGAATACCGCGAGACTTTGCGAGGGGCCTCCATATGCCAAAAATAGGCCGCGGGCAAAGCCTTGCCCAAAAATAACTGCCCGAAAGCCGGGGCGCCAAGTTCGTCCAGCGGAAAAAGGCCACAAAAACAGGTGGGCTATAGCCTTGGGGGGTGGGGCTGGCCAACTTCGTCCGCCGGACTTGGAATGCCGCGAGACTTTGCGAGCGGCCTCCGTGTGCCAAAAATAGGCCGCGGACAAAGCCGCCCCCAAAAATAAGCGCCCGAAGGCCGGGGCGCCAAGTTCGTCCAGCGGAAAAAGGCCACAAAAACAGGTGGGCTATAGCCTTGGGGGGTGGGGCTGGCCAACTTCGTCCGCCGGACTTGGAATGCCGCGAGACTTTGCGAGCGGCCTCCGTGTGCCAAAAATAGGCCGCGGACAAAGCCGCCCCCAAAAATAAGCGCCCGAAGGCCGGGGCGCCAAGTTCGTCCAGCGGAAAAAGGCCACAAAAACGGGTGGGCTATAGCCTTGGGGGGTGGGGCTGGTCAACTTCGTCCGCCGAACTCGGAATTCCGTGAGACTTTGCGAGGGGCCTCCGTGTGCCAAAAAAAGGCCGTGGATAAAGCCGCGCCTAAAAATAACCGCCCGAAGGCCGGGGCGCCAAGTTCGTTCAGCGGAAAAAGGCCACAAAAACGGGTGGGCTATAGCCTTGGGGGGTGGGGCTGACCAACTTCGTCCGCCGGACTCGGAATGCCGCAAGACTTCGCGAGCGGCCTCCATGTGCCAAGACTAGGCCAAGGGCAAAGCCGCGCCCAAAAATAACCGCCCGAAGGCCGGGGCGCCATGTTCGTCCAGCGGAAAAAGGCCACAAAAACGGGTGGGCTAGAGCCTTGGGGGGTGGGGCTGGCCCACTTCGTCCGCCGGACTCGGAATGCCGCGAGACTTTGCGAGGGGCCTCCGTGTACCAAAAATAGGCCGCGGGCAAAGCTGCACCCCAAAATAACTGCCCGAAGGCCGGGGCGCCAAGTTCGTCCAGCGGTAAAAGGCCACAAAAACGGGTGGGTTATAGCCTTGGGGGGTGGGGCTGGCCAACTTCGTCCGCCGGACTCGAAATGCCGCGAGACTTTACGAGCGGCATCCGTGTGCCAAAAATAGGCCGCGGACAAAGCCGCGCCCAAAAATAACTGCCCGAAGGCCGGGACGCCAAGTTCGTTCAGCGGAAAAAGGCCGCAAAAACGGGTGGGCTATAGCCTTGGGGGGTGGGGCTGGCCTACTTTGTCCGCCGGACTCGGAATGTCGCGAGACTTTACGAGCTGCATCCGTGTGCCAAAAACAGGCCGCGGACAAAGCCGCGCTCAAAAATAACCGCCCGAAGGCCAGGACGCCAAGTTCGTTCAGCGGAAAAAGGCCACAAAAACGGGTGGGCTATAGCCCTGGGGGGTGGGGCTGGCCAACTTCGTCCGCCGGACTCGGAATGCCGCGATCCTTTGCGAGGGGCCTCCGTGTGCCAAAAATAGGCCACGGGCAAAGCCTTGCCCAAAAATAAGCGCCCGAAGGCCGGGGCGCCAAGTTCGTCCAGCGGAAAAAGGCCACAAAAACGGGTGGGCTATAGCCTTGGGGAGTGGGGCTGGCCAACTTCGTCCGCCGGACTCAGAATGCCGCGAGACTTTGCGAGGGGCCTCCATATGCCAAAAATAGGCCGCGGGCAAAGCCTTGCCCAAAAATAACTGCCCGAAGGCCGGGGCGCCAAGTTCGTCCAGCGGAAAAAGGCCACAAAAACAGGTGGGCTATAGCCTTGGGGGGTGGGGCTGGCCAACTTCGTCCGCCGGACTTGGAATGCCGCGAGACTTTGCGAGCGGCCTCCGTGTGCCAAAAATAGGCCGCGGACAAAGCCGCCCCCAAAAATAAGCCCCCGAAGGCCCGGGCGCCAATTTCGTCCAGCGGAAAAAGGCCACAAAAACGGGTGGGCTATAGCCTTGGGGGGTGGGGCTGGCCGACTTCGTCCGCCGGACTCGGAATGCCGCGAGACTTTGCGAGCGGCCTCCGTGTGCCAAAAATAGGCTGCGGACAAAGCCGCCCCCAAAAATAAGCCCCCGAAGGCAGGGGCGCCAAGTTCGTTCAGCGGAAAAAGGCCACAAAAACGGGTGGGCTATAGCCTTGGGGGGTGGGGCTGACCAACTTCGTCCGCCGGACTTGGAATGCCGCGATACTTTGCGAGGGGCCTCCATGTGCCAAGACTAGGCCACGGGCAAAGCCGCGCCCAAAAATAACCGCCCGAAGGCCGGGGCGCCAAGTTCGTCCAGCGGAAAAAGGCCACAAAAACGGGTGGGCTAGAGCCTTGGGGGGTGAGGCTGGCCCACTTCGTACGCCGGGCTCGGAATGCCGCGAGAGTTTCCGAGGGGCCTCCGTGTGCCAAAAATAGGCCGTGGGCAAAGCCGCACCCAAAAAGAACTGCCCGAAGGCCGGGGCGCCAAGTTCGTCCAGCGGTAAAAGGCCACAAAAAAGGGTGGGCTATAGCCTTGGGGGGTGGGGCTGGCCAACTTCGTCCGCCGGACTCGAAATGCCGCGAGACATTGCGAGGGGCCTCCGTGTGCCAAAAATAGGCCGCGGGCACAGCCGCACCCAAAAATAACCGCCAGAAGGCCGGGGCGCCAAGTTCGTCCAGCGGTAAAAGGCCACAAAAAAGGGTGGGCTATAGCCTTGGGGGGTGGGGCTGGCCAACTTCGTCCGCCGGACTCGAAATGCCGCGAGACATTGCGAGGGGCCTCCGTGTGCCAAAAATAGGCCGCGGGCACAGCCGCACCCAAAAATAACCGCCAGAAGGCCGGGGCGCCAAGTTCGTCCAGCGGTAAAAGGCCACAAAAAAGGGTGGGCTATAGCCTTGGGGGGTGGGGATGGCCAACTTCGTCCGCCGGACTCGAAATGCCGCGAGACATTGCGAGGGGCCTCCGTGTGCCAAAAAGAGGCCGCGGGCATAGCTGCGCCCAAAAATAACTGCCAGAAGGCCGGGGCACCAAGTTCGTGCAGCGGAAAAAGGCCACAAAAACGGGTGGGCTATAGCCTTGGGGGGTGGGGCTTGCCTACTTCGTCCGCCGGACTTGGAATGCCGCGAGACTTTACGAGCGGCATCCGTGTGCCAAAAATAGGCCGCGGACAAAGCCACGCCCAAAAATAACCTCCCGAAGGCCGGGACGCCAAGTTCGTTCAGCGGAAAAAGGCCACAAAAACGGGTGGGATATAGCCTTGGGGGGTGGGGCTGGCCAACTTCGTCCGCCGGACTCGGAATGCCGCGAGACTTTGCGAGGGGCCTCCGTGTGCCAAAAATAGGCCACAAAAACGGGTGGGCTATAGCCTTGGGGGGTGGGGCTGGCCAACTTCGTCCGCCGGACTCGGAATGCCGCGAGACTTTGCGAGGGGCCTCCGTGTGCCAAAAATAGGCGCGGGCAAAGCCTTGCCCAAAAATTACCGCCCGAAGGCCGGGGCGCCAAGTTC
>NW_006262995.1:3888-4918 GCF_000493195.1 Citrus x clementina | reverse complement strand
CGGGCAAAGCCGCGCCCAAATATTACCGCGGGATTGGAAATGCCGTGAGACTTTGGGAGGGCCTCTATGTGCCAAAAATAGGCCGCGGGCAAAGCCGCGCCCAAAAATAAGCGCCCGAAGCCCGGGGCGCCAAGTTCGTCCAGCGGAAAAAGGCCACAAAAACGGGTGGGCTATAGCCTTGGGGGGTGGGGTTGGTCAACTTCGTCCGCCGAACTCGAAATGCCGCGACACATTGCGAGGGGTCTCCGTGTGCCAAAAATAGGCCACGGGCAAAGCCGCGCCCAAAAATAACTGCCAGAAGGCCGGGGCGCCAAGTTCGTGCAGCGGAAAAAGGCCACAAAAACGGGTGGGCTATAGCCTTGGGGGGTGGGGCTTGCCTACTTCGTCCGCCGGACTCGGAATGCCGCGAGACTTTACGGGCGGCATCCGTGTGCCAAAAATAGGCCGCGGACAAAGCCACGCTCAAAAATAACCTCCCGAAGGCCGGGACGCCAAGTTCGTTCAGCGGAAAAAGGCCACAAAAACGGGTGGGCTATAGCCTTGTGGGGTGGGGCTGGCCAACTTCGTCCGCCGGACTCGGAATGCCGCGAGACTTTGCGAGGGGCCTCCGTGTGCCAAAAATAGGCCACAAAAACGGGTGGGCTATAGCCTTGGGGGGTGGGGCTGGCCAACTTCGTCCGCCGGACTCGGAATGCCGCGAGACTTTGCGAGGGGCCTCCGTGTGCCAAAAATAGGTGCGGGCAAAGCCTTGCCCAAAAATTACCGCCCGAAGGCCGGGGCGCCAAGTTCGTCCAGCGGAAAAAGGCCACAAAAACGGGTGGGCTATAGCCTTGGGGGGTGGGGCTGGCCAACTTCCTCCGCCGGACTCGGAATGGCGCGAGACTTTGCGAGGGGCCTCCGTGTGCCAAAAATAGGCCGCGGGCAAAGCCCTGCCCAAAAATAACCTCCCGAAGGCCGGGGCGCCAAGTTCGTCCAGCGGAAAAAGGCCACAAAAACGGGTGGGCTATAGCCTTGGGGGGTGGGGCTGGCC
>NW_006262995.1:1471-2326 GCF_000493195.1 Citrus x clementina | reverse complement strand
CGTCCAGCAGAAAAAGGCCACAAAAACGGGTGGGCTATAGCCTTGGGGGGTGGGGCTGGCCAGCTTCGTCCGCCGGACTCGGAATGGCGCGAGACTTTGCGAGGGGCCTCCGTGTGCCAAAAATAGGCCGCGGGCAAAGCCTTGCCCAAAAATAACCTCCCGAAGGCCGGGGCGCCAAGTTCGTCCAGCGGAAAAAGGCCACAAAAACGGGTGGGCTATAGCCTTGGGGGGTGGGGCTGGCCAACTTCGTCCGCCGGACTCGGAATGCCGCGAGACTTTGCGAGGGGCCTCCGTGTGCCAAAAAAAGGCCGCGGGCAAAGCCGCGCCCAAAAATAACCTCCCAAAGGCCGGGGCGCAAAGTTCGTCCAGCGGAAAAAGGCCACAAAAACGGGTGGGCTATAGCCTTGGGGGGTGGGGCTGGCCAACTTCGTCCGCCGAACTCGGAATGCCGCGAGACTTTGCGAGGGGTCTCCGTGTGCCAAAAATAGGCCGCGGACAAATCCGCACCCAAAAATAACCGCCCGAAGGCCGGGGGGTCAATTTGTTTAACGGAAAAAGGCCACAAAAACGGGTGGGCTATAGCCTTGGGGGGTGGGGCTGGCCTACCTCGTCCGCCGGGCTTGGAATGCCGCGAGACATTGCGAGGGGCCTCCGTGTGCCAAAAATAGGTCGCGGGCAAAGCCGCGCCCAAAAATAACCGCCCGAAGGCCGGGGCGCCAAGTTCGTTCAGCGGAAAAAGGCCACAAAAACGGGTGGGCTATAGCCTTGGGGGGTGGGGCTGACCAACTTCGTCCGCCGGACTCGGAATGCCGCGAGATTTTGCGAGGGGCCTCCATGTGCCAAGACTAGGCCACG
>NW_006262995.1:0-405 GCF_000493195.1 Citrus x clementina | reverse complement strand
TGCCAAAAATAGGCCGCGGACAAAGCCGGCTCCAAAAATAACCGCCCGAAGGCCGGGGCGCCAAGTTTGGTCAGCGGAAAAAGGCCACAAAAACGGGTGGGCTATAGCCTTGGGGGGTGGGGCTGGCCAACTTCGTCCGCCGGACTCGGAATGCCGCGAGACTTAGCGAGGGGCCTCCATGTGCCAAAAATAGGCCGCGGGCAAAGCCTTGCCCAAAAATAACCGCCCGAAGGCCGGGGCGCCAAGTTCGTCCAGCGGAAAAAGGCCACAAAAACGGGTGGGCTATAGCCTTGGGGGGTGGGGCTTGCCAACTTCGTCCGCCGGACTCGGAATGCCGCGAGACTTTACAAGGGCCTCTGTGTGCCAAAAATAGGCCGCGGGCAAAGCCGCGCCCAAAAATAAGCG
>NW_006262996.1:0-3843 GCF_000493195.1 Citrus x clementina | reverse complement strand
TCCGCAGGACTCGGAATGGCCCCAGACTTTGCGGGCGGCTCTCGTGTGCTAAAAATAGGCCACGGGCACAGCCGCGCCCAAAAATTAGCCCCCAAAGGTCGGGGTGCCAAGACCCCCCAGCGGAAAAGTTGCCAAAAAACAGGTGGGCTATAGCCTTGGTGGGGGGCGTGGGCGAAGTTCGTCCGCCGGGCTCGAAATGGCCCCAGACTTTGCGGGCGGCCCTCGTGTGCCAAAAATAGGCCACGGGCACAGCCGCGCCCAAAAATTAGCCCCCGAAGGTCGGGGTGCCAAGACCCCCCAGCGGAAAAATGGCCAAAAAACTTGTGGGCTATAGCCTTGGTGGGGGGCGTGGGCGAAGTTCGTCCGCAGGACTCGGAATGGCCCCAGACATTGCGGGCGGCCCTCTTGTGCCAAAAATAGGCCACGGGCACAGTCGCGCCCAAAAATTAGCCCCCCAATGTCGGGGTGCCAAGACCCCCCAGCGGAAAAATGGCCAAAAAACGGGTGGGCTATAGCCTTGGTGGGGGGCGTGGGCGAAGTTCGTCCGCCGGACTCGAAATGGCCCCAGACTTTGCGGGCGGCCCTCGTGTGCTAAAAATAGGCCACGGGCACAGCCGCGCCCAAAAATTAGCCCCCGAAGGTCGGGGTGCCAAGACCCCCCAGCGGAAAAATGGCCAAAAAACGGGTGGGCTATAGCCTTGGTGGGGGGCGTGGGCGAAGTTCGTCCGCAGGACTCGGAATGGCCCCAGACTTTGCGGGCGGCTCTCGTGTGCCAAAAATAGGCCACGGGCACAGCCGCGCCCAAAAATTAGCCCCCAAAGGTCGGGGTGCCAAGACCCCCCAGCGGAAAAGTTGCCAAAAAACGGGTGGGCTATAGCCTTGGTGGGGGGCGTGGGCGATGTTCGTCCGCAGGACTCGGAATGGCCCCAGACTTTGCGGGCGGCCCTCGTGTGCCAAAAATAGGCCACGGGCACAGCCGCGCCCAAAAATTAGCCCCCGAAGGTCGGGGTGCCAAGACCCCCCAGCGGAAAAATGGCCAAACAACGGGTGGGCTATAGCCTTGTTGGGGGACGTGGGCGAAGTTCGTCCGCAGGACTCGGAATGGCCCCAGACTTTGCGGGCGGCCCTCGTCTGCCAAAATAGGCCACGGGCACAGCCGCGCCAAAAAATTAGCCCCCGAAGGTCGGGGTGCCAAGACCCCCCAGCGGAAATGGCCAAAAAACGGGTGGGCTATAGCCTTGGTGGGGGACGTGGGCGAAGTTCGTCCGCCGGACTCGGAATGGCCCCAGACTTTGCGGGGGGCCCTCGTGTGCCAAAAATAGGCCACGGACACAGGCGCGCCCAAAAATTAGCCCCCGAAGGTCCGGGTGCCAAGACCCCCCAGCGGAAAAATGGCCAAAAAACGGGTGGGCTATAGCCTTGGTGGGGGGCGTGGGCGAAGTTCGTCCGCCGGACTCGAAATGGCCCCACACTTTGCGGGCGGCCCTCGTGTGCTAAAAATAGGCCACGGGCACAGCCGCGCCCAAAAATTAGCCCCCGAAGGTCGGGGTGCCAAGACCCCCCAGCGGAAAAATGGCCAAAAAACGGGTGGGCTATAGCCTTGGTGGGGGGCGTGGGCGAAGTTCGTCCGCAGGACTCGGAATGGCCCCAGACTTTGCGGGCGGCTCTCGTGTGCCAAAAATAGGCCACGGGCACAGCCGCGCCCAAAAATTAGCCCCCAAAGGTCGGGGTGCCAAGACCCCCCAGCGGAAAAGTTGCCAAAAAACAGGTGGGCTATAGCCTTGGTGGGGGGCGTGGGCGAAGTTCGTCCGCCGGGCTCGAAATGGCCCCAGACTTTGCGGGCGGCCCTCGTGTGCCAAAAATAGGCCACGGGCACAGCCGCGCCCAAAAATTAGCCCCCGAAGGTCGGGGTGCCAAGACCCCCCAGCGGAAAAATGGCCAAAAAACTTGTGGGCTATAGCCTTGGTGGGGGGCGTGGGCGAAGTTCGTCCGCAGGACTCGGAATGGCCCCAGACATTGCGGGCGGCCCTCTTGTGCCAAAAATAGGCCACGGGCACAGTCGCGCCCAAAAATTAGCCCCCCAATGTCGGGGTGCCAAGACCCCCCAGCGGAAAAATGGCCGAAAAACGGGTGGGCTATAGCCTTGGTGGGGGGCGCGGGCGAAGTTCGTCCGCCGGACTCGGAATGGCCCCAGACTTTGCGGGCGGCCTCCGTGTGCCAAAACTAGGCCACGGGCACAGCCGCGCCCAAAAATGTGCCCCCGAAGGTCGGGGTACGAAGACCCCCCAGCGGAAAAATGGTCAAAAAACGGGTGGGTTATAGCCTTGGTGGGGGGCGTGGGCGAAGTTCGTCCGCCGGACTCGAAATGGCCCCAGACTTTGCGGGCGGCCCTCGTGTGCCAAAAATAAGCCACGATCAGAGCCGCGCCCAAAAATTAGCCCCCGAAGGTCGGGGTTTCAAGACGCGCTAGCGGAAAAATGGCCAAAAAACGGGGGGCCTAAACCTTTGGTGGGGGGGGTGGGCGAAGTTCGTCCGCAGGACTCGGAATGGCCCAAGACTTTGCGGGCGGCCCTCGTGTGCCAATAATAGGCCATGGGCACAGCCGCGCCCAAAAATTAGCCCCCGAAGGTCGGGGTGCCAAGACCCCCCAGCGGAAAAATGGCCAAAAAACGGGTGGGCTATAGCCTTGGTGGGGGGCGTGGGCGAAGTTCGTCCGCCGGACTCGAAATGGCCCCAGACTTTGCGGGCGGCCCTCGTGTGCTAAAAATAGCCCACGGGCACATCGCGCCCAAAACTTAGCCCCCGAATGTCGGGGTGCCAAGACCCCCCAGCGGGAAAATGGCCAAAAAACGGGTGGGCTATAGCCTTGGTGGGGGCGTGGGCGAAGTTCGTCCGCCGGGCTCGGAATGGCCCCAGACTTCACGGGCGGCCCTCGTGTGCCAAAAATAGGCCACGGGCACAGCCGCGCCCAAAAACTAGCCCCCGAAGGTCGGGGTGCCAAGACCCCCCAGCGGAAAAATAGCCATAAAACGGGTGGGCTATAGCCTTGGTGGGGGGCGTGGGCGAAGATCGTCCGCAGGACTCGGAATGGCCCCAGACTATGCGGGCGGCCCTCGTCTGCCAAAAATAGGCCACGGACACAGCCGCGCCCAAAAATTAGCCCCCGAAGGTCGGGGTGCCAAGACCCCCCAGCGGAAAAATGGCCAAAAAACGGGTGGGCTATAGCCTTGGTGGGGGGCGTGGGCGAAGTTCGTCCGAAGGGCTCGGAATGGCCCCAGACTTTACGGGCGGCCCTCGTGTGCCAAAAATAGGCCACGGGCACAGCCGCGCCCAAAAATTAGCCCCCGAAGGTCGGGGTGCCAAGACCCCCCAGCGGAAAAATGGCCAAAAAACGGGTGGGCTATAGGCTTGGTGGGGGGCGTGGGCGAAGTTCGTCCGCAGGACTCGGAATGGCCCCAGACTTTGCGGGCGGCCCTCGTCTGCCAAAAATAGGCCACGGGCACAGCCGCGCCCAAAAATTAACCCCCGAAGGTCGGGGTGCCAAGTTCCCCCTGCGGAAAAATGGCCAAAAAACGGGTGGGCTATAGCCATGGTGGGGGGCGTGGGCGAAGTTCGTCCGCAGGACTCGGAATGGCCCAAGACTTTGCAGTCGGCCCTCGTGTGCCAAAAATTGGCCACGGGCACAGCCGCGCCCAAAACTTTGCCCCCGAAGGTCGGGGTGCCAAGACCCCCCAGCGGAAAAATGGCCAAAAAGCGGGTGGGCTATAGCCTTGGAGGGGGGCGTGGGCGAAGTTCGTCCGCCGGACTCGGAATGGCCCCAGACTTTGCGGGCGGCCCTCGTGT
>NW_006262997.1:3774-4529 GCF_000493195.1 Citrus x clementina | reverse complement strand
ACAAAAACGGGTGGGCTATAGCCTTGGGGGGTGGGGCTGGCCAGCTTCGTCCGCCGGACTCGGAATGCCGCGAAACGTTACGAGGGGCCTCCGTGTGCCAAACATAGGCCGCCGCCAAAGCCGCACCCAAAAATAACCACCCGAAGGCCGGAGCGCCAAGTTCGTCCAGCGGAAAAAGGCCACAAAAACGGTTGGGCTATAGCCTTGGGGGGTGGGGCCGGCCAACATCGTCCGCCGGACTCGGAATGCCGCGAGACTTTGCGAGGGGCCTCCGTGTTCCAAACATAGGCCGCGGCCAAAGCCGTACCCAAAAATAACCGCCCGAATGCCGGGGCGCCAAGTTCGTCCAGCGGAAAGAGGCGACAAAAACGGGTGGGCTCTAGCCTTTGGGGGTGGGGCTGGCCAACTTCGTCCGCCGGACTCGGAATGCCGCGAGACTTTGCGAGCGGCCTCCGTTTACCAAAAATAGGCCGCTGTCACAGCCGAACCCAAAAATAACAGCCCGAAGGCCGGGGTGCCAAGTTCGTCCAGCGGAAAAAGGCCACAAAAACGGGTGGGCTATATAGCCTTGGGGGGTGGGGCTGGCCAACTTCGTCTGCCGGACTCGGAATGCCGCGAGACTTTGCGAGGGGCCTAAGTGTGCCAAACATTGGCCGCGGCCAAAGCCGCACCCAAAAATAACCGCCCAAAGGCCGGGGCGCCAAGTTCGTCCAGCAGAAAAAAGGGCACAAAAAACAGGTGGGCTATAAAGCCTT
>NW_006262997.1:0-3088 GCF_000493195.1 Citrus x clementina | reverse complement strand
CGCAAAAAGGCCACAAAAACGGGTGGGCTATAGCCTTGGGGGGTGGGGCTGGCAAACTTCGTCCGCCCGACTCGGAATGGCTCGAGACTTTGCGAGTGGCCTCCGTGTGCCAAAAATAGGCCGCGGGCACAGCCGCGTCCAAAAATAACTGCCCGAAGGCCGGGGCGCCAAGTTCGTCCAGCGGAAAGAGGCGACAAAAATGGGTGGGCTATAGCCTTTGGGGGTGGGGCTGGCCAACTTCGTCCGCCGGACTCGGAATGGCGTGAGACTTTGCGAGCGGCCTCCGTGTGCCAAAAATAGGCCGTGGGCACAACCGCACCCAAAAATAACAGCCCGAAGGCTGGGGCGCCAAGTTCGTCCAGCGGAAAGAGGCGACAAAAACGGGTGGGCTATAGCCTTTGGGGGTGGGGCTGGCCAACTTCGTCCGCCGGACTCGGAATGGCGCGAGACTTTAGGAGCGGCCTCCATGTGCCAAAAATAGGCCGCGGGCACAGCCGCACCCAAAAATAACAGCCCGAAGGCCGGGGCGCCAAGTTCGTCCAGCGGAAAGAGGCCACAAAAACGGGCGGGCTATAGCCTTGGGGGGTGGGGCTGGCCAACTTCGTCCGCCGGACTCGGAATGGCGCGAGACTTTGCGAGCGGCCTCCGTGTGCCAAAAATAGGCCGCGGGCACAGCCGTACCCAAAAATAACAGCCCGAAGGCCGGGGCGCCAAGTTCGTCCAGCGGAAAGAGGCCACAAAAACGGGCGGGCTATAGCCTTGGGGGGTGGGGTTGGCCAACTTCGTCCGCCCGACTCGGAATGGCTCGAGACTTTGCGAGTGGCCTCCGTGTGCCAAAAATAGGCCGCGGGCACAGCCGCGTCCAAAATTAACTGCCCGAAGGCCGGGGCGCCAAGTTCGTCCAGCGGAAAGAGGCGACAAAAACGGGTGGGCTATAGCCTTTGGGGGTGGGGCTGGCCAACTTCGTCCGCCGGACTCGAAATGCCGTGAGACTTTGCGAGGGGCCTCCGTGTGCCAAACATAGGATGCGGGCAAAGCCACGCCCAAAAATAACCGCCCGAAGGCCGGGGCGCCAAGTTCATCCAGCAGAAAAAGGCCACAAAAACGGGCGGGCTATAGCCTTGGGGGGTGGAGCTGGCCAACATCGTCCGCCATACTCGGAATGCCGCGAGACTTTGCGAGGGGCCACCGTGTGCCAAACATAGGCCGTGGCAAAGCCGCGCCCAAAAATAACCTCCCGAAGGCCGGGGCGCCAAGTCGTCCAGCGGAAAAAAGCCATAAAAACGGGTGGGCTATAGCCTTTGGGGGTGGGGCTGGCCAACTTCGTCCGCCGGACTCGGAATGGCGCGAGACTTTGCGAGCGGCCTCCGTGTGCCAAAAATAGGCCGCGGGCACAGCCGCACCCAAAAATAACAGCCCGAAGGCCGGGGCGCCAAGTTCGTCCAGCGGAAAGAGGCCACAAAAACGGGCGGGCTATAGCCTTGGGGGGTGGGGTTGGCCAACTTCGTCCGCCCGACTCGGAATGGCTCGAGACTTTGCGAGTGGCCTCCGTGTGCCAAAAATAGGCTACGGGCACAGCCGCGTCCAAAAATAACTGCCCGAAGGCCGGGGCGCCAAGTTCGTCCAGCGGAAAGAGGCGACAAAAATGGGTGGGCTATAGCCTTTGGGGGTGGGGCTGGCCAACTTCGTCCGCCGGACTCGGAATGGCGCGAGACTTTAAGAGGGGCCTCCGTGTGCCAAAAATAGGCCGCGGGCACAGCCGTACCCAAAAATAACAGCCCGAAGGCCGTGACGCCAAGTTCGTCCAGCGGAAAAAGGCCACAAAAATGGGTGGGCTATATAGCCTTGGGGGGTGGGGCTGGCCTACTTCGTCTGCCGGACTCGGAATGCCGCGAGACTTTGCGAGGGGCCTAAGTGTGCCAAACATTGGCCGCGGCCAAAGCCGCACTTAAAAATAACCGCCCAAAGGCCGGGGCGCCAAGTTCGTCCAGCGGAAAAAGGCCACAAAAACGGGTGGGCTATAGCCTTGGGGGGTGGGGCTGGCAAACTTCGTCCGCCGGACTCGGAATGGCGTGAGACTTTACGAGCGGCCTCCGTGTGCCAAAAATAGGCCGCGGGCAAAGCCGCGCCCAAAAATAACCGCCCGAAGGCCGGGCGCCAAGTTCGTCCAGCGGAAAAAGGCAATAAAAACGGGTGGGCTATAGCCTTGGGGGGTGGGGCTGGCCAACTTCGTCCGCCCGACTCGTAATGGCGCGAGACTTTGCGAGCGGCCTCCGTGTGCTAAAAATAGGCCGCGGGCACAGCCGCGCCCAAAAATAACCGCCCGAAGGCCGGGGCGCCAAGTTCGTCCAGCGGAAAGAGGCGACAGAAACGGGTGGGCTATAGCCTTGGGGGAAGGGGCTGGCCAACATCGTCCGCCAGACTCGGAATGCCGCGAGACTTTGCGAGGGGCCTCCGTGTGCCAAACATAGGCCGTGGGCAAAGCTGCGCCCAAAAATAACCTCCCGAAGGCCGGGGCGCCAAGTCATCCAGCGGAAAAAGGCCATAAAAACGGGTGGGCTATAGCCTTGGGGGGTGGGGCTGGCAAACTTCGTCCGCCGGACTCGGAATGGCGTGAGACTTTACGAGCGGCCTCCGTGTGCCAAAAATAGGCCGCAGGCACAGCCGCGCACAAAATTAACCGCCGAAGGCCGGGGCGCCAAGTTCGTCCAGCGGAAAAAGGCCACAAAAACGGGTGGGCTATAGCCTTGGGGGGTGGGGCTGGCCAACTTCATCTGCCGGACTCGGAATGCCGCGAGACTTTGCGAGGGGCCTAAGTGTGCCAAACATTGGCCGCGGCCAAAGCCGCACTCAAAAATAACCGCCCAAAGGCCGGGGCGCCAAGTTCGTCCAGCGGAAAAAGGCCACAAAAACGGGTGGGCTATAGCCTTGGGGGGTGGGGCTGGCCAACATCGTCCGCCGGACTCGGAATGCCGCGAGACTTTGCGAGGGGCCTCCGTGTGCTAAAAATAGGCCGCGGGCACAGCCGCGCCCAAAAATAACCGCCCGAAGGCCGGGGCGCCAAGTTCGTCCAGCGGAAAGAGGCGAC
>NW_006262998.1:0-3843 GCF_000493195.1 Citrus x clementina | reverse complement strand
CCATATTGACTATCATACATTCTTTTTCTTTTTCTGTAGCTAGTATACTCATAGGTTTTTCCTCGATTCATTCTTACATGAATTGTTGAAAACAACAAGAAGTTCATCAACAGTCAAAATCAAATAATTCGAAATTTTTTTTTTTTTCAAATTTAAAATTAACGATTTTTTGACTCCCGGATATTCAACTTACTAATTAATTCTTTATAACGTACTCTATTTTTCTTTGACAAATAAGCTAGTAGACGTTGGCGTTTTTCCAAAATTTTACGTAGACCCCTTTGAGATGAATAGTCTTTTCTGTGCAATTCTAAATGTGAAGTAAGTCTCCGGATCTTGTTGGTGAAACGAAATACTTGAAATTCAACCGATCCGCTGTTTTTTTCTTTTTTTTCTTGAACCCTAACTGAGATGAATGCATTTTTTACCATAAAACGAAACCCCTCTCCCTTCCTTTTTTAAGATGAATTTTACTGATCAGTAATAATAATACTAGTTACTTCAATTTGATATACACAATAATCTTAAGTTCGTTATGAACTTGCTAGAAAATCAATATCAATAATCAATCCAATTTTCAATTTGATTAGGCATCTAAAAGGATGGATATTTCGGCAAAAGAGAAAAATTTGGACCTAAAAAAAAGAGTTTCTTGATTCATTTATGGATCTAATTAAAATGTTCGCCATTAATTTGGTATCTTGTATCAGACTGGAATGGAAGACAAGACATGTATACATTTCTTTGTTTTCATATCCCAAAATGGGACATGATAGATAGGAAAAGCACACTATTAACGAATTTTCAATCGTGGATACATATGGACCCTTACCATACTGAAACGACTCCCATTATTGGTATTAAACCAATACCGATTCATACAAATTAAATCTTCTAATCGAGAATTGGCCCAAAGAAAGAACTTTAATTGAATTAGTTGATTTTTCTCTCGAGCAAGATTTTTGTTTTTATCCAAAACGCGGCCGCCGCCCTTTCCGTTATTAAAAAATACTGGATTTTTCTGCATACCATTTTGATTCTTCGAATTGAAACAAATTAGGGTTCTTAATTCTCTACGACGTTTAGGGAGTAAAATAGTTTCAGGAACAAGCAAATCATAATGATTTTTGTTTATATTTCCAGTCATTTTTTGATGTTTTGCAATGAATTCATCAAAATCTTTTTTATCAACATAGCCCTTTTCTTGGTATCTTTTAGTAATTTTGCGCTTATTCTTATGAACCAATGCAATACCTACGATTTGATATAGAAAAAATTGTCCATCATTTTTTACAGACAAACGACGGGGTTCGATAATAAGCATTCCCCCTTTCGTCAATTCTTTAAGATCGAAATTCTTCTTAGTGATCAAAATAGGCAGACTCATTTCTCCCCCTTGAATAGAGGCTATAGTAACGTCGCTAGGATTTATTAGTCGAACCAGCTGACAATATACTTTCATATCATTGAGTATTTTTTCTCTGAAAGAAACAGCACCCCTCCATCGCAACTGCAAACACAAATATCTTTTTAGGAATAAATCGAGCTGTACTTCGGTTTCTCTTTTGGATTGCTTTTTCTTTATACGGGTTTTCATGTCCGATCCCGTATAATTTTCTTCACCATCTTTTTCTTGGTTTGAGAGAACTGATCCAAGAATTACTTGCTTTTGTGCATCCGATCTCGGAGTTCCTTGGTCTGCGAGTTCGTTTTCTTCTTTACTTTGATTCGATAATTCCAAATATTCTTTTTGAGTAGGTGATATAAAAAGATCCGCCTCTTTCTTTCCGGTTCTATTTTTCTTACTATTTCCATTAAAATTGAAAAGAAGTAATTTGATTGGTATAATCCAGGGTTTCGTTCTATATGCATTAAAAAGTAGTACAAATTCTGGGAAGAACCAAGATTCTGGGTTTGATATAGGACAACTTAGTATTTCTTCATTCATTCCCATCCAATCACA
The DNA here is from genome assembly GCF_000493195.1 of Citrus x clementina. NCBI lineage: Eukaryota > Viridiplantae > Streptophyta > Magnoliopsida > Sapindales > Rutaceae > Citrus > Citrus x clementina. The sequence continues at coordinate 1,880 of NW_006262998.1, read as the reverse complement.
AAAGAACCCCTTTTGAGTGGATGGGTTAATTTCTTCATCTTGATGAATTCTAAGATAAAAGGGGACTCTGTTATTAATTGCATTAATTTTTTGATAATTATTGGACCCAATCCTAGTATTTTGATTACTGCTGGTACCAGTATCCATATCAACCCAGGCTTCCATATTGGCCTTATTTCTAAGACAAAAATTAAGAATTCTCCAATCAAAATATTTTCTATACAAGAATTTTTCCATATCCATAATATAATCTTCCCCTATATAATTATTGATAGAGATACTTCCCAGCATAGCCAACAATTTTACTTTCTTTCTATTGTAATTAGAATAATACTCTTCTTTATTATTTACTTGGACTAGTGATCTATCAATATACGAGTCTTTCTTATCTTCATAATTAAGCGATTTATATGATAAAAGATCATATCTATAGTGTTTTTTAAAATTCGATTTTTGATTACGTAATAGGTCTGCTTCAAAAAAATGTTGTTTTTCGTAATGAGTTAATCCATTTTTTTCATACGAATCTCTTTTAATTAAATCTTTATTTTGAGCCATACAGTGTTGATTGGCTCTATTTCGCCATTCTTGTGGTACTAATCTAGCCCATTTAATCCGAGATAAATCATATTGATAATGCCCGCTTAAACAGTGTTTTCGTGTATTCCTTCCAAAATTCCAAAGGGGTTTATGTCTTAATTGGTAATTAAAGATTCCGTGTTTTTCAAAAAAATCTTTTATTTCATTCTTAAGAAATAGAGATGTTCCGTGATATTGAAGAACGGGTCTTAAATTATAAAAGTTCAAAATTGGGACTTGTAATAATTTGTAAAATACATATGCTTGTGATTGTGAAAAAGACAATAAATTACAAGAAATCTTTGAATTCTTATTACTAGTCTTAGAAATCGATTTTTGGATAGTCGAAATAATTCTATTTTTATTTGTTTTATTAATTCTTTCGGGATTTGCTTCATTATTGTGGATGTTTTTCTCAATAATTTTCATTTGTTTTCTTGTTGATTCACGAAAAGGTTTTGTATTGATTCTTGGAATAGTAAGGGTAGATATAAAAATATTTCTGTATATCTTTTCAATGCCAAATCTTAGAAACAAATAGGATTTACGGATTAATCGAGCGTTTCTTTTTTTTAATATCCGCCAAATCCTTTTTGATGGGTCTAATCTTTTAACAGAATAAGTTGGTTTGTTCGAACTAATATTTGTTTCTTGAGTTAGCGATCCTTTTTTCTTTTCTTTTGTAATTTTATATATTTTATTTCGGATTCTGCTTGTTCTATTAGTCAGATCTTTCATTTTTTTTTCAGTCCGGGATAATTTCGTCCAATCCATAGATGAAATTTCAATAGACGGTTCGTGAATCATCTGCTTACTGATTATCGAATTTTTTTGAGTTTCCCTCAATTTCTCGATTTCTCTCAAGTTTATTTTTGAAAGTTCTTTTATTTTTCCTTCTTTAAAATCCCTTAAAACTATAAAAGACTTAGTTTTCAATTTTCGAATTTTTTTTTTTAGTTCTTTAAAAATGGGTTCAAAAAAGGAACGTCGTTTTTGGGGAGAACCGAACGGCATGTCAGTTTCCAGCCCCAAAATTGTTAAAAAACAAAAATCAGTTTCGTGTTCACTTTTTGGATCTTTATGAGAGGATTGTATCGTAGATCCGTGCCAGGGTTTCAGGTGAAAGGGGAATAGGATCTTTAGCTGAATACCTTCTATTAACCAGTTTTTCGGAAATTCTGTTTCAGATAAATTAACACCACTATAAGTGCATTTAACATAAATTTCACGATTCCAATCCTTAAAATCCTCGGACCACTCGGGATCTTGGAATAATAGTATGCGAACCACATTTTTAGCTA
>NW_006262999.1:2789-4201 GCF_000493195.1 Citrus x clementina | reverse complement strand
CGTCCATCAGAAAAAGGCCACAAAAACGGGTGGGCTATAGCCTTGGGGGGTGTGGCTGGCCAACTTCGTCCGCCGGACTCGGAATGGCGCGAGACTTTGCGAGGCACCTCCGTGTGCCAAAACTAGGCCGTGGGCACAGCCGCGCACAAAAATAACCACCCGAAGGCCGGGGCGCCAAGTTCGTCCAGCGGAAAAAGGCCGCAAAAACGGGTGGGCTATAGCCTTGGGGGGTGGGGCTGGCCGACTTCGTCCGCCGGACTCGGAATGGCGCGAGACTTTGCGAGGCGCCTCCATGTGCCAAAAATAGGCCGCGGGTACAGCCGCGCTCAAAAATAACCAGCCGAAGGCCGGGGCGCCAAGTTCGTCCATCGGAAAAAGGCCACAAAAACGGGTGGGCTATAGCCTTGGGGGTGGGGCTGGCCAACTTCATCCGCCGGACTCGGAATGCCGCGAGACTTTGCGAGGGGCCTCCGTGTGCCAAAAATAGGCCGCGGTCAAAGCCGGCCAGAAAATAACCGCCCGAAGGCCGGGGCGCCAAGTTCGTCCAGCGGAAAAAGGCCACAAAAACGGGTGGGCTATAGCCTTGGGCGGTGGGGCTGGCCCACTTCGTCCGCCGGACTCGGAATGCCGCGAGACATTGCGAGGGGCCTCCGTGTGCCAAAAATAGGCCGCGGGCAATGAGGCACCCAAAATTAAACGCCCGAAGTCCGGGGCGCCAAGTGCGTCCAGCGGAAAAAAGCCACAAAAACGGGTGGGCTATAGCCTTGGGTGGTGGGGCTGGCCAACTTCGTCCGCCGGACTCGGAATGCCGCGAGACTTTGCGAGGGGCCTCCGTGTGCCAAAAATAGGCCGTGGGCAGAGCCGCGCCCAAAAATAACCGCCCGAAGGCCGGGGCGCCTAGTTCGTCCAGCGGAAAAAGGCCACAAAAACAGGTGGGCTATAGCCTTGGGGGGTGGGGCTGGCCAACTTCGTCCGCCGGACTCGGACTGCCGCGAGACTTTGCGAGGGGCCTCCGTGTGCCAAAAATAGGCCACGGGCAAAGCCGCGCCCAAAAATAACCGCCCGAAGGCCGGGGCGCCAAGTTCGTCCAGCGGAAAAAGGCCACAAAAACGGGTGGGCTATAGCCTCGGGGGGTGGGGCTGGCCAACTTCATCCGCCGGACTCGGAATGCCGCGAGACTTTTCGAGGGGCCTCCGTGTGCCAAAAATAGACCTCGGGCAAAGCCGCGCCCAAAAATAACCACCCGAAGGCCGGGGCGCCAAGTTCGTCCAGTGCAAAAAGGCCACAAAAACGGGTGGGCTATAGCCTTGGGGGGTGGCGCTGGCCCACTTCGTCCGCCGGACTCGGAATGCCGGGAGACTTTGCTAGCGGCCTCCGTGTGCCAAAAATAGGCCGCGGGCAGAGCCGCGCCC
>NW_006262999.1:1116-2689 GCF_000493195.1 Citrus x clementina | reverse complement strand
GTGGGGCTGGCCAACTTCGTCCGCCGGACTCGGAATGCCGCGAGACTTTGCGAGGGGCTCCGTGTGCCAAAAATAGGCCGTGTGCAAAGCCGCGCCCAAAAATAACTTCCCGAAGGTGGGGGCGCCAAGTTCGTCCAGCGGAAAAAGGCCACAAAAACGGGTGGGCTATAGCCTTGGGGGGTGGGGCTGGCCAACTTCGTCCGCCGGACTCGGAATACCGCGAGACTTTGTGAGGGGCTCCGTGTGCCAAAAATAGGACGTGTGCAAAGCCGCGCCAAAAAATAACTTCCCGAAGGCCGGGCCGCCAAGTTCGTCCAGCGGAAAAAGGCCACAAAAACGGGTGGGCTATAGCCTTGGGGGGTGGGGTGGGCCCACTTCGTCCGCCAGACACGGAATGCCGCGAGACTTTGCGAGGGGCCTCCGTGTACCAAAAATAGGCTACGGGCAAAGCCGCTCCCAAAAATAACCGCCCGAAGGCCGGGGCGCCAAGTTCGTCCAGCGGAAAAAGGCCACAAAAACGGGTGGGCTATAGCCTTGGGGGGTGGGGCTGGTCTACTTTGTCCGCCCGACTCGGAATACCGCGAACCATTGCGAGGGGCCTCCTTGAGCCAAGAATAGGCCGCGGGCAAATCCGTACACAAAAATAACCGCCCAAAGGCCGGGGGCCAAGTTCGTCCAGCGGAAAAAGGCCAGAAAAACGGGTGGGCTATAGCCTTGGGGGGTGGGGCTGGTCTACTTTGTCCGCACGACTCCGAATGCCTCGAGACTTTGTGAGGGGCCTCCGTAAGCCAAAACTAGGCCACGGACAAAGCCGCTCCCAAAAATAACCGCCCGAAGGCCGGGGCGCCAAGTTCGTCCAGCGGAAAAAGGCCACAAAAACGGGTGGGCTATAGCCTTGGGGGGTGGGGCTCGCCAACTTCGTCCGCCGGACTCGGAATGCCGCGAGACTTTGTTAGGGACCTCCGTGAGCCAAAAATAGGCCGCGGTTGAAGCCGCACCCAAAAATAACCGTCCGAAGGCCGGGGCGCCAAGTTCGTCCAGCGGAAAAAGGCCATAAAAACGGGTGGGCTATAGCCTTGGGGGGTGGGGCTGGCCGACTTCGTCCGCCGGACTCGGAATGCCGCGAGACTTTGCGAGGGGCCTCCGTGAGCCAAAAATAGGCCGCGGGCAAAGCCGCACCCAAAAATAACCGCCCGAAGGCCGAGGCACCAAGTTCGTCCAGCGGAAAAAGGCCACAAAAACGGGTGGGCTATAGCCTTGGGGGGTGGGGCTGGCCAACTTCGTCCGCCGGACTCGGAATGCCGCGAGACTTTGCGAGGGGCTCCGTGTGCCAAAAATAGGCCGTGTGCAAAGCCGCGCCCAAAAATAACTTCCCGAAGGTGGGGGCGCCAAGTTCGTCCAGCGGAAAAAGGCCACAAAAACGGGTGGGCTATAGCCTTGGGGGGTGGGGCTGGCCAACTTCGTCCGCCGGACTCGGAATACCGCGAGACTTTGTGAGGGGCTCCGTGTGCCAAAAATAGGACGTGTGCAAAGCCGCGCCAAAAAATAACTTCCCGAAGGCCGGGCCGCCAAG
>NW_006262999.1:0-861 GCF_000493195.1 Citrus x clementina | reverse complement strand
CCGGACTCGGAATGCCGCGAGACTTTGCGAGGGGCCTCCGTGTGCCAAAAATAGGCCGCGGACAAAACCGCGCCCAAAAATAACCGCCCGAAGGCCGGGGCGCCAAGTTCGTCCAGCGGAAAAAGGCCACAAAAACGGGTGGGCTATAGCCTTGGGGGGTGGGGCTGGCCAACTTCGTCCGCCGGACTCGGAATGCCGCGAGACATTGTGAGGGGCTTCCGGGTGCCAAAAATAGGCCGCGCGCAAGGCCGCGTCCAAAAATAACCGCCCGAAGGCCGGGGCGCCAAGTTCGTCCAGCGGAAAAAGTCCACAAAAACGGGTGGGCTATAGCCTTGGGGGGTGGGGCTGGCCCACTTTGTCCGCCAGACTCGGAATGCCGCGAGACTTTGCGAGGGGCCTCCGTGTGCCAAAAATAGGTCGCGGACAAAACCGCGCCCAAAAATAACCGCCCGAAGGCCGGTGCGCCAAGTTCGTCCAGCGGAAAAAGGCCACAAAAACGGGTGGGCTATAGCCTTGGGGGGTGGGGCTGGCCAACTTCGTCCGCCGGACTCGGAATGCCGCGAGACTTTGTTAGGGTCCTCCGTGAGCCAAGAATAGGCCGCGGTTGAAGCCGCACCCAAAAATAACCGTCCGAAGGCCGGGGCGCCAAGTTCGTCCAGCGGAAAAAGGCCACAAAAACGGGTGGGCTATAGCCTTGGGGGGTGGGGTGGGCCCACTTCGTCCGCCAGACACGGAATGCCGCGAGACTTTGCGAGGGGCCTCCGAGTACCAAAAATAGGCTACGGGCAAAGCCGCTCCCAAAAATAAAAGCCCGAAGGCCGGGGCGCCAAGTTCGTCCAGCGGAAAAAGGCCACAAAAACT
>NW_006263000.1:0-3854 GCF_000493195.1 Citrus x clementina | reverse complement strand
GGAATTACTGGTGTATGGTTTTCAGTTCGTATTTTGAAAGAAAGCCTTATTACAGTCCGAGAATAGGAGGATACATAGATTGTTGGATGTTCATATTCTTGACATTACACGGCATGGTTCGGGTGTATATTTTAGACAGTCCATTAGGACAACTTAGATTAAGTGTACTAAGACACAGCCAGATATCTATCAACAAATTTTACCGGGGAACTTATTCCAGCCAACCCACATAAGTGGGGAAATATCTACCTTCACCAATTTTTAAAATTGCGAGAAGAGTACAATTGCAGCATATGCCGGAGTTGAACCAATGCCCTTTTAAGTCTTTCGGGGCGTGGGATGGGACACCATAACACACTCTTTTAAGTGTACAGAGATGCAAGATGTCCAAATACCTAATGAATTAAAAGCGTTTAATTATTTCCTTAATGTAATTTTGATTTTATTTTGGTTTTTTTAAGCGAATGAAAATGTTTGCAAGGTATGATGCATTTCGAATCCTTGCATGATAGAGTTATGATTTTTATTTTTGGATTTAAGGAAAATTATATATGACATAACTCTCTTTTAATCTTAAAATAATAAAATTATTGTAGAAACTTCAAAAGTTTGTAACGGCTTATTTCTTCACCTACTATAAAAAAAGAAAAACAATAACTATCTATCTATTTTTACAAGATTGCTATAAAGGTAGAAAGACTTATAAAACAAGTATACTTATTCCTAACCTATTTTATGAATTATCTATTTAAAATAGTTCTTAAGTATGGTTTTTGTGTTTTGAAGGTTAATCCCTAAGCTCGTGATGCTTGGATTAGAAAAACATATGTAAGATTTGGATTCTAGAGGCTCAGAAGCTTTTGGAATAATTGCCAGTCCTTCAATCCAACATTAATTTTGAAAGTTTGAAATCATGCCATGTGTCTGAGCTCACATGTACCTCATTGTATTAGATTTAATACTTATCAATTTAGTAGTTCAACCACTTTGACAAAAGAGCCAATAGTAACAATTGATTATTTTGAATTCAATGATCTATAATGCATCACAATGGTTGCAATCATAGACCTTTAGATTGTATTAGTAACACTCGTCTAAAGATTGTGGTTGCGAGCTCACCAAAAATATAATGTCAATGCCCACACTTGATCAACTGAGAATTTGCCTATATAAAGGCAAGAAATTTCATAAGTGGAAGTGTACCTAAATTGGTGTAAACCTAAAGTAAATTTTAGGGAAATGTGTAGTTAATAAGAAGAGATTTTTCTCATTTTTTCTTTTGTTTTCAATTTCCTTATATTATACTTTACAAATTTATTGAATGAAAATGAGTGTCATGCTTGCCAATATAAGTGGCTAATTTTCTAAGCTAAGGTAAAAGATGAAGCTCAATAATTCAAATTGTGGATTGAATTACTCCCTCAAGTGAGTTTTAAGTTAATTCTTTTTAATTATATGTTTGTAAGTTATATTTTCTATATGTTATTTTCTAGAGATTCTGAAGAAATTTCCATATGAATAATGTGATTCCCGTAATAATTCACGGGAAGCACTAGGAGAATGCAAATGATAGCAGCAATGCTGAAGATTCGAATGCTGTAGACCAAAAAATTGCTGAGCTGCCAATAAAACTGCAACAAGCATAGGAACAGAATTAAGGCAGGGAAATGCATCAATACATCAATGTTTGAAAAATTCATGTAAAGGTAATTTAAGGGAGAGAATACATACTCAGTATTTATAATTGAAATACAAAAGCCAATAACACAAACATTTTTAAACAAGTTACTAATGAAGAAGAAATTCTACAGGAAAGTAAACAAGCCAGCATCAAGAAGTTTTGGGTTAGATCACCTGAAAACAATGATTCTGATAATAATCACTGCATCCATGCCGCCAATAGCCAATATTTCATCTTCAGATGTTTCCCAAGCCTTGACTATCCAGCTAGAGGAGGATGCAAATCTCTCCAAGCTGAAAGAATCATCAAGTCTATTCCCGACTGAAGCAAGCCTTTTCCCAAAGTAGACACTTAAATTGCATGATTGCTTTCTCAATATTGAATACAGACACAACAGCAAACTAGTGACTGATATATTGATTCCAGCAGAAGTTAAAAGAGCAGAAACGTCCATCTCCTTCCACTTTATATGCAAGTTCTACAAATTAATATAACTGAACATCAGGATTATATTATGAGCTGCAAAATCTAATCATTCTAAATAATCTTGAATTTACAAAATGCTGTTCCATTAAAAACATAATAGATTCTGATAAACCAGTGACTGTATGCAAGAACCACAATCTAGTTTAACGGTGCAGTAAACAGCTATTAACCATTAAAACCGTAACATAAACCAAAAGCACAACTGACAATGTGAAACAAGACCACACTCCATTGAATAAAAATACATTAAATGTGAAACAAGACCACACTCCATTGAATAAAAATGCATTAAACTAGTCAAAATTTTGGCTTTGCTAGGCTTGATTTAAGTAAGTCTCTAAAGCCTCGTTTGCGGCAGCTGTGCTGTAAAATTGTTTAACAAGTCTTCTATTGTTTCTAATTTGACGCGAATTAAGCTCAGATACCAAAAGATAATCTTATTTCTCAAACTTCACCAATTATATGAGTTACTTACACTACAAGAATCAAAACATGTAGATCTAAAATTATGACAGTAACTGTGACTAAAGGATATTATGAGATATAGAATTCTCGTTTGAGCTAAAGTTGGGTACAAGATGATCCTAATGAGAACAAAAAAGTAAGATTTGCAACTGACTTTTGTTAAAACCCACTCGGCCCAATGGGGTAATGACAAGAACTAAATTAACTACCGTAATTATTCCTCCGTTTCATCCTTGTTCATGAACTTGCACAAACACAGCAATATTTTTAAAGGCAAGAGGGTAGTAATATGAGCAAATTGGAAAGCTGGAATTGTGGAATGAGTAGAAGAGAAATTAAAATTGAAAAGAAAAAAAAAAATAGAACAGTTTTATACTATCATTCCCTTTATCACATATCAAGTGCAATTAAAACTAGAACAGTATTATACTATCATTCCCTTTATCACATATCAAGTGCAATTAAAAGTGCATTAATTATCATATAAAGAGTTATTCTTTCTTTAGCCCATTTTGTAAGTTCTATTAAACTACCGATCATGATAATTAACTTAAAATCAAACATGAATACTTACAAGAAAAAAAAAATTGGCAAACACATAAAAAGATAATGAACAAGATAATAGTCAAGTAGTTCCAAGAGATACATTGCATTGTATGTTATTGGACATGAAAATTTGATCAATGTTAAACCGATGATATATCAAATGCTCAAAATAAAATTAAAAAAATAGCTTAAAAAGTCTCATAAAACACATTGAATTAATTAAATTTCATATAACAACTCTATTCAAATAAAAAGAAGGAAGAAAAAAAATGGGCAACAGCAAATGGAGACGCCTACGAAATTGTAAATTAATTCACAAGTATAGAAAGAAAATTTTTTAAACGAACAAACAATTACCGCGAGGAGAGTCGAATCGCCACAAAATTGGAACCCAAAAAAATAATAATAATAATAATCGGGGAGAAAATTCAACGTGAAACGACGTGTTTAAAGAGCATTAGCGCTATAACTTAAAATGTCCATTTCCCTCGCTTACGATTGCTTGCTTTCCACTTCACAAAAACAAAATTAATTGCATTGATTTTGATTTTTGAACTTTCAAGTGCGAGAAAAATCGAAAATGAAGTAACATTTTTTTTTGGGTTTTAATCTTACAGAAATTGGGAATTAATTGCAAGAAAAGTTTGTGTTTTTGGGTTGTTTATATAAAAATGCG
>NW_006263001.1:172906-174049 GCF_000493195.1 Citrus x clementina | reverse complement strand
CGGGACCTTCGGACGCTTATTTTTGGGCGCGGCAGTGCCCGCCGCCTGCTTTTGGCACACGGAGGCCCATCGCAAAGTCTGGCCCCATTCCGAGTCCGGCGGACGAACTTGGCCAGCCCGTCCCCCCAAGGCTATAGCCCACCCGTTTTTTGGGCATTTTTGCGGCGGACGAACATGGGGACGGGACCTTCGGGTGCTTATTTTTGGGTGCGGCATTGTCCGCGGCCTATTTTTGGCACACGGAGGCCCCTCGCAAAGTCTGGCCCCACTCCGAGTCCGGAGGACGAACTTGGCCAGCCCCTCCCCCCAATGCTATACCGGTTTTTGGGCATTTTTGCGGCGGACGAACTTGGGGACGGGACCTTCGGGCGCTTATTTTTTGGCACGGCAGTGCCCGCGGCCTATTTTTGGCACACGGAGGCCCCTCGCAAAGTCTGGCCCCATTCCGAGTCCGGCGGACGAACTTGGCCAGCCCCTCCCCCCAAGGCTATACCGTTTTTTGGGCATTTTTGCGGCGGTCGAACTTGGGGACGGGACCTTCAGGCGCTTATTTTTGGGCACGGCAGTGCCCGCGGCCTATTTTTGGCACACGGAGGCCCCTCGCAAAGTCTGGCCCCATTCCGAGTCCGACGGACGAACTTGGCCAGCCCCTCCCCCCAAGGCTATAGCCCACCCGTTTTTTGGGCATTTTTGCGGCGGACGAACTTGGGGACGGGACCTTCGGGTGCTTCTTTTTGGGCGCGGTAGTGCCCACGGCCTATTTTTGGTACACGGAGGCCCCTTGCAAAGTCTGGCCCCATTCCGAGTCCGGCAGACGAACTTGGCCAGCCCGTCCCCCCAAGGCTATAGCCCACCCGTTTTTTGGGTATTTTTGCGGCGGACGAACTAGGGGACGGGACCTTCGGGCGCTTATTTTTGGGTGCGGCAGTGCCCGCGGCCTATTTTTGGGACACGGAGGCCCCTCGCATAGTCTGACCCCTTTCCGAGACCGGCGGAAGAACTTGGTCCGCCCCACCCCCCAATGCTATAGCCCACCCGTTTTTTGGGATTTTTGCGGCGGACGAACTTGTGACGGGAACTTCGTGACTTGGCATGCCCGCGGCCTATTTTTGGCACACGTAGCCCCTCGCAAAGTCTGGTCCC
>NW_006263001.1:169348-172806 GCF_000493195.1 Citrus x clementina | reverse complement strand
CCGAGTAATAAGGGCGACCATATGTCCTCGTGTGCCCCAAGGCCATAGTCCACCCGTTTTTTGGGCATTTTTGCGGCGGACGAACTTGGGGACGGGACCTTCGGGCGCTTATTTTTGGGCGCGGTAGTGCCTGCGGACTAGTTTTGGCACACGGAGGCCCCTCGCAATATCTGGCTGCATTCCGAGTCCGGCGGACGAACTTGGCCAGCCCCTCCCCCCAAGGCTATACCGTTTTTTGGGCATTTTTGCGGCGGACGAACTTGGGGACGGGCCCTTCGGGCGCTTATTTTTGGGCACGGCAGTGCCCGTGGCCTATTTTTGGCACACGGAGGCCCCTCGCAAAGTCTGGCCCCATTCCGAGTCGGACGGACGAACTTGGCCAGCCCCTCCCTCCAAGGCTATAGCCCACCCGTTTTTTGGGCATTTTTGCGGCGGACGAACTTGGGGACGGGACCTTCGGGCGCTTATTTTTGGGCGCGGCAGTGCCCGCGGCCTATGTTTGGCACACAGAGGCCCCTCGCAGAGTCTGGCCCCATTCCGAGTCCGGCAGACGAACTTGGCCAGCCCCTGCGCCCAAGGCTATAGCCCACCCGTTTTTTGGGCATTTTTGCGTCGGACGAACTTGGGGATGGGACCTTTGGGCGCGGCAGTGCGCGCGGCCTATTTTTGGCACACAGAGGCCCCTTGCAAAGTTTGGCCCCATTCCGAGTCCGGCGGACGAACTTGGCCAGCCCCTCCCCCCAAGGCTATAGCCCACCCTTTTTTTGGGCATTTTTGCGTCGGACGAACTTGGGGACGGGACCTTCTGGCGCTTATTTTTGGGCGCGGCAGTGCCCGCGGCCTATTTTTGGCACACGGAGGCCCCTCGCAATCTCTGGCCCCATTCCGAGTCCGGCGGACGAACTTGGCCAGCCCCTCCCCCCAAGGCTATAGCCCACCCGTTTTTTGGGCATTTTTGCGGCGGACGAACTTGGGGACGGGACCTTCGGGCACTTATTTTTGCGCGCGACAGTGCCCACGGCCTATTTTTGGCACACGGAGGCCCCTCGTAAAGTCTGGCCCCATTCCGAGTCCGGCGGACGAACTTGGCCAGCCTCTCCCACCAAGGCTATAGCCCACCCGTTTTTTGGGCATTTTTGCTGCCGACGAACTTGGGGACGGGATCTTTGGGCGGTAATTTTTGGGCGCGGCAGAGCCCGCGGCCTATTTTTGGCACACGGAGGCCCCTCGCAAAGACTGGCCCGATTCCGAGTCCGGCGGACGAACTTGGCCAGCCCCTCCCCCCAAGGCTATAGCCCACCCGTTTTTTGGGCATTTTTGCGGCGGACGAACTTGGGGACGGGACCTTCGGGCGCTTATTTTTGGGCGCGGCAGTGCCCGCGGCCTATTTTTGGCACACAGACGCCCCTTGCAAAGTCTGGCCCCATTCCGGCCTGGCGGACGAACTTGGCCAGCCCCTCCCCCCAAGGCTATAGCCCACCCGTTTTTTGGTCATTTTTGCGGCGGACGAACTTGGGGACGGGACCTTCGGGTGCTTATTTTTGGGCGCGGCAGTGCCCGCGGCCGATGTTTGGCTCACAGAGGCCCCTCACAAAGTCTGGCACCATTCCGAGTCCGGCGGACGAATTTGGAAGGCCCCTCCCCCCAAGGCTATAGCCCACCCGTTTTTTGGGCATTTTTGCGGCGGACGAACTTGGGGACGGGACCTTCGGGCGCTTATTTTTGGGCGCGGCAGTGCCCGCGGCCTATGTTTGGCACACAGAGGCCCCTCGCAGAGTCTGGCCCCATTCCGAGTCCGGCAGACGAACTTGGCCAGCCCCTGCGCCCAAGGCTATAGCCCACCCGTTTTGTGGGCATTTTTGCGGCGGACGAACTTGGGGACGGGACCTTCGGGCACTTATTTTTGCGCGCGACTGTGCCCACGGCCTATTTTTGGCACACGGAGGCCCCTCGTAAAGTCTGGCCCCATTCCGAGTCCGGCGGACGAACTAGGCCAGCCCCTCCCCCCAAGGCTATAGCCCAGCCGTTTTTTGGGCATTTTTGCTGCCGATGAACTTGGGGACGGGATCTTTGGGCGGTAATTTTTGGGCGCGGCAGAGCCCGCGGCCTATTTTTGGCACACGGAGGCCCCTCGCAAAGACTGGCCCGATTCCGAGTCCGGCGGACGAACTTGGCCAGCCCCTCCCCCCAAGGCTATAGCCCACCCGTTTTTTGGGCATTTTTGCGGCGGACGAACTTGGGGACGGGACCTTCGGGCGCTTATTTTTGGGCGCGGCAGTGCCCGCGGCCTATTTTTGGCACACAGACGCCCCTTGCAAAGTCTGGCCCCATTCCGGCCTGGCGGACGAACTTGGCCAGCCCCTCCCCCCAAGGCTATAGCCCACCCGTTTTTTGGTCATTTTTGCGGCGGACGAACTTGGGGACGGGACCTTCGGGTGCTTATTTTTGGGCGCGGCAGTGCCCGCGGCCGATGTTTGGCTCACAGAGGCCCCTCACAAAGTCTGGCACCATTCCGAGTCCGGCGGACGAATTTGGAAGGCCCCTCCCCCCAAGGCTATAGCCCACCCGTTTTTTGGGCATTTTTGCTGCCGATGAACTTGGGGACGGGATCTTTGGGCGGTAATTTTTTAGCGCGGCAGAGCCCGCAGCCTATTTTTGGCACACGGAGGCCCCTCGCAAAGACTGGCCCGATTCCGAGTCCGGCGGACGAACTTGGCCAGCCCCTCCCCCCAAGGCTATAGCCCACCCGTTTTTTGGTCATTTTTGCGGCGGACGAACTTGGGGACGGGTCCTTCGGGTGCTTATTTTTGGGCGTGGCAGTGACCGCGGCGTATTTTTGGCACACGGAGGCCCCTCGCAAAGTCTGACCCCATTCCGAGTCCGGCGGACGAACTAGGCCAGCCCCTCCCCCCAAGGCTATAGCCCAGCCGTTTTTTGGGCATTTTTGCGGCGGACGAACTTGGGGACGGGACCTTTGGGCGCGGCAGTGCGCGCGGCCTATTTTTGGCACACAGAGGCCCCTTGCAAAGTCTGGCCCCATTCCGAGTCCGGCGGACGAACTTGGCCAGCCCCTCCCCGCAAGGCTATAGCCGACACGTTTTTTGGTCATTTTTGCGGCGGACGAAATTGGGGACGGGCCCTTCGGGTGCTTATTTTTGGGCGCGGCAGTGCCCGCGGCCTATTTTTGGCACACGGAGGCCCCTCGCAAAGTCAGGCCCCATTCCGAGTCCGGCGGACGAACTAGGCCAGCCCCTCTCCCCAAGGCTATAGCCCAGCCGTTTTTTGGGCATTTTTGCGGCGGACGAACTTGGGGACGGGACCTTCGGGCACTTATTTTTGGGCGCGGCAGTGCGCGCGGCCTATTTTTGGCACACAGAGGCCCCTTGCAAAGTCTGGCCCCATTCCGAGTCCGGCGGACGAACTTGGCCAGCCCCTCCCCGCAAGGCTATAGCCGACAC
>NW_006263001.1:168642-169245 GCF_000493195.1 Citrus x clementina | reverse complement strand
GCCCCTCAAAAGCTGGCACCATACCGAGTCCCGAGCACGAATTTGGAAGGCCCCTCCCCCCAAGGCTATAGCCCACCCGTTTTTTGGGCATTTTTGCTGCGGATGAACTTGGGGACGGGATCTTTGGGCGGTAATTTTTGGGCGCGGCAGTGCCCGCGGCCTATTTTTGGCGTACGGAGGCCCCTCGCAAAGTCTGGCCCCATTCCGAGTCCGGCGGACGAACTAGGCCAGCCCCTCCCCCCAAGGTTATAGCCCACCCGTTTTTTGGGCATTTTTGCGGCGGACGAACTTGGGGATGGGACCTTCGGGCGCTTATTTTTGGGCGCGGCAGTACCCGCGGCCTATTTTTGGCACACGGAGGCCCCTCACAAAGCCTGGCACCATTCCGAGTCCGGCGGACGAATTTGGAAGGCCCCTCCCCCCAAGGCTATAGCCCACCCGTTTTTTGGGCATTTTTGCTGCCGATGAACTTGGGGACGGGATCTTTGGGCGGTAATTTTTGGGCGCGGCAGAGCCCGCGGCCTATTTTTGGCACACGGATGCCCCTTGCAACGTCTGGCCCCATTCCGATTCCGGCGGACGAACATGGCCACCCCTCCCCCC
>NW_006263001.1:156689-163646 GCF_000493195.1 Citrus x clementina | reverse complement strand
GACTTGGGGACGGGACCTTCGGGCGCTTATTTTTGGGCGCGACCATGCCCGCGGCCTATTTTTGGTACACGGAGGCCCCTCGCAAAGTCTGGCCCCATTCCGAGTCCGGCGGACAAACTTGGCCAGCCCCTCCCCCCAAGGCTATAGCCCACCCGTTTTTTGGGCATTTTTGCGGCGGACGAACTTGGGGACGGGAGCTTCGGGCGCTTATTTTTGGGCGCGGCAGTGCCCGCAGCCTATTTTTGGCACACGGAGGCCCCTCGCAAAGTCTGGCCCCATTCCGAGTCCGGCGGACGAACTTGGCCAGCCCCTCCCCGCAGGGCTAGCCCACCCGTTTTTTGGGCATTTTTGCGGCGGACGAACTTGGGGACGGGACCTTCGGGCACTTATTTTTCGGCGCGGCGGTGCCCTCGGCCTATTTTTGGCACGTGGAGGGCCCTCGCAAAGACTGGCCCCATTCCAAGTCCGGCGGACGAACATGGCCAGCCCCTCCCCCCACGGCTATTGCCCACCCGTTTTTTGGGCATTTTTGCGGCGGACGAACTTGGGGACGGGACCTTCGGGCGCTTATTTTTGGGCGCGGCAGTGCCCGCGGCCTATTTTTGGCACACAGGGGCCCCTCGCTAAGTCTGGCCCCATTCCGAGTCCGGCGGACAAACATGGCCAGCCCCTCCCCCCAAGGCTATAGCCCACCCGTTTTTTGGGTATTTTTGCGTCGGACGAACTTGGGGACGGGAGCTTCGGGCGCTTATTTTTGGGCGCGGCAGTGCCCGCAGCCTATTTATGGCACACGGAGGCCCATCGCAAAGTCTGGCCCCATTCCGAGTCCGGCGGACGAACATGGCCAGCCCCTCCCCCCACGGCTATAGCCCACCCGTTTTTTGGGCATTTTTGCGGCGGACGAACTTGGGGACGGGACCTTCGGGCGCTTATTTTTGGGTGCGGCCATGCCCACGGCCTATTTTTGGCACATGGAGGCCCCTCGCAAAGTCTGGCCCCATTCCGAGTCCGGCGGACAAACTTGGCCAGCCCCTCCCCTCAAGGCTATAGCCCACCCGTTTTTTGGGCATTTTTGCGGCGGACGAACTTGGGGATGGGAACATCGGGCGTTTATTTTTGGGTGCGGCAGTGCCCGCGGCCTATTTTTGGCACACGGAGGCCCCTCGCAAAGTCTGGCCCCATTCCGAGTCTGGCGGGCGAACTTGGCCAGCCCCTCCCCCCAAGGCTATAGCCCACCCGTTTTTTGGGCATTTTTGCGGTGGACGAACTTGGGGATGGGACCTTCGGGCGCTTATTTTTGGGCGCGGCAGTGCCCGCGGCCTTTTTTTGGCACACGGAGGCCCCTCGCAAAGTTTGGCCCCATTCCGAGTCCGGCGGACAAACATGGCCAGCCCCTCCCCCCAAGGCTATAGCCCACTCGTTTTTTGGGCATTTTTGCGGCGGACGAACTTGGGGACGGGAGCTTCGGGCGCTTATTTTTGGGCGCGGCAGTGCCCGCGGCCTATTTTTGGAACACGGAGGCCCCTCGCAAAGTCTGGCCCCATTCCGAGTCCGGCGGACGAACTTGGCCAGGCCCTCCCCCCAAGGCTAGCCCACCCGTTTTTTGGTTATTTTCGCGGCGGACGAACTTGGGGACGGGACCTTCGGGAGCTTATTTTTGGGCGCGGCAATGCCCACGGCCTATTTTTGGCACACGGAGGCCCCTCGGAAAGTTTGGCACGATTCCGAGTCCGGCGGACGATCTTGGCCAGCCCCTCCCCCCAAGGCTATAGCCCACCCGTTTTTTGGGCATTTTTGCGTCGGATGAACTTGTGGACGGGTCCTTCGGATGCTTATTTTTGGGCGCGGCAGTGCCCACGGCCTATTTTTGGCACACAGAGGCCCCTCGCAAAGTCTGGCCCCATTCCGAGTCCGGCGGACGAACTTGGCCAGCCCTTCCCCCCGAGGCTATAGCCCACCCGTTTTTTGGGCATTTTTGCGGCGGACGAACTTGGGGATGGGACCTTCGGGCACGGCAGTGTCCGTGGCCTATTTTTGGCACACGGAGGCCCCTCGTATAGTCTGGCCCCATTCCGAGTCCGGCGGACGAACTTGGCCAGCCCTTCCCCCCGAGGCTATAGCCCACCCGTTTTTTGGGCATTTTTGCGGCGGACAAACTTGTGGACGGGACCTTCGGGTGCTTATTTTTGGGCGCGGCAGTGCCCGTGGCCTATTTTTGGCACACAGAGGCCCCTCGCAAAGTCTGGCCCCATTCCGAGTCCGGCAGACGAACTTGGCCAGCCCCTCCCCCCGAGGCTATAGCCCACCCATTTTTTGGGCATTTTTGCGGCGGACGAACTTGGGGACGAGACCTTCGGGCGCTTATTTTTGGGCGCGGCAGTGCCCACAGCCTATTTTTGGCACACGGAGGCCCCTCGCAAAGTCTGGCCCCATTCCGAGTCCGGCGGACGAACTTGGCCAGCCCCTCCCCCCAAGGCTATAGCCCACCCATTTTTTGGGTATTTTTGCGGCAGACGAACTTGGGGACGGGAGCTTCGGGTGCTAATTTTTGGGTGCGGCAGTGCCCGCGGCCTATTTTTGGCACACAGAGGCCCCTCGCAAAGACTGGCACCATTCCGAGTCCGGCGGACGAACTTGGCCAGCCCCTCCCCCCAAGGCTATAGCCCACCCGTTTTTTGGGCATTTTTGCGGCGGACGAACTTGGGGCCAGGACCTTCGGGCGCTAATTTTTCGGCGCGGCAGTGCCCGCGGCCTATTTTTGGCATACGGAGGCCCCTCGTAAAGACTGGCCCCATTCCGAGTCCGGCGGACGAACTGGGCCTGCCCCTCCCCCCAAGGCTATAGCCCACCCGTTTTTTGGGCATTTTTGCGGCGGACGAACTTGGGGACGGGACCTTCGGGTGCTTATTTTTGGGCGTGGCAGTGCCCGTGGCCTATTTTTGGCACACAGAGGCCCCTCGTAAAGACTGGCCCCATTCCGAGTCCGGCGGACGATCTTGGCCAGCCCCTCCCCCCAAGCCTATAGCCCTCCCATTTTTTGGGCATTTTTGCGGCGGACGAACTTGGGGACGGGAACTTCGGGCACTTATTTTTTGGCGCGGCAGTGTCCGTGTCCTATTTTTGGCATACGGAGGCCCCTCGCAAAGTCTAGCCCCATTCCGAGTCCGGCGGACGAACTTGGCCAGCCCCTCCCCCCAAGGCTATAGCCCACCCGTTTTTTGGGCTTTTTTGCGGCGGACGAATTTGGGGATGGGACTGTCGGGTGCTTATTTTTGGGCGCGGCAATGCCTGCGGCCAATTTTTGGCACACGGAGGCCCGTCGCAAAGTCTAGCCCCATTCCGAGTCCGGCGGATGAACTTGGCCAGCCCCTCCCCCCGAGGGTATAGCCCACCCGTTTTTTGGGCATTTTTGCGGCGGACAAACTTGGGGACGGGACCTTCGGGTGCTTATTTTTGGGCGTGCCAGTGCCCGTGGCCTATTTTTGGCACACAGAGGCTCGTCGCAAAGTCTGGCCCCATTCCGAGTCCGGCGGACGAACTTGGCCAGTCCCTCCCTCCAAGGCTATAGCCCACCCGTTTTTTGGGCATTTTTGCGGCGGACGAACTTGGGGACGAGACCTTCGGGCACTTATTTTTGCGCACGGCAATGCCCACGGCCTATTTTTGGCACACGGAGGCCCCTCGGAAAGTTTGGCACCATTCCGAGTCCGGCGGACGATCTTGGCCAGCCCCTCCCCCCAAGGCTATAGCCCACCCGTTTTTTGGGCATTTTTGCGTCGGATGAACTTGTGGACGGGTCCTTCGGACGCTTATTTTTGGGCACGGCAGTGCCCACGGCCTATTTTTGGCACACAGAGGCCCCCCGCAAAGTCTGGCCCCATTCCGAGTCCGGCGGACGAACTTGGCCAGCCCCTCCCCCCGAGGCTATAGCCCACCCATTTTTTGGGCATTTTTGCGGCGGACGAACTTGGGGACGAGACCTTCGGGCGCTTATTTTTGGGCGCGGCAGTGCCCACAGCCTATTTTTGACACACGGAGGCCCCTCGCAAAGTCTGGCCCCATTCCGAGTCCGGCGGACGAACTTGGCCAGCCCCTCCCCCCAAGGCTATAGACCACCCGTTTTTTGGGCATTTTTGCGGCGGACGAACTTGGGGACGGGACCTTCGGGCACGGCAGTGTCCGTGGCCTATTTTTGGCACACGGAGGCCCCTCGTATAGTCTGGCCCCATTCCGAGTCCGGCGGACGAACTTGGCCAGCCCCTCCCCCCAAGGCTATAGCCCACCCGTTTTTTGGGCATTTTTGCGGCGGACGAACTTGGGGACGGGACGTTCGGGCACTTATTTTTTGGCGCGGCAGTGTCCGTGGCCTATTTTTGGCATATGGAGGCCCCTCGCAAAGTCTAGCCCCATTCCGAGTCCGGCGGACGAACTTGCCCAGCCCCTCCCCCCAAGGCTATAGCCCACCCTTTTTTGGGCATTTTTGCGGCGGACGAACTTGGGGACGAGACCTTCGGGCGCTTATTTTTGGACGTGGCAGTGCCCGCGGCGTATTTTTGGCTCACGGAGGCCCCTCGCAAAGTCTGGCCCCATTCCGAGTCCGGCGGACGAACTTGGCCAGCCCCTCCCCCCAAGGCTAGCCTCACCGTTTTTTGGGCATTTTTGCGGCGGACGAATTGGGGGACGGGACCTCGGTCGTTTTTTTTTGGCGCGGCAGCGCCCGTGGTCTATTTTTGGCACACGGAGGCCCCTCGCAAAGTCTGGCCCCATTCCGAGTCCGGCGGACGAACTTGGCCAGCCCTTCCCCCCGAGGCTATAGCCCACCCGTTTTTTGGGCATTTTTGCGGCGGACGAACTGGGGGACGAGACCTTCGGGCGCTTATTTTTGGACGTGGCAGTGCCCGCGGCGTATTTTTGGCTCACGGAGGCCCCTCGCAAAGTCTGGCCCCATTCCGAGTCCGGCGGACGAACTTGGCCAGCCCCTCCCCCCAAGGCTAGCCCACCCGTTTTTTGGGCATTTTTCCGGCGGACGAACTTGTGGACCGGTCCTTCGGACGCTTATTTTTGGGCGCGGCAGTGCCCGTGGCCTATTTTTGGCACACGGAGGCCCCTCGCAAAGTCTGGCCCCATTCCGAGTCCGGCAGACGAACTTGGCCAGCCCTTCCCCCCGAGGATATAGCCCACCCGTTTTTTGGGCATTTTTGCAGCGCACAAACTTGGGGACGGGACCTTCGGGTGCTTATTTTTGGGCGCGGCAGTGCCCGCGGCCTATTTTTGGCACACAGTGGCCCCTCGCAAAGTCTGGCCCCATTCCGAGTCCGGCGGACGAACTTGGCCAGCCCCTCCCCCCGAGGCTATAGCCCACCCATTTTTTGGGCATTTTTGCGGCGGACGAACTTGGGGACCGGACCTTCGGGCGCTTATTTTTGGGTGCGGCAGTGCCCGCGGACTATTTTTGGTACACAGATGCCCCTCTGAAAGTCTGGCCCCATTCCGAGTCCGGCGGACGAACTTGGCCAGGCCCGTCCCCCCAAGGCTATGGCCCACCCATTTTTTGGGCATTTTTGCGGCGGACGAACTT
The DNA here is from genome assembly GCF_000493195.1 of Citrus x clementina. Lineage (NCBI taxonomy): Eukaryota > Viridiplantae > Streptophyta > Magnoliopsida > Sapindales > Rutaceae > Citrus > Citrus x clementina. The sequence goes on along the minus strand of NW_006263001.1, from coordinate 158,068 downwards.
GGGGACGGGTCCTTCGGGCGCTTATTTTTGGGGGCGGCAGTGACTGCGGCCTATTTTTGGCACACGAAGGCCCCTCTCAAAGTCTGGCACCATTCCGAGTCCGGCGGACGAACTTGGCCAGCCCCTCCCCCCAAGGCTATAGCCCACCCGTTTTTTGGGCATTTTTCCGGCGGATGAACTTGTGGACCGGTCCTTCGGACGCTTATTTTTGGGCGCGGCAGTGCCCGTGGCCTATTTTTGGCACACGGAGGCCCCTCGCAAAGTCTGGCCCCATTCCGAGTCCGGCGGACGAACTTGGCCAGCCCCTCCCCCCAAGGCTATAGCCCACCCGTTTTTTGGGAATTTTTGCGGCGGACGAACTTGGGGACGGGACCTTCGGGCGCTTATTTTTGGGCACGGCAGTGTCCGTGGCCTATTTTTGGCACACGGAGGCCCCTCGTATAGTCTGGCCCCATTCCGAGTCTGGCGGACGAACTTGGCCAGCCCCTCCCCCCAAGGCTATAGCCCACCCGTTTTTTGGGCATTTTTGCGGCGGATGAACTTGGGGACGGGACCTTCGGGCGCGGCAGTGTCGGCGGCCTATTTTTGGCACACGGAGGCCCCTCGTATAGTCTGGCCCCATTCCGAGTCCGGCGGACGAACTTGGCCAGCCCCTCCCCCCAAGGCTATAGCCCACCCGTTTTTTGGGCATTTTTGCGGCGGATGAACTTGGGGACGGGACCTTCGGGCGCGGCAGTGTCCGCGGCCTATTTTTGGCACACGGAGGCCCCTCGTATAGTCTGGCCCCATTCCGAGTCCGGCGGACGAACTTGGCCAGCCCCTCCCCCCAAGGCTATAGCCCACCCATTTTTTGGGCATTTTTGCGGCGGAGGAACTTGGGGACGGGACCTTCGGGTGCTTATTTTTGGGCGCGGCAGTTCCCGCGGCCTATTTTTGGCACACGGAGGCTCCTCGCAAAGTCTGGCCCCATTCCGAGTCCGGCGGACGAACTTGGCCAGCCCTTCCCCCCGAGGCTATAGCCCACCCGTTTTTTGGGCATTTTTGCGGCGCACAAACTTGGCGACGGGACCTTCGGGTGCTTATTTTTGGGCGCGGCAGTGCCCGTGGCCTATTTTTGGCACACAGTGGCCCCTCGCAAAGTCTGGCCCCATTCCGAGTCCGGCGGGCGAACTTGGCCAGCCCCTCCCCCCGAGGCTATAGCCCACCCATTTTTTGGGCATTTTTGCGGCGGACGAACTTGGGGACCGGACCTTCGGGCGCTTATTTTTGGGTGCGGCAGTGCCCGCGGACTATTTTTGGTACACAGATGCCCCTCTGAAAGTCTGGCCCCATTCCCAGTCCGGCGGACGAACTTGGCCAGGCCCCCCCCCCCAGGGTTA
>NW_006263001.1:144917-156285 GCF_000493195.1 Citrus x clementina | reverse complement strand
AGGCCCCTCGCAAAGTCTGGCCCCATTCCGAGTCCGGCGGACGAACTTGGCCAGCCCCTCCCCCCAAGGCTATAGCCCACCCGTTTTTTGGGAATTTTTGCGGCGGACGAACTTGGGGACGGGACCTTCGGGCGCTTATTTTTGGGCACGGCAGTGTCCGTGGCCTATTTTTGGCACACGGAGGCCCCTCGTATAGTCTGGCCCCATTCCGAGTCCGGCGGACGAACTTGGCCAGCCCCTCCCCCCAAGGCTATAGCCCACCCGTTTTTTGGGCATTTTTGCGGCGGATGAACTTATGGACGGGTCCTTCGGACGCTTATTTTTGGGCGCGGCAGTGCCCGCGGCCTATTTTTAGCACACGGAGGCCCCTCGCAAAGTCTGGCCCCATTCCGAGTCCGGCGGACGAACTTGGCCAGACCCTCCCCCCAAGGCTATAGCCCACCCGTTTTTTGGGTATTTTTGCGGCGGACGAACTTGGGGACGGGACCTTCGGGTGCTTATTTTTGGGCGCGGCAGTGCCCGCGGCCTATTTTTGGCACACGGAGGCCCCTCGCAAAGTCTGGCCCCATTCCGAGTCCGGCGGACGAACTTGGCCAGCCCCTCCCCCAAAGGCTATAGCCCACCCGTTTTTTGGGCATTTTTGCGGCGGATGAACTTGGGGACGGGACCTTCGGGCGCGGCAGTGTCCGCGGCCTATTTTTGGCACACGGAGGCCCCTCGTATAGTCTGGCCCCATTCCGAGTCCGGCGGACGAACTTGGCCAGCCCCTCCCCCCAAGGCTATAGCCCACCCATTTTTTGGGCATTTTTGCGGCGGAGGAACTTGGGGACGGGACCTTCGGGTGCTTATTTTTGGGCGCGGCAGTTCCCGCGGCCTATTTTTGGCACACGGAGGCTCCTCGCAAAGTCTGGCCCCATTCCGAGTCCAGCGGACGAACTTGGCCAGCCCCTCCCCCCAAGGCTATAGCCCACCCGTTTTTTGGGCATTTTTGCGGCGGACAAACTTGGGGACGGGACCTTCGGGCGCTTATTTTTGAGTGCGGCAGTGCCCACGGCCTATTTTTGGCACACGGAGGCCCCTCGCAATGTTTGGCCCCATTCCGAGTCCGGCGGACGAACTTGGCCAGCCCCTCCCCCCAAGGCTATAGCCCACCCGTTTTTTGGACATTTTTACGGCGGAGGAACTTGGGGACGGGACCTTCGGGTGCTTATTTTTGGGCGCGGCAGTTCCCGTGGCCTATTTTTGGCACACGGAGGCTCCTCGCAAAGTCTGGCCCCATTCCGAGTCCAGCGGACGAACTTGGCCAGCCCCTCCCCCCAAGGCTATAGCCCACCCGTTTTTTGGGCATTTTTGCGGCGGACAAACTTGGGGACGGGACCTTCGGGTGCTTATATTTGGGCGCGGCAGTGCCCGCGGCCTAGTTTTGGCACACGGAGGCCCCTCGCAAAGTCTGGCCCCATTCCGAGTCCGCGGACGAACTTGGCCAGCCCCTCCCCCCAAGGCTATAGCCCACCCTTTTTTTTGGGCATTTTTGCGGCGGACGAACTTGATGACGGGACCTTCGGGCGCGGCAGTGTGCGTGGCCTATTTTTGGCACACGTGGGCCCCTCGTATAGTCTGGCGCCATTCCGAGTCCGGCGGACGAACTTGGCCAGCCCCTCCCCCCAAGGCTATAGCCCACCCGTTTTTTGGGCATTTTTGCGGCGGACGAACTTGGGGACGGGACCTTCGGGCGCTTATTTTTGAGTGCGGCAGTGCCCACGGCCTATTTTTGGCACACGGAGGCCCCTCGCAAAGTTTGGCCCCATTCCGAGTCCGGCGGACGAACTTGGCCAGCCCCTCCCCCAAGGCTATAGCCCACCCGTTTTTTGGACATTTTTACGGCGGAGGAACTTGGGGACGGGACCTTCGGGTGCTTATTTTTGGGCGCGGCAGTTCCCGCGGCCTATTTTTGGCAAACGGAGGCTCCTCGCAAAGTCTGGCCCCATTCCGAGTCCAGCGGACGAACTTGGCCAGCCCCTCCCCCCAAGGCTATAGCCCACCCGTTTTTTGGGCATTTTTGCGGCGGACAAACTTGGGGACGGGACCTTCGGGTGCTTATATTTGGGCGCGGCAGTGCCCGCGGCCTAGTTTTGGCACACGGAGGCCCCTCGCAAAGTCTGGCCCCATTCCGAGTCCGCGGACGAACTTGGCCAGCCCCTCCCCCCAAGGCTATAGCCCACCCTTTTTTTTGGGCATTTTTGCGGCGGACGAACTTGATGACGGGACCTTCGGGCGCGGCAGTGTGCGTGGCCTATTTTTGGCACACGTGGGCCCCTCGTATAGTCTGGCGCCATTCCGAGTCCGGCGGACGAACTTGGCCAGCCCCTCCCCCCAAGGCTATAGCCCACCCGTTTTTTGGGCATTTTTGCGGCGGACGAACTTGGGGACGGGACCTTCGGGCGCTTACTTTTGGGCGTGGCAGTGCCCGCACCCTATTTTTGGCACACGGAGGCCCCTCGCAAAGTCTGGCCCCATTCCGAGTCCGGCGGACGAACTTGGCCAGCCCCTCCCCCCAAGGCTATAGTCCACCCGTTTTTTGGGCATTTTTGCCGCAGACGAACCCTGGGACAGGACCTTCGGGCTCTTATTTTTGGGTGCGGCAGTGCCCACGGCATATTTTTCACACACGAAGGCCCCTCGCAAAGTCTTGCCCCATTCCGAGTCCGGCGGACGAACTTGGCCAGCCCCTCCCCCCAAGGATATAGCCCACCCGTTTTTTGGGGATTGTTGCGGCGAACGAACTTGGGGACAGGGCCTTCGGGCACTTATTTTTGGGCGCGGCAGTGCCCGCGGCCTATTTTTGGCACACGGACGCCCCTCGCAATGTTTGGCCCCATTCCGAGTCCGGCGGACGAACTTGGCCAGCCCCTCCCCCCAAGGCTATAGCCCACCCATTTTTTGGACATTTTTGCGGCGGAGGAACTTGGGGACGGGTCCTTCGGGTGCTTATTTTTGGGCGCGGCGGTTCCCGCGGCCTATTTTTGGCACACGGAGGCTCCTCGCAAAGTCTGGCCCCATTCCGAGTCCAGCGGAAGAACTTGGCCAGCCCCTCCCCCCAAGGCTATAGCCCACCCGTTTTTTGGGCATTTTTGCGGCAGACAAACTTGGGGACGGGACCTTCGGGTGCTTATTTTTGGGCGCGGCAGTGCCCGCGGCCTATTTTTGGCACACGGAGGCCCCTCGCAAAGTCTGGCCCCATTCCAAGTCCGCGGACGAACTTGGCCAGCCCCTCCCCCCAAGGCTATAGCCCACCCGTTTTTTGGGCATTTTTGCGGCGGACGAACTTGATGACGGGACCTTCGGGCGCGGCAGTGTGCGTGGCCTATTTTTGGCACACGGGGGCCCCTCGTATAGTCTGGCGCCATTCCGAGTCCGGCGGACGAACTTGGCCAGCCCCTCCCCCCAAGGCTATAGCCCACCCGTTTTTTGGGCATTTTTGCGGCGGACGAACTTGGGGACGGGACCTTCGGGCGCTTACTTTTGGGTGCGGCAGTGCCCGCGGCCTATTTTTGGGCACACAGAGGCCCCTCGCAATGTCTGGCCCCATTCCGAGTCCGACGGACGAACTTGGCCAGCCCCTCCTCCCAAGGCTATAGTCCACCCGTTTTTTGGGCATTTTTGCGGCGGACGAACTTGGGGACGGGACCTTCGGGTGCTTATTTTTGGGCGTGGCACTGCCCGCACCCTATTTTTGGTACACGGAGGCCCCTCGCAAAGTCTGGCCGCATTCCGAGTCCGGCGGACGAACTTGGCCAGCCCCTCCCCCCAAGGCTATAGCCCACCCATTTTTTGGGCATTTTTACGGCGGACGAACTCTGGGACAGGACCTTCGGGCGCTTATTTTTGGGTGCGGCAGTGCCCACGGCCTATTTTTCACAGACGAAGGCCCCTCGCAAAGTCTGGCCCCATTCCGAGTCCGGCGGACGAACTTGGCCAGACCCTCCCCCCAAGGCTATAGCCCACCCGTATTTTGGGTATTTTTGCGGCGGACGAACTTGGGGACGGGACCTTCGGGTGCTTATTTTTGGGCGCGGCAGTGCCCGCGGCCTATTTTTGGCACACGGAGGCCCCTCGCAAAGTCTGGCCCCATTCCGAGTCCGGCGGACGAACTTGGCCAGCCCCTCCCCCAAAGGCTATAGCCCACCCGTTTTTTGGGCATTTTTGCGGCGGATGAACTTGGGGACGGGACCTTCGGGCGCGGCAGTGTCCGCGGCCTATTTTTGGCACACGGAGGCCCCTCGTATAGTCTGGCCCCATTCCGAGTCCGGCGGACGAACTTGGCCAGCCCCTCCCCCCAAGGCTATAGCCCACCCATTTTTTGGGCATTTTTGCGGCGGAGGAACTTGGGGACGGGACCTTCGGGTGCTTATTTTTGGGCGCGGCAGTTCCCGCGGCCTATTTTTGGCACACGGAGGCTCCTCGCAAAGTCTGGCCCCATTCCGAGTCCAGCGGACGAACTTGGCCAGCCCCTCCCCCCAAGGCTATAGCCCACCCGTTTTTTGGGCATTTTTGCGGCGGACAAACTTGGGGACGGGACCTTCGGGCGCTTATTTTTGAGTGCGGCAGTGCCCACGGCCTATTTTTGGCACACGGAGGCCCCTCGCAATGTTTGGCCCCATTCCGAGTCCGGCGGACGAACTTGGCCAGCCCCTCCCCCCAAGGCTATAGCCCACCCGTTTTTTGGACATTTTTACGGCGGAGGAACTTGGGGACGGGACCTTCGGGTGCTTATTTTTGGGCGCGGCAGTTCCCGCGGCCTATTTTTGGCACACGGAGGCTCCTCGCAAAGTCTGGCCCCATTCCGAGTCCAGCGGACGAACTTGGCCAGCCCCTCCCCCCAAGGCTATAGCCCACCCGTTTTTTGGGCATTTTTGCGGCGGACAAACTTGGGGACGGGACCTTCGGGTGCTTATATTTGGGCGCGGCAGTGCCCGCGGCCTAGTTTTGGCACACGGAGGCCCCTCGCAAAGTCTGGCCCCATTCCGAGTCCGCGGACGAACTTGGCCAGCCCCTCCCCCCAAGGCTATAGCCCACCCTTTTTTTTGGGCATTTTTGCGGCGGACGAACTTGATGACGGGACCTTCGGGCGCGGCAGTGTGCGTGGCCTATTTTTGGCACACGTGGGCCCCTCGTATAGTCTGGCGCCATTCCGAGTCCGGCGGACGAACTTGGCCAGCCCCTCCCCCCAAGGCTATAGCCCACCCGTTTTTTGGGCATTTTTGCGGCGGACGAACTTGGGGACGGGACCTTCGGGCGCTTACTTTTGGGCGTGGCAGTGCCCGCACCCTATTTTTGGCACACGGAGGCCCCTCGCAAAGTCTGGCCGCATTCCGAGTCCGGCGGACGAACTTGGCCAGCCCCTCCCCCCAAGGCTATAGCCCACCCATTTTTTGGGCATTTTTGCGGCGGACGAACGCTGGGACAGGACCTTCGGGCTCTTATTTTTGGGTGCGGCAGTGCCCACGGCATATTTTTCACACACGAAGGCCCCTCGCAAAGTCTTGCCCCATTCCGAGTCCGGCGGACGAACTTGGCCAGCCCCTCCCCCCAAGGATATAGCCCACCCGTTTTTTGGGGATTGTTGCGGCGAACGAACTTGGGGACGGGGCCTTCGGGCACTTATTTTTGGGCGCGGCAGTGCCCGCGGCCTATTTTTGGCACACGGAGGCCCCTCGCAAAGTCTGGCCCCATTCCGAGTCCGGCGGACGAACTTGGCCAGCCCCTCCCCCCAAGGCTATAGCCCACCTGTTTTTTGGGCATTTTTACGGCGGACGAACTTGGGGATGGGACCTTCGGGCACTTATTTTTGGGCGTGGCAGTGCCCGTGGCCTATTTTTAGCACACGGAGGCCCCTCGCAAAGTCTGGCCCCATTCCGAGTCCGGCGGACGAACTTGGCCAGTCCCTCCCCCCAAGGCTATAGCCCACCCGTTTTTTGGGCATTTTTACGGCGGACGAACTTGGGGACGGGACCTTCGGGCGCTTATTTTTGGGCTCGGCAGTCCCCCACGGCCTATTTTTGGCACATGGAGGCCCCTCGTATTGTCTGGCCCCATTCGGAGTCCGGCGGACGGACTTGGCCAGCCCCTCCACCCAATGCTATAGCCCACCCGTTTTTTGGGCATTTTTGCGGCGGACGAACTTGGGGACGGGACCTTCGGGCGCTTATGTTTGGGCGTGGCAGTGGCCGCGGCCTATTTTTGGCACACGGAGGCCCCTCGCAAAGTCTGGCCCTATTCCGAGTCCGGCGGACGAACTTGGCCAGCCCCTCCTCCCAAGGCTATAGCCCATCCGTTTTTTGGGCATTTTTTCGGCGGACGAACTTGGGGACGGGACCTTCGGGCACTTAGTTTTGGGTGCGGCAGTGCCCACGCCCTATTTTTCGCACACGGAGGCCCCTCGCAAAGTCTGGCCCCATTCCGAGTCCGGCGGACGAACTTGGCCAGCCCCTCCCCCCAAGGCTATAGCCCACCTATTTTTTGGGCATTTTTACGGCGGACGAACTTGGGGACGGGACCTTCGGGCGCGGTAGTGCCTGCGGCCTATTTTTGGCACACGGAGGCCCCTCGCAAAGTCTGGCCCTATTCCGAGTCCGGCGGACGAACTTGGCCAGCCCCTCCCCCCAAGGCTATAGCCCACCCGTTTTTTCGCCATTTTTGCGACGGATGAACTTGGGGACGGGACCTTCGGGCACTTATTTTTGGGTGCGGCAGTGCCCGCGGCCTATTTTTGGCACATGGAGGCCCCTCGCAATGTCTGGCCCCATTCCGAGACTGGCGGACGAACATGGCCAGCCCCTCCCCCCAAGGCTATAGCCCACCTATTTTTTGGGCATTTTTACGGCGGACGAACTTGGGGACGGGACCTTCGGGCGCGGTAGTGCCTGCGGCCTATTTTTGGCACACGGAGGCCCCTCGCAAAGTCTGGCCCTATTCCGAGTCCGGCGGACGAACTTGGCCAGCCCCTCCCCCCAAGGCTATAGCCCACCCGTTGTTTCGCCATTTTTGCGGCGGACGAACTTGGGGACGGGACCTTCGGGCACTTATTTTTGGGTGCGGCAGTGCCCGCGGCCTATTTTTGGCACACGGAGGCCCCTCGCAATGTCTGGCCCCATTCCGAGACTGGCAGACGAACATGGCCAGCCCCTCCCCCCAAGGCTATAGCCCACCCATTTTTTGGGCATTTTTGCGGCGGGCGAACTTGGGGACGGGACCTTCGGGCACTTATTTTTGGGCTCGGCAGTCCCCCACGGCCTATTTTTGGCACATGGAGGCCCCTCGTAATGTCTGGCCCCATTCGGAGTCCGGCGGACGGACTTGGCCAGCCCCTCCACCCAATGCTATAGCCCACCCGTTTTTTGGGCATTTTGCGGCGGACGAACTTGGGGACGGGACCTTCGGGCGCTTATGTTTGGGCGTGGCAGTGGCCGCGGCCTAGTTTTGGCACACGGAGGCCCCTCGCAAGGTCTGGCCCTATTCCGAGTCCGGCAGACGAACTTGGCCAGCCCCTCCCCCCAAGGCTATAGCCCACCCGTTTTTTGGGCCTTTTTGCGGCGGACGAACTTGGGGACGGGACCTTCGGGTGCTTATTTTTGGCACACGGAGGCCCCTCGCAAAGTCTGGCCCCATTCGGAGTCCGGCGGACGAACTTGGCCAGCCCCTTCCCCCAAGGCTATAGCCCACCCGTTTTTTGGGCATTTTTGCGGCGGACGAACTTGGGGACGGGACCTTCGGGCACTTATTTCTGGGCGCGGCAGTGCCCGCGGCCAATTTTTGGCACACGGAGCCCCTCGCAAAGTCTGGCCCCATTCCGAGTCCGGCGGACGAACTTGGCCAGCCCCTCCCCCCAAGGCTATAGCCCACCCGTTTTTTGGGCATTTTTACGGCGGACAAACAAGGGGACGGGACCTTCGGGCGCTTATTTTTGGGCGCGGCAGTGCCCGCAGCCTATTTTTGGCGCACGGAGGCCCCTCTCAAAGTCTGGCCCCATTCCGAGACTGGCGGACGAACTTGGCCAGCCCCTCCCCCCAAGGCTAAAGCCCACCCGTTTTTTGGGCATTTTTGCGGCGGGCGAACTTGGGGACGGGACCTTCGGGCGCTTATTTTTGGGCGCGGCAGTCCCCCACGGCCTATTTTTGGCACATGGAGGCCCCTCGTAATGTCTGGCCCCATTCCGAGTCCGGCGGACGAACTTGGCCAGCCCCTCCCCCCAAGGCTATAGCCCACCCGGTTTTTGGGCATTTTTACGGCGGATGAACTAGGGGCCGGGACCTTCGGGCGCTTATTTTTGGGCGAGGTAGTGCCCGCGGCCTATTTTTGGCATACGGAGGCCCCTCACAAAGTCTAGCCCCATTCAGAGTCCGGCGGATGAACATGGCCAGCCCCTCCCCCCAAGGCTATAGCCCACCCGTTTTTTCGGCATTTTTGCGGCGGACGAACTTGGGGACGGGACCTTCAGGCTCTTATGTTTGGGCGTGGCAGTGGCCGCGGCCTATTTTTGGCACACGGAGGCCCCTCGCAAGGTCTGGCCCCATTCCGAGTCCGGCGGACGAACTTGGCCAGCCCCTCCCCCCAAGGCAATAGCCCACCGTTTTTTGGGCCTTTTTGCGGCGGACGAACTTGGGGACGGGACGTTCGGGCGCTTATTTTTGGCCGCGGCAGTGCCCGCGGCCTATTTTTGGCACACGGAGGCCCCTCGCAAAGTCTGGCCCCATTCCGAGTCCGGCGTACGAACTTGGCCAGCCCCTCCCCCAAAGGCTATAGCCCACCCGTTTTTTGGGCATTTTTGCGGCGGACGAACTTGGGGACGGGACCTTCGGGCGCTTTTGTTTGGTCGTGGCAGTGGCCGCGGCCTAGTTTTGGCACACGGAGGCCCCTCGCAAGGTCTGGCCCCATTCCGAGTCCGGCGGACGAACTTGGCCAGCCCCTTCCCCCAAGGCTATAGCCCACCCGTTTTTTGGGCATTTTTGCGGCGGACGAACTTGGGGACGGGACCTTCGGGCACTTATTTTTGGGCGCGGCAGTGCCCGCGGCCTATTTTTGGCACACGGAGGCCCCTCGCAAAGTCTGGCCCCATTCCGAGTCCGGCGGACGAACTTGGCCAGCCCCTCCCCCCAAGGTTATAGCCCACCCGTTTTTTTGGCATTTTTGCGGCGGACGAACATGGGGACGGGACGTTCGGGTGCTTATTTAAGGGCATGGCCGTGGCCGCGGCCTATTTTTTGCACACGGAGGCACCTCGTAAGGCCTGGCCCCATTCCGAGTCCGGCGCACGAACTTGGCCTGCCCCTCCCCCCAAGGCTATAGCCCACCTGTTTTTTGGGCATTTTTGCGGAGGACAAACTTGGGGACGGGACCTTCGGGCGCTTATTTTTGGACGCGGCAGTGCCCGCGGCTTATTTTTGGCACACGGACGCCCCTCGCAAAGTCTGGCCCCATTCGGAGTCCGGCGGACGAACTTGGCCAGCCCCTTCCCCCAATGTTATAGCCCACCCGTTTTTTGGGCATTTTTGTGGCGGACGAACTTGGGGACGGGACCTTCGGGCACTTATTTTTGGGCACGGCAGTGCCCGCGGCCTATTTTTGGCACACGGGGGCCCCTCGCAAAGTCTGGCCCCATTCCGAGTCCGGCGGACGAACTTGGCCAGCCCCTCGCCCCAAGGCTATAGCCCACCCATTTTTTGGGATTTTTACGGCGGACAAACAAGGGGACGGGACCTTCGGGCGCTTATTTTTGGGTGCGGCAGTGCCCGCGGCCTATTTTTGGCACACGGAGGCCCCTCGCAAAGTCTGGCCCCATTCCGAGACTGGCGAACGAACTTGGCCAGCCCCTCCCCCCAAGGCAATAGCCCACCCGTTTTTTGGGCATTTTTGCGGCGGTCGAACTTGGGGACGGGACCTTCGGGCGCTTATTTTTGGGTGCGGCAGTCCCCCATGGCCTATTTTTGGCACATGGAGGCCCCTCGTAATGTCTGGCCCCATTACGAGTCCGGCGGACGAACTTGGCCAGGCCCTCCCCCCAAGGCTATAGCCCACCCGTTTTTTGGGCATTTTTGCGGCGGACGAACTAGGGGCCGGGACCTTCGGGCGCTTACTTTTTGGGCGAGGAAGTGCCCGCGGCCTATTTTTGGCACACGGAGGCCCCTCGCAAGGGCTGGCCCCATTCCGAGTCCGGCGGACGAACTTGGCCAGCCCCTCCCCCCAAGGCTATAGCCCACCCGTTTTTTGGGCCCTTTTGCGGCGGACGAACTTGGGGACGGGACGTTCGGGCAATTATTTTTGGCCGCGGCAGCGCCCGCGGCCTATTTTTGGCACACGGAGGCCCCTCGCAAAGTATGGCCCCATTCCGAGTCCGGCGTACGAACTTGGCCAGCCCCTCCCCCCAAGGCTATAGCCCACCCATTTTTTGGGCATTTTTGCGGCGGACGAACCAGGGGACGGGACCTTCGGGCGCTTATTTTTGGGCGAGGCAGTGCCCGCGGACTATTTTTGGCACACGGAGGCCCTTCGCAAAGTCTGGCCCCATTCCGAGTCCGGCGGACGAACTTGGCCAGCCCCTCCCCCAAAGGCTATAGCCCACCCGTTTTTTGGGCATTTTTGCGGCGGACGAACTTGGGGACGGGACCTTCGGGCTCTTACTTTTGGGCGCGGCAGTGACCGCGGCCTATTTTTGGCACACGGAAGCCCCTCGGTAAGTCTGGCCCCATTCCGAGTCCGGCGAACGAACTTGGCCAGCCCCTCCCCCCAAGGCTATAGCCCACCCGTTTTTTGGGCATTTTTGCGGCGGACGAACTTGGGGACGGGACCTTCGGGCACTTATTTTTGGGTGCGGCAGTGCCCGCGGCCTATTTTTGGCACACGGAGGCCTCTCGCAAGGTCTGGCCCCATTCCGAGTCCGGCGGATGAACTTGGCCAGCCCCTCCCCCCAAGGCTATAGCCCACCCGTGTTTTGGGCCTTTTTGCGGCGGACGAACTTGGGGACGGTACCTTCGGGCGCTTATTTTTGGGCGCGGCAGTGCCCGCGGCCTATTTTTGGCACACGGAGGCCCCTCACAAAGTTGGCCCCATTCCGAGTCCGGCGGACGAACTTGGCCAGGCCCTCCCCCCATGGCTATAGCCCACCCGTTTTTTTGGCATTTTTGCGGCGGACGAACGTGGGGACGGGACCTTCGGGTGCTTATTTAAGGGCGCGCCAGTGGCCGTGGCCTATTTTTGGAACACGGAGGCCCCTCGTAAGGTCTGGCCCCATTCCGAGTCCGGCACACGAACTTGGCCAGCCCCTCCCCCCAAGGCTATAGCCCACCCGTTTTTTTGGCATTTTTGCGGCGGA
>NW_006263001.1:143188-144615 GCF_000493195.1 Citrus x clementina | reverse complement strand
TGGCCAGCCCCTCCCCCCAAGGCTATAGCCCACCCGTTTTGTGGGCATTTTTGCGGCGGACGAACTTGGGGACGGGACCTTCGGGCGCTTATTTTTGGGTACGGCAGTGCCCGCGGCCTATTTTTGGCACACGGAGGCCCCTCGCAAAGTCTGGCCCCATTCCGAGTCCGGCGGACGAACTTGGCCAGCCCCTCCCCCCAAGGCTATAGCCCACCCGTTTTTTGGGCATTTTTGCGGCGGACGAACTTGGGTACGGGACCTTCGGGCGCTTATTTTTGGGTGCGGCAGTGCCCGCGGCCTATTTTTGGCACACGGAAGCCCCTCGCAAGGTCTGGCCCCATTCCGAATCCGGCGGATGAACTTGGCCAGCCCCTCCCCCCAAGGCTATAGCCCACCCGTTTTATGGGCCTTTTTGCGGCGGACGAACTTGGGGACGGGACCTTCGGGCGCTTATTTTTGGGCGCGGCAGTGCCCGCGGCCTATTTTTGGCACACGGACGCCCCTCGCAAGGTCTGGCCCCATTCCGAGTCCGGTGGATGAACTTGGCCAGCCCCTCCCCCCAAGGCTATAGCCCACCCGTTTTTTGGGCCTTTTTGCGGCGGACGAACTTGGGGACGGGACCTTCGGGCGCTTATTTTTGGGCGCGGCAGTGCCCGGGGCTTTTTTTTGACACACGGAGGCCCTTGGAAAATTTGGCCCCATTCCGAGTCCGGCGGACGAACTTGGCCAGGCCCTCCCCCCAAGGCTATAGCCCACCCGTTTTTTGGGCCTTTTTGCGGCGGACGAACTTGGGGACGGGACCTTCGGGCGCTTATTTTTGGGCGCGGCAGTGCCCGTGGCCTATTTTTGGCACACGGAGGCCCCTCGCAAAGTCTGGCCCCATTCCGAGTCCGGCGGACGAACTTGGCCAGCCCCTCCCCCCAAGGCTATAGCCCACCCATTTTTTGGGCATTTTTGCGGCGGACGAACTTGGGTACGGGACCTTCGGGCGCTTATTTTTGGGTACGGCAGTGCCCGCGGCCTATTTTTGGCACACGGAGGCCCCTCGCAAAGTCTGGCCCCATTCCGAGTCCGGCGGACGAACTTGGCGAGGCCCTCCCCCCAAGGCTATAGCCCACCCGTTTTTTTGGCATTTTTGCGGCCGACGAACAAGGGGACGGGACCTTCGGGTGCTTATTTAAGGGCGCGGCAGTGGCCGCGGCCTATTTTTTGTACACGGAGGCCCCTCGTAAGGTCTGGCCCCATTCCGAGTCCGGCGCACGAACTTGGCCAGCCCCTCCCCCCAAGGCTATAGCCCACCTGTTTTTTGGGCATTTTTGCCCGAGGACGAACTTGGGAACGGGACCTTCCGGCGCTTATTTTTTAGCGAGGCAGTGCCCGTGGCCTATTTTTGGCACACGAAGGCCCCTCACAAAAATAACTGACCG
>NW_006263001.1:134895-143088 GCF_000493195.1 Citrus x clementina | reverse complement strand
ATTTTTGGGCGCGGCAGTGTCCGCGGCCAATTTTTGGCACCCAGAGGCCCCTCGCAAAGTCTGGCCCCATTCCGAGTCCGGCGGACGAACTTGGCCAGCCCCTCCCCCCAAGGCTAAAGCCCACCCGTTTTTTGTGCATTTTTGCGGCGGACGAACTTGGGTACGGGACCTTCGGGCGCTTATTTTTGGACGTGGCGGTGCCCGCGGCCTATTTTTGGTACACGGAGGGCCCTCGCAAAGTCTGGCCCCATTCCGAGTCCGGCGGACGAACTTGGCCAGCCCCTCCCCCCAAGGCTATAGCCCACCCATTTTTTGGGCATTTTTGCGGCGGACGAACTCTGGGACGGGACCTTCGGGAGCTTATTTTTGGGTGCGGCAGTGCCCGCGGCCTATTTTTGGCACACGGAGGGCCCTCGCAAAGTCTGGCCCCATTCCGAGTCCGGCGGACGAACTTGGCCAGCCCCTCCCCCCAAGGCTATAGCCCACCCATTTTTTGGGCATTTTTGCGGCGGATGAACGTGGGGACGGGACCTTCGGGCGCTTATTTTTGGGCGCGGCGGTGCCCGCGGCCTATTTTTCGCACACGGAGGCCCCTCGCAAAGTCTGGCCCCATTCCGAATCCGGCGGACGAACTTGGCCAGCCCCTCCCCCCAAGGCTATAGCCCACCCTTTTTTTGGGCATTTTTGGGGGGGAGGAACTTGGGGACGGACCTTTCGGTTCTTATTTTTGGGCGCGGCAGTGCCCGCGGCCTATTTTTGGCACACGGAGGCCCCTCCCAAAGTCTGGCCCCATTCCGAGTCCGGCGGACGAACTTGGCCAGCCCCTCCCCCCAAGGCTATAGCCCACCCGTTTTTTGAACATTTTTGCGGCGGACGAACTTGGGGACGGGACCTTCGGGCGCTTATTTTTGGGCGACGCAGTGTCCACGGCCTATTTTTGGCACACAGAGGCCCCTCGCAAAGTCTGGCCCCATTCCGTGTCCGGCGGGTGAACTTGGCCAGCCCCTCCCCCCAAGGCTATAGCCCACCCGTTTTTTGGGCATATTTGCGGCGGACGAACTTGGGGACGGGACCTTCGGGTGCTTATGTTTGGGCGTGGCAGTGGCCGCGGCCTATTTTAGGCACACGGAGGCCCCTCGCAAGGTCTGGCCCCATTCCGAGTCCGGCGGACGAACTTGGCCAGCCCCTCCCCCCAAGGCTATAGCCCACCCGTTTTTGGGGACTTTTTGCGGCGGACGAACTTGGGGACGGGATGTTCGGGCGATTGTTTTTGGCCGCGGCAGTGCCCGCGGCCTATTTTTGGCACACATAGGCCCCTCGCAAAGTCTGGATCCATTCCGAGTCCGGCGTACGAACTTGGCCAGCCCCTCCCCCCAAGGCTATAGCCCACCCGTTTTTTGGGCATTTTTGCGGCGGACGAACTTGGGGACGGGACCTTCGGGCACTTATTTTTGGGCGCGGCAGTGTCCGCGGCCAAGTTTTGGCACCCAGAGGCCCCTCGCAAAGTCTGGCCCCATTCCGAGTCCGGCGGACGAACTTGGCCAGCCCCTCCCCCCAAGGCTATAGCCCACCCGTTTTTTGAACATTTTTGCGGCGGACGAACTTGGGGACGGGACCTTCGGGCGCTTATTTTTGGGCGCGGCAGTGCCCACGGCCATTTTTTTCGCGTACGGAGGCCGCTAGCAAAGTCTGGCCCCATTCCGAGTCCGGTGGACGAACTTGGCCAGCCCCTCCTCCCAAGGCTATAGCCCACCCATTTTTTGGGCATTTTTGCGGCGGACGAACTCGGGGACGGGACCTTCGGGCGCTTATTGTTGGGTGCGGCAGTGCCCGCGGCCTATTTTTGGAACACGGAGGCCCCTCGCAAAGTCTTGCCCCATTCCGAATCCGGCGGACGAACTTGGCCAGCCCCTCACCCCAAGGCTATAGCCCACCCGTTTTTTGTGCATTTTTGCGGCGGACGAACTTGGGGACGGGACCTTCGGGCAATTATTTTTGGGCGCGGCAGTGCCTGCGGCCTATTTTTGGCACACGGAGGCTCTTCGCACAGTCTGGCCCCATTCCGAGTCCGGCGGATGAATTTGGCCAGCCCCTCCGCCCAAGGCTATAGCCCACCCGTTTTTTGGGCATTTTTTCGGCGGACGAACTTGGGTACGGGACCTTTGGGCGCTTATTTTTGGACGCGGCAGTGGCCGCGGCCTATTTTTGGTACAAGGAGGCCCCTCGCAAAGTCTGGCCCCATTCCGAGTCCGGCGGACAAACTTGGCCAGCCCCTCCCCCCAAGGCTATAGCCCCCCCGTTTTTTGGGCATTTTTGCGGCGGACGAACTTGGGGACGGGCCCTTCTGGCACTTATTTTTGGGCGCGGCAGTGTCCGCGGTCAATTTTTGGCACCTATAGGCCCCTCGCAAAGTCTGGCCCCATTCCGAGTCCGGCGGACGAACTTGGCCAGCCCCTCCCCCCAAGGCTATAGCCCACCCGTTTTTTGGGCATTTTTGCGGCGGACGAACTTGGGTACGGGACCTTCGGGTGCTTATTTTTGGACGCGGCAGTGCCCGCGGCCTATTTTTGGTACAGGGAGGCCCCTCGCAAAGTCTGGCCCCATTCCGAGTCCGGCGGACAAACTTGGCCAGCCCCTCCCCCCAAGGCTATAGCCCACCCATTTTTTGGGCATTTTTGCGGCGGACGAACTTGGGGACGGGACCTTCTGGCACTTATTTTTGGGCGCGGCAGTGTCCGCGGCCTATTTTTGGCACACGGAGGCCCCTCGCAAAGTCTGGCCCCATTCCGAGTCCGGCGGACGAACTTGGCCAGCCCCTCCTCCCAAGGCTATAGCCCACCCGTTTTTTGGGCATTTTTGCGGCGGACGAACTTGGGGACGGGACCTTCGGGCGCTTATTTTTGGGTGCGGCAGTGCCCGCGGCCTATTTTTGGAACACGGAGGCCCCTCGTAAAGTCTTGCCCCATTCCGAATCCGGCGGACGAACTTGGCCAGCCCCTCACCCCAAGGCTATAGCCCACCCGTTTTTTGTGCATTTTTGCGGCGGACGAACTTGGGTACGGGACCTTCGGGCGCTTATTTTTGGACGTGGCGGTGCTCGCGGCCTATTTTTGGTACACGGAGGGCCCTCGCAAAGTCTGGCCCCATTCCGAGTCCGGCGGACGAACTTGGCCAGCCCCTCCCCCCAAGGCTATAGCCCACCCATTTTTTGGGCATTTTTGCGGCGGACGAACTCAGGGACGGGACCTTCGGGAGCTTATTTTTGGGTGCGGCAGTGCCCGCGGCCTATTTTTGGCACACGGAGGGCCCTCGCAAAGTCTGGCCCCATTCCGAGTCCGGCGGACGAACTTGGCCAGCCCCTCCCCCCAAGGCTATAGCCCACCCATTTTTTGGGCATTTTTGCGGCGGATGAATGTGGGGACGGGACCTTCGGGCGCTTATTTTTGGGCGCGGTGGTGCCCGCGGCCTTTTTTTCGCACACGGAGGCCCATCGCAAAGTCTGGCCCCATTCCGAATCCGGCGGACGAACTTGCCAAGCCCCTCCGCCCAAGGCTATAGCCCACCCATTTTTTCGGCATTTTTGCGGCGGACGAACTTGGGGACGGGACCTTCGGGCACATATTTTTGGGCGTGGCAGTAACCGCGGCCTATTTTTGGCACACGGAGGCCCCTCGCAAAGTCTGGCCCCATTCCGAGTCCGGCGGACGAACTTGGCCAGCCCCTCCCCCCAAGGCTATAGCCCACCCGTTTTTTGTGCATTTTTGCGGCGGACGAACTTGGGGGCGGGACCTTCGGGCGCTTATTTTTTGGCGCGGCACTGACCACGGCCATTTTTTTCGCGCACGGAGGCCGCTCGCAAAGTCTGGCCCCATTCTGAGTCCGGCGGAGGAACTTGGCCAGCCCCTCCCCCCAAGGCTATAGCCCACCCATTTTTTGGGCATTTTTGCGGCGGATGAAGGTGGGGACGGGACCTTCGGGCGATTATTTTTCTGCGCGGCAGTGCCCGCGTCCTATTTTTGGCACATGGTGGCCCCTCGCAAAGTCTGGCCCCATTCCGAGTCCGGCGGACGAACTTGGCCAGGCCCTCCCCCCAAGGCTATCGCCCACCCGTTTTTTGGGCATTTTTGCGGCGGATGAACTTGGGGACGGGACCTTCGGCCACTTATTTTTGGGTGCGGCAGTGCCCGTGGCCTATTTTTGGCACCCAGATGCCCCTCGCAAAGTCTGGCCCCATTCCGAGTCCGGCGGACGAACTTGGCCAGCTCCTCCTCCTCAGGCTAAAGCCCACCCTTTTTTTGGACATTTTTGCGGCGGACGAACTTGGGGACGGGACCTTCGGGCGCTTAATGTTGGGTGCGGCAGTGCCCGCGGCCTATTTTTGGTACACGGAGGCCCCTCGCAAAGTCTGGCCCCATTCCGAGTCCGGCGGACGAACTTGGCCAGCCCCTCCCCCCAAGGCTATAGCCCACCCATTTTTTGGTCATTTTTGCTGCGGATGAACGTGGGGACGGGCCCTTCGGGCGCGGCAGTGCCCGCGGCCTATTTTTCGCACACGGAGGCCCCTCGCAAAGTCTGGCCCCATTCCGAGTCCGGCGGACGAACTTGCCAGCCCCTCCCCCCAAGGCTATAGCCCACCCGTTTTTTGGGCATTTTTGCGGCGGACGAACTTGGGTACGGGACCTTCGGGTGCTTATTTTTGGACGCGGCAGTGCCCGCGGCCTATTTTTGGTACAGGGAGGCCCCTCACAAAGTCTGGCCCCATTCCGAGTCCGGCGGACAAACTTGGGCAGCCCCTCCCCCCAAGGCTATAGCCCACCCATTTTTTGGGCATTTTTGCGGCGGACGAACTTGGGGACGGGACCTTCTGGCACTTATTTTTGGGCGCGGCAGTGTCCGTGGCCAATTTTTGGCACCCAGAGGCCCCTCGCAAAGTCTGGCCCCATTCTGAGTCCGGCGGACGAACTTGGCCAGCCCCTCCCCCCAAGGCTATAGCCCACCCGTTTTTTGGGCATTTTTGCGGCGGACGAACTTGGGTACGGGACCTTCGGGTGCTTATTTTTGGACGCGGCAGTGCCCGCGGTCTATTTTTCGCACACGGAGGCCCCTCGCAAATTCTGGCCCCATTCCGAATCCGGCGGACGAACTTGCCCGCTCCCCCCCACAAGGATATAGCCCACCCATTTTTTTGGCATTTTTGCGGCGGACGAACTTGGGGACGGGACCTTCGGGCACATATTTTTGGGCGCGGCAGTGACCGCGGCCTATTTTTGGCACACGGAGGCCCCTCGCAAAGTCTGGCCCCATTCCGAGTCCGGCGGACGAGCTTGGCCAGCCCCTCCCCCCAAGGCTATAGCCCACCCATTTTTTCTGCATTTTTGCGGCGGACGAACTTGGGGGCGGGACCTTCGGGCGCTTATTTTTGGGCGCGGCAGTGCCCACGGCCATTTTTTTCGCGCACGGAGGCCGCTCGCAAAGTCTGGCCCCATTCTGAGCCCGGCGGACGAACTTGGCCAGCCCCTCCCCCCAAGGCTATAGCCCACCCATTTTTTGGGCAATTTTGCGGCGGATGAACGTGGGGACGGGACCTTCGGACGATTATTTTTGAACGCGGCAGTGCCTGCGTCCTAGTTTTGGCACATGGAGGCCCCTCACAAAGTCTGGCCCCATTCCGAGTCCGGCGGACGAACTTGGCCAGCCCCACCCCCCAAGGCTATAGCCCACCCGTTTTTTGGCCCTTTTTGCGGCGGACGAACTTGGGGACGGGACATTCGGGAGCTTATTTTTGGGCGCGGCAGTGCCCGCGGCCTATTTTTGGCACACGGAGGCCCCTCGCAAGGTATGGCCCCATTCCGAGTCCGGCGGATGAACTTGGCCAGCCCCTCCCCCCAAGGCTATAGCCCACCCGTTTTTTTGTCCTTTTTGCGGCGGACGAACTTGGGGACGGGACCTTTGGGCGCTTATTTTTGGGAGCGGCAGTGCCCGCGGTCTATTTTTGGCACACGGAGGCCCCTCGCAAAGTCTGGCTCCATTCCGAGTCCGGCGGATGAACTTGGCCAGCCCCTCCCCCCAAGGCTATAGCCCACCCGTTTTTTGGGCATTTTTACGGCGGATGAACTTGGGGACGGGACCTTCGGGCACTTATTTTTGGGTGCGGCAGTGTCCGCGGCCTATTTGTGGCACACGGAGGCCCCTCGCAAAGTCTGGCCCCATTCCGAGTCCGGCGGACGAACTTTGCCAGCCCCTCCCCCCAAGGCTATAGCCCACCCGTTTTTTGGGCATTTTTGTGGCGGACGAACTTGGGGACGGGACCTTCGGGCACTTATTTTTGGACGCGGCAGTGCCCGCGACCTATTTTTGGTACAGGGAGGCCCCTCGCAAAGTCTGGCCCCATTTCGAGTCCGGCGGACGAACTTGGCCAGCCCCTCCCCCCAAGGCTATAGCCCACCGTTTTTTGGGCATTTTTGCGGCGGACAAACTTGGGGACGGGACCTTCGGGCACTTATTTTTGGGCGCAGCAGTGTCCGCGGCCTATTTTTGGCACCCAGAGGCCCCTCGTAAAGTCTGGCCCCATTCCGAGTCCGGCGGACGAACTTGGCCAGCCCCTCCTCCCAAGGCTAAAGCCCACCCATTTTTTGGGCATTTTTGCGGCGGACGAACTCGTGGACGGGACCTTCGGGCGCTTATTGTTGGGTGCGGCAGTGCCCGCGGCCTATTTTTGGTACACGGAGGCCCCTCGCAAAGTCTGGCCCCATTCCGAGTCCGGCGGACGAACTTGGCCAGCCACTCCCCACAAGGCCATAGCCCACCCGTTTTTTGTGCATTTTTGCGGCGGACGAACTTGGGGGCGGGACCTTCGGGCGCTTATTTTTGGGCGCGGCAGTGCCCACGGCCATTTTTTTCGCGCACAGAGGCCGCTCGCAAAGTCTGGCCCCATTCTGAGTCCGGCGGACGAACTTGGCCAGCCCCTCCCCCCAAGGCTATAGCCCACCCATTTTTTGGGCATTTTTGCGGTGGATGAACGTGGGGACGGGACCATCGGGCGCTTATTTTTGGGCGCGGCAGTGTCCGCGCCCTTTTTTTGGCACCCAGAGGCCCCTCGCAAAGTCTGGCCCCATTCCGAGTCCGGCGGACGAACTTGGCCAGCCCCTCCTCCCAAGGCTAAAGCCCACCCATTTTTTGGGCATTTTTGCGGCGGACAAACTCGGGGACGGGACCTTCGGGTGCTTATTATTGGGTGCGGCAGTGCCCACGGCCTATTTTTGGTACACGGAGGCCCCTCGCAAAGTCTGGCCCCATTCCGAGTCCGGCGGACGAACTTGGCCTGCCCCTCCCCCCCAAGGCTATAGCCCACCCATTTTTTGGGCATTTTTGCGGCGGATGAACGTGGGGACGGGACCTTCGGACGCTTATTTTTGGGCACGGCAGTGCCCGCGGCCTATTTTTCGCACACGGAGGCCCCTCGCAAAGTCTGGCCCCATTCCGAGTCCGGCGGACGAACTTGGGCAGCCCCTCCCCCCAAGGCTATAGCCCACCCGTTTTTTGGGCAATTTTGCGGCGGACGAACTTGGGGACGGGACCTTCGGGGTGCTTATTTTTGGGCGCGGCAGTGCCCGCCCCGCTGCCTATTTTTGGCACACGGAGGCCCCTCGCAAAGTGTGGCCCCATTCCGAGTCCGGCGGACGAACTTGGGCAGCCCCTCCCCCCAAGGCTATAGCCCACCCATTTTTTGGGCAATTTTGCGGCAGACGAACTTGGGGACGCGACCTTCGGGTGCTTATTTTTGGGCAAAGCCATGCCCGCGGCCTATTTTTGGTACACGGAGGCCCCTCGCAAAGTCTCGCACCATTCCGAGTCCGGCGGACGAACTTGGCCAGCCCGTCCCCCCAAGGCTATAGCCCACCCGTTTTTTGGGCATTTTTGCGGCCGATGAACTTGGGGACGGGACCTTCGGGCGCTTATTTTTGGGCGCGGCAGTGCCCGTGGCCTATTTCTGGCACACGGAGGCCCCTCGCAAAGTCTGGCCCCATTCCGAGTCCGGCGGACGAACTTGGCCAGCCCCTCCCCCCAAGGCTATAGCCCACCTGTTTTTTGGGCATTTATGCGGCGGACGAACTTGGGGACAGGACCTTCGGGCGCTTATTTTTGGGTAAGGCTGTGCCCATGGCCTACAGTTGGCACACGGAGGCCCCTCGC
>NW_006263001.1:131702-133631 GCF_000493195.1 Citrus x clementina | reverse complement strand
GGCGGACGAACTTGGGGACGGGACCTTCGGGCGCTTATTTTTGGGCGCGGCATTGCCCGCGGCCTATTTCTGGCACACGGAGACCCCTCGCAAAGTCTGGCCCCATTCCGAGTCCGGCGGACGAACTTGGCCAGCCCCTCCCCCCAAGGCTATAGCCCACCCGTTTTTTGGGCATTTTTGCGGCCGATGAACTTGGGGACGGGACCTTCGGGTGCTTATTTTTGGGCGCGGCAGTGCCCGTGGCCTATTTCTGGCACACGGAGGCCCCTCGCAAAGTCTGGCCCCATTCCGAGTCCGGCGGACGAACTTGGCCAGCCCCTCCCCCCAAGGCTATAGCCCACCCATTTTTTGGGCATTTTTTCGGCGGATGAACGTGGGGACGGGACCTTCGGGTGCTTATTTTTGGGCGCGGGTGTGCCTGTGGCCTATTTTTGCCACACGGAGGCCCCTCGCAAAGTCTCGGACCATTCCGAGTCCGGCGGACGAACTTGGCCAGCCCCTCCCCCCAAGGCTATAGCCCACCTGTTTTTTGGGCATTTTTGCGGCGGACGAACTTGGGGAAAGGACCTTCGGGCGCTTATTTTTGGGTAAGGCTGTGCCCACGGCCTATTTTTGGCACACGGAGGCCCCTCGCAAAGTCTGGCCCCATTCCGAGTCCGGCGGACGAACTTGGCCAGCCCCTCCCCCCAAGGCAATAGCCCACCAGTTTTTTGGGCATTTTTGCGGCGGACGAACTTGGGGACGGGACCTTCGGGCGCGGCAGTGCCCGCGGCTTATTTTTGGCACACGGAGGCCCCTCGCATAGTCTGGCCCCATTCCGAGTCCGGCGGACGAACTTGGCCAGCCCCTCCCCCCAAGGCTATAGCCCACCCGTTTTTTGGGCATTTTTGCGGCGGACGAACTTGGGGACGGGACCTTCGGGCCCTTATTTTTGGGCGCGGCAGTGCCCGAGGCCTATTTTTGGCACACGGACACCCCTCGCAAAGTCTGGCCCTATTCCGAGTCCGGCGGAAAAACTTGGCCAGCCCCTCCCCCCAAGGCTATAGCCCACCCGTTTATTGGGCATTTTTGCGGCGGACGAACTTGGGGACAGGACCTTCGGGCGCTTATTTTTGGGCGCGGCCGTGCCCGTGGCCTATTTTTGTCACACGGACGCCCCTCGCAATGTCTGGCCCTATTCCGAGTCCGGCGGACGAACTTGGCCAGCCCCTCCCCCCAAGGCTATAGCCCACCCGTTTATTGGGCATTTTTGCGTCGGACGAACTTGGGGACAGGACCTTCGGGCGCTTATTTTTTGGCGCGGCAGTGCCCGTGGCCTATTTTTGGCACACGGAGGCCCCTCCCACAGTCTGGCCCCATTCCGAGTCCGGCGGACGAACTTGGCCAGCCCCTCCCCCCAAGGCTATAGCCTACCCGTTTTTTGGGCATTTTTGCGGCGGACGAACTTGGGGACGTCCCCTTCGGGCGCTTATTTTTGGGCGCGGCAGTGCCCGCGGCCTATTTTTGGCACACGGAGGTGCCTCGCAAAGTCTGGCCCCATTCCGAGTCCGGCGGACGAACTTGGCCAGCCCCTCCCCCCAAGAATATAGCCCACCTGATTTTTGGGAATTTTTGCGGCGTACGAACTTGGGGACGGGACCTTCGGGCGCTTATTTTTGGGCGCGGCAGTGCCCGCGGCCTATTTTTGGCACACGGAGGCCCCTCGCAAAGTCTGGCCCCATTCCGAGTCCGGCGGACGAACTTGGCCAGCCCCTCCCCCCAAGGCTATAGCCTACCCGTTTTTTGGGCATTTTTGCGGCGGACGAACTTGGAGACGGGACCTTCGGGCGCTTATTTTTGGGCGCGGCAGTGCCCGCGGCCTATTTTTGGCACACGGAGGCACCTCGCAAAGTCTGGCCCCATCGCTTCCGGTCGGACGATCTTGGCCAG
>NW_006263001.1:103638-115556 GCF_000493195.1 Citrus x clementina | reverse complement strand
TTCCGAGTCCGGCGGACGAACTTGGCCAGCCCCTCCCCCCAAGGCTATAGCCCACCCGTTTATTGGGCATTTTTGCGGCGGACGAACTTGGGGACAGGACCTTCGGGCGCTTATTTTTGGGCGCGGCAGTGCCCGCGGCTTATTTTTGGCACACGGAGGCCCCTCGCATAGTCTGGCCCCATTCCGAGTCCGGCGGACGAACTTGGCCAGCCCCTCCCCCCAAGGCTATAGCCCACCCGTTTTTTGGGCATTTTTGCGGAGGACGAACTTGGGGACGGGACCTTCGGGCGCTTATTTTTGGGCGCGGCAGTGCCCGAGGCCTATTTTTGGCACACGGAAGCCCCTCGCAAAGTCTGGCCCTATTCCGAGTCCGGCGGACGAACTTGGCCAGCCCCTCCCCCCAAGGCTATAGCCCACCCGTTTATTGGGCATTTTTGCGGCGGACGAACTTGGGGACAGGACCTTCGGGCGCTTATTTTTGGGCGCGGTAGTGCCCGTGGCCTATTTTTGGCACACGGAGGCCCCTCCCACAGTCTGGCCCCATTCCGAGTCGGGCGGACGAACTTGGCCAGCCCCTCCCCCCAAGGCTGTAGCCTACCCGTTTTTTGGGCATTTTTACGGCGGACGACCTTGGGGATGGGACCTTCGGGCGCGGCAGTGCCCGCGGCGTATTTTTGGAACACGGAGGCCCCTCGCAAAGTCTGGCCCGTTTCCGAGCCCGGCGGACGAACTTGGCCAGCCCCTCCCCCCAAGGCTATAGCCCACCCGATTTTTGGGCATTTTTGCGGCGGACGAACTTGGGGACGGGACCTTCGGGTGCTTATTTTTGGGCGCGGCAGTGCCCGTGGCCTATTTTTGGCATATGGAGGCCCCTCGCAAAGTCTGGCCCCTTTCCGAGTCCGGCGGACGAACTTGGCCAGCCCCTCCCCCCAAGGCTATAGCCCACCCGTTTTTTGGGCATTTTTGCGGCGGACGAACTTGGGGACGGGAACTTCGGGCGCTTATTTTTGGGCGCGGTAGTGCCTGCGGCCTATTTTTGGCACACGGAGGCGCCTCGCAATGTCTGGCCCCATTCCGAGTCCGGCGGACGAACTTGGCCAGCCCCTCCCCCCAAGGCTGTAGCCCACCCGATTTTTGGGCATTTTTGCGGCGGATGAACTTGGGGACGGGACCTTCGGGGGCTTATTTTTGGGCGCGGCAGTGCCCGCGGCCTATTTTTGGCACACGGAGGCGCCTCGCAAAGTCTGGCCCCATTCCGAGTCCGGCGGACGAACTTGGCCAGCCCCTCCCCCCAAGGCTATAGCCCACCCGATTTTTGGGAATTTTTGCGGCGTACGAGCTTGGGGACGGGACCTTCGGGTGCTTATGTTTGGGCGCGGCAGTGCCCGCGGCCTATATTTGGCACACGGAGGCCCCTCGCAAAGTCTGGCCCAATTCCGAGTCCGGCGGACGAACTTGGCCAGCCCCTCCCCCCAAGGCTATAGCCCACCTGTTTTTTGGGCATTTTTTCGGCGGACGAACTTGGGGACGGGAACTTCGAGCGCGGCAGTGCCCGCTGCCTATTTTTGGCACACGGAGGCCCCTCGCAAATTCTGGCCCCATTCCGAGTCCGGCGGACGAACTTGACCAGCCCCTCCCCCCAAGGCTATAGCCCACCCGTTTTTTGGGCATATTTGCGGCGAACGAACTTGGGGACGGAACCTTCGGGCGCTTATTTTTGGCTGCGGCAGTGCCCGCGGCCTATTTTTGGCACACGGAGGCCCCTCGCAAAGTCTGGCCCCATTCCGAGTCCGGAGGACGAACTTGGCCAGCCCCTCCCCCCAAGGCTATAGCCCACCCGATTTTTGGGCATTTTTGCGGCGGACAAACTTGGGGCCGGGACCGTCGGGCGCTTATTTTTTAGCGCAGCAGTGCCCGCGGCCTATTTTTCGCACACGGAGGCTCGTCGCAAATTCTGGCCCCATTCCGAATCCGGCGGACGAACTTGGCCAGCCCCTCCCCCCTAGGCTATAGCCCACCCGTGTTTTGGGCATTTTTGCGGCGGACGAACTTGGGGCCGGGACCTTCGGGCGCTTATTTTTTGGCGCAGCAGTGCCCGCGGCCTATTTTTGGCACACGGAGGCCCCTCGCAAAGTCTGGCCCCATTCCGAGTCCGGCGGACGAACTTTGCCAGCCCCTCCCCCCAAGGCTATAGCCCACCCGATTTTTGGGAATTTTTGCGGCGTACGAGCTTGGGGACGGGACCTTCGGGTGCTTATGTTTGGGCGCGGCAGTGCCCGCGGCCTATATTTGGCACACGGAGGCCCCTCGCAAAGTCTGGCCCAATTCCGAGTCTGGCGGACGAACTTGGCCAGCCCCTCCCCCCAAGGCTATAGCCCACCCGTTTTTTGGGCATTTTTTCGGCGGACGAACTTGGGGCCGGGAACTTCGGGCGCGGCAGTGCCCGCTGTCTATTTTTGGCACACGGAGGCCCCTCGCAATGTCTGGCCCCATTCCGAGTCCGGCGGACGAACTTTGCCAGCCCCTCCCCCCAAGGCTATAGCCCACCCGATTTTTGGGAATTTTTGCGGCGTACGAGCTTGGGGACGGGACCTTCGGGTGCTTATGTTTGGGCGCGGCAGTGCCCGCGGCCTATATTTGGCACACGGAGGCCCCTCGCAAAGTCTGGCCCAATTCCGAGTCTGGCGGACGAACTTGGCCAGCCCCTCCCCCCAAGGCTATAGCCCACCCGTTTTTTGGGCATTTTTTCGGCGGACGAACTTGGGGCCGGGAACTTCGGGCGCGGCAGTGCCCGCTGTCTATTTTTGGCACACGGAGGCCCCTCGCAATGTCTGGCCCCATTCCGAGTCTGGCGGACGAAATTGGCCGGCCCCTCCCCCCAAGGCTATAGCCCACCCGATTTTTGGGCATTTTTGGGCGGACGAACTTGGGGACTGGACCTTCGGGTGCTTATTTTTGGGCGCGGCAGAGCCCGTGGCCTATTTTTGGCACACGGAGGCCCCTCGCAAAGTCTGGCCCCTTTCCGAGTCCGGCGGCCGAACTTGGCCAGCCCCTCCCCCCAAGGCTATAGCCCACCCGTTTTTTGGGCATTTTTGCGGCGGACGAACTTGGGGACGGGACCTTCGGGCGCTTATTTTTGGATGCAGCGGTGCCTGCGGCCTATTTTTGGCACACGGAGGCCCCTCGCAAAGTCTGGCCCCATTCCAAGTCCGGCGGACGAACTTTGCCAGCCCCTCCCCCCAAGGCTATAGCCCACCCGATTTTTGGGAATTTTTGCGGCGTACGAACTTGGGGACGGGACCTTCGGGTGCTTATTTTTGGGCGCGGCAGTGCCCGCGGCCTATATTTGGCACACGGAGGCCCCTCGCAAAGTCTGGCCCAATTCCGAGTCCGGCGGACGAACTTGGCCAGCCCCTCCCCCCAAGGCTATAGCCCACCTGTTTTTTGGGCATTTTTTCGGCGGACGAACTTGGGGACGGGAACTTCGAGCGCGGCAGTGCCCGCTGCCTATTTTTGGCACACGGAGGCCCCTCGCAAATGCTGGCCCCATTCCGAGTCCGGCGGACGAACTTGACCAGCCCCTCCCCCCAAGGCTATAGCCCACCCGTTTTTTGGGCATATTTGCGGCGAACGAACTTGGGGACGGAACCTTCGGGCGCTTATTTTTGGCTGCGGCAGTGCCCGCGGCCTATTTTTGGCACACGGAGGCCCCTCGCAAAGTCTGGCCCCATTCCGAGTCCGGAGGACGAACTTGGCCAGCCCCTCCCCCCAAGGCTATAGCCCACCCGATTTTTGGGCATTTTTGCGGCGGACAAACTTGGGGCCGGGACCGTCGGGCGCTTATTTTTTAGCGCAGCAGTGCCCGCGGCCTATTTTTCGCACACGGAGGCTCGTCGCAAATTCTGGCCCCATTCCGAATCCGGCGGACGAACTTGGCCAGCCCCTCCCCCCTAGGCTATAGCCCACCCGTGTTTTGGGCATTTTTGCGGCGGACGAACTTGGGGCCGGGACCTTCGGGCGCTTATTTTTTGGCGCAGCAGTGCCCGCGGCCTATTTTTGGCACACGGAGGCCCCTCGCAAAGTCTGGCCCCATTCCGAGTCCGGCGGACGAACTTTGCCAGCCCCTCCCCCCAAGGCTATAGCCCACCCGATTTTTGGGAATTTTTGCGGCGTACGAGCTTGGGGACGGGACCTTCGGGTACTTATGTTTGGGCGCGGCAGTGCCCGCGGCCTATATTTGGCACACGGAGGCCCCTCGCAAAGTCTGGCCCAATTCCGAGTCTGGCGGACGAACTTGGCCAGCCCCTCCCCCCAAGGCTATAGCCCACCCGTTTTTTGGGCATTTTTTCGGCGGACGAACTTGGGGACGGGAACTTCGGGCGCGGCAGTGCCCGCTGTCTATTTTTGGCACACGGAGGCCCCTCGCAATGTCTGGCCCCATTCCGAGTCCGGCGGACGAACTTGGCCAGCCCCTCCCCCCAAGGCTATAGCCCACCCGATTTTTGGGCATTTTTGCGGCGGACGAACTTGGGGACGGGACCTTCGGGCGCTTTTATTTTGGACGCGGCAGTGCCCGCAGCCTATTTTTGGCACACGGTGGCCCCTCGCAAAGTCTGGCCCCATTCCGAGTCCGGCAGACGAACTTGGCCGGCCCCTCCCCCCAAGGCTATAGCCCACCCGTTTTTTGGGCATTTTTGCGGCGGACGAACTTGGGGATGGGACCTCGGGCGCTTATTTTTGGGCGTGGCAGTGCCAGCGGCCTATTTTTCGCACACGGAGGCCCCTCGCAAAGTCTGGCCCCATTCCGAGTCTGGCGGACGAACTTGGCCAGCCCCTCCCCCCAAGGCTATAGCCCACCCGATTTTTGGCCATTTTTGCGGCGGAGGAACTTGGGGACGGGACCTTCGGGTGCTTATTTTTGGGCGCGGCAGTGCCCGCGGCCTATTTTTGGCACACGGAGGCCCCTCGCAAAGTCTGGCCCCTTTTCGAGTCCGGCGGCCGAACTTGGCCAGCCCCTCCCCCTAAGGCTATAGCCCACCCGTTTTTTGGGCATTTTTGCGGCGGACGAACTTGGGGACGGGACCTTCGGGCGCTTATTTTTGGGCGCGGCAGTGCCTGCGGCCTATTTTTGGCAAACGGAGGCGCCTCGCAAAGTCTGGCCCCATTCCGAGTCCGGCGGACGAACTTGGCCAGCCCTTCCCCCCAAGGCTATAGCCCACCGGATTTTTGGGAATTTTTGCGGCGGGCGAACTTGGGGACGGGATCTTCGAGCGCGGCAGTGCCCGCTTCCTATTTTTGGCACACGGAGGCCCCTCGCAAATGCTGGCCCCATTCCGAGTCCGGCGGACGAACTTGACCAGCCCCTCCCCCCAAGGCTATAGCCCACCCGTTTTTTGGGCATATTTGCGGCGAACGAACTTGGGGACGGAACCTTCGGGCGCTTATTTTTGGCTGCGGCAGTGCCCGCGGCCTATTTTTGGCACACGGAGGCCCCTCGCAAAGTCTGGCCCCATTCCGAGTCCGGAGGACGAACTTGGCCAGCCCCTCCCCCCAAGGCTATAGCCCACCCGATTTTTGGGCATTTTTGCGGCGGACAAACTTGGGGCCGGGACCGTCGGGCGCTTATTTTTTAGCGCAGCAGTGCCCGCGGCCTATTTTTCGCACACGGAGGCTCGTCGCAAATTCTGGCCCCATTCCGAATCCGGCGGACGAACTTGGCCAGCCCCTCCCCCCTAGGCTATAGCCCACCCGTGTTTTGGGCATTTTTGCGGCGGACGAACTTGGGGCCGGGACCTTCGGGCGCTTATTTTTTGGCGCAGCAGTGACCGCGGCCTATTTTTGGCACACGGAGACCCCTCGCAAAGTCTGGCCCCATTCCGAGTCCGGCGGACAAAATTGGCCAGCCCCTCCCCCCAAGGCTATAGCCCACCCGTTTTTTGGGCATTTTTGCGGCGGACGAACATGGCGACGGGACCTTCGGGCACTTATTTTTTGACGCGGCAGTGCCCGCGGCCTATTTTTGGCACACGGAGGCCCCTCGCAAAGTCTGGCCCCATTCTGAGTCCGGCGGACGAACTTGGCCAACCCCTCCCCCCAAGGCTATAGCCCACCCGTTTTTTGGGCATTTTTGCGGTGGACGAACTTGGGGACGGGACCTTCGGGCGCGGCAGTGCCCGTGGCCTATTTTTGGCACACGGAGGCCCCTCGCAAAGTCTGGCCCCATTCCGAGTCTGGCGGACGAACTTGGCGAGCCCCTCCCCCCAAGGCTATAGCCCGCCCGTTTTTTGGGCATTTTTGCGGCGGACGACCATGGCGACGGGACCTTCGGGCATTTATTTTCAACGCGGCAGTGCTCGCGGCCTATTTTTGGCACACGGAGGCTCCTCGCAAAGTCTGGCCCCATTCTGAGTCCGGCGGACGAACTTGGCCAACCCCTCCCCCCAAGGTTATAGCCCACCCGTTTTTTGGGCATTTTTGCGGCGGACGAACTTGGGGACGGGACCTTCAGGCGCGGCAGTGCCCGCGGCCTAGTTTTGGTGCATGGAGGCCCCTCGCAAAGTCTGTCCCCATTCCAAGTCCGGCGGTCGAACTTGGCGAGCCCCTCCCCCCAAGGCTATAGCCCACCCGTTTTTTGGGTATTTTTGCGGCGGACGAACTTGGGGATGGGACCTTCGGGCGCGGCAGTGCCCGCGGCCTATTTTTGGCACATGGAGGCCCCTCGCAAAGTCTGGCCCCATTCCGAGTCCGGCGGACGAAATTGGCGAGCCCCTCCCCCCAAGGCTATAGCCCACCCGTTTTTTGGGCATTTTTGCGGCGGACGAACTTGGGGACGGGACCTTCGGGCGCGGCAGTGCCCGCGGCTTATTTTTGGCACACGGAGGCCCCTCTCAAAGTCTGGCCCCATTATGAGTCTGGCGGACGAACTTGGCCAGCCCCTCCCCCCAAGTCTATAGCCCACCCGTTTTTTGGGTATTTTTGCGGCGGACGAACTTGGGGACGGGACCTTCGGGCGCTTATTTTTGGGCGCGGCAGTGACCGCGGTCTATTTTTGGCACATGGAAGCCCCTCGCAAAGTCTGGCCCCATTCCGAGTCCGGGGGACGAACTTGGCCAGCCCCTCCCCCCAAGGCTATAGCCCACCCGTTTTTTGGGCATTTTTGCGGTGGACGAACTTGGGGACGGGACCTTCGGGCGCGGCAGTGCCCGTGGCCTATTTTTGGCACACGGAGGCCCCTCGCAAAGTCTGGCCCCATTCCGAGTCTGGCGGACGAACTTGGCGAGCCCCTCCCCCCAAGGCTATAGCCCACCCCTTTTTTGGGCATTTTTGCGGCGGACGAACTTGGGGCCGGGACCATCGGGCGCTTATTTTTGGGCGCCGCAGTGCCTGCGACCTATTTTTGGCACACGGAGGCCCCTAAAAATGTCTAGCCCCATTCCGAGTCCGGCGGACGAACTTGGCGAGCCCCTCCCCCCAAGACTATAGCCCACCCGTTTTTTGGGCATTTTTGCGGCGGACGAACTTGGGGACGGGACCTTCGGGTGCTTATTTTCGGGCGCGGCAGTGCCTGCGGCCTATTTTTGGCACACGGAAGCCCCTCGCAAAGTCTGGCCCCATTCCGAGTCCGGCGGACGAACTTGGCGAGCCCCTCCCCCCAAGGCTATAGCCAACCCGTTTTTTGGGCATTTTTGCGGCGGACGAACTTGGGTACGGGACCTTCGGGTGCTTATTTTTGGGCGCGGCAGTGACCGCGGCCTATTTTTGGCACAGGGAGGCCCCTCGCAAAGTCTGGCCCCATTCCGAGTCCGGCGGACGAAATTGGCCAGCCCCTCCCCCCAAGGCTATAGCCCACCCGTTTTTTGGGCATTTTTGCGGCGGACGAAAATGGCGACGGGACCTTCGGGCACTTATTTTTGGACGCGGCAGTGCCCGTGGCCTATTTTTGGCACACGGAGGCCCCTCGCAAAGTCTGGCCCCATTCTGAGTCCGGCGGACGAACTTGGCCAACCCCTCCCCCCAAGGCTATAGCCCACCCGTTTTTTGGGCATTTTTGCGGCGGACGAACTTGGGGACGGGGCCTTCGGGTGCGGCAGTGCCCGCGGCCTATTTTTTGCACATGGAGGCCCCTAGCAAAGTCTGGCCCCATTCCGAGTCCGGCGGACGAAATTGGCCAGCCCCTCCCCCCAAGGCTATAGCCCACCCGTTTTTTGGGCATTTTTGCGGCGGACGAAAATGGCGATGGGACCTTCGGGCACTTATTTTTGGACGCGGCAGTGCCCGCGGCCTATTTTTGGCACACGGAGGCCCCTCGCAAAGTCTGGCCCCATTCTGAGTCCGGCGGACGAACTTGGCCAACCCCTCCCCCCAAGGCTATAGCCCACCCATTTTTTGGGCATTTTTGCGGCGGACGAACTTGGGGACGGGACCTTTGGGAGTTTATTTTTGGGCGCGGCAGTGCCCGCGCCCTATTTTTGGCACACGGAGGGCCCTCACATTGTCTGGCCCCATTCCAAGGCCGGCGGACGAACTTGGCCAGACCCTCCCCCCAAGGCTATAGCCCACCCATTTTTTGGGCATTTTTGCGGCGGACGAACTTGGGGACGGGACCTTCGGGCGCTTATTTTTGGGCGCGGCTGTGTCCGCGGCCTATTTTTGGCACACGGAGGCCCCTCGCAAGGTCTGGCCCCATTCCGAGTCCAGCGGACGAACTTGGCCTGCCCCTCCCCCCAAGTCTATCGCCCACCCGTTTTTTGGGCATTTTAGCGGCGGACGAACTTGGGCACGGGACCTTCGGGCGCTTATTTTTGGGTGCGGCAGAGCCGGCGGCCTATTTTTGGCACACGGAAGCCCCTCGCAAAGTCTGGCCCCATTCCGAGTCCGGCGGACGAACTTGGCCAGCCCCTACCCCCAAGGCTGGAGCCCATCCGTTTTTTGGGCATTTATGCGGCGGACGAACTTGGGGACGGGTCGTTCGGGTGCTTATTTTTGGGCGCGGCAGTGCCCGCGGCCTATTTTTGCTACACGGAGGCCCTTCGCAAAGTCTGGCCCCATTATGAGTCTGGCGGACGAACTTGGCCAGCCCCTCCCCCCAAGTCTATAGCCCACCCGTTTTTTGGGCATTTTTGCGTCGGGCGAACTTGGGAACGGGACCTTCGGGCGCTTATTTTTGGGCGCGGCAGTGACCGCGGTCTATTTTTGGCACAGGAGGCCATCGTAAAGTCTGGCCCCATTCCGAGTCCGGCGCACGAACTTGGCCAGCCCCTCCCCCCAAGGCTATAGCCCACCCGTTTTTTGGGCATTTTTGCGGCGGACGAACTTGGGGACCGGTCCTTCGGGCACCTATTTTGGGGCGCGGCAGTGCCCGCGGCCTATTTTTGGCACACGGAGGCCCCTCGCAAAGTCTGGCCCCATTCCGAGTCCGGCGGACAAACTTGGCCATCCCCTCCCCGAAGGCTATAGCCCATCCGTTTTTTGGGCTTTTTTGCGGCGGACAAACTTGGGGACGGGACCTTTGGACGCTTAAATTTGGCCTCGTCAGTACCCGCGGCCTATTTTTGGCAAGGAGGCCCCTCGCAAAGTCTGGCCCTATTCCGAGTCCGGCGGACGAACTTGGCCAGCCCCTCCCCCCAAGGCTATAGCCCACCCGGTTTTTGGGCTTTTTTGCGGCGGACGAACTTGGAAACAGGACCTTCGGGCGCTTATTTTTGGGCGCGGCAGTGCCCGCGGCCTATTTTTGGCACACGGAGGCCCCTCACAAAGTCTGGCCCCATTCCGAGTCCGGCGGATGAACTTGGCCAGCCCCTCCCCCCAAGGCTGTAGCCCACCCGTTTTTTGGGCATTTTTGCGGCGGATGAACTTGGGGACGGGACCATCGGGCACTTATTTTTTGGCGCGGTAGTGCGCGCGGCCTATTTTTGGTACACTTAGGCCCCTCGCAAAGTCTGGCCCCATTCCGAGTCCGGCGGACGAACTTGGCCAGCCCCTCCCCCCAAGGCTATAGCCCACCCGTTTTTTGGGCATTTTTGCGGTAGACGAACTTGGGGACGGGACGATCGGGCACTTATTTTTGGGCGCGGCAGTGCCCGCGGCCTATTTTTGGCACACGTAGGCCCCTCGCAAAGTCTGGCCCCATTCCGAGTCCGGCGGACGAAATTGGCCAGCCCCTCCCCCCAAGGCTATAGCCCACCCGTTTTTTGGGCATTTTTGCGGCGGACGAACATGGGGACGGGACCTTCGGGCGCTTATTTTTGGGCGGGGCCGTGCCTGCGGCCTATTTTTGGCACACAGAGGCCCCTCGCAAAGTCTGGCCCCATTCCGAGTCCTGCGGACGAACTTGGCTAGCCCCTCCCCCCAAGGCTATAGCCCACCCGATTTTTGGGCATTTTTGCGGTGGACGATCTTGGGGACGGAACCTTCGGGCGCTTATTTTTGGGCGCGGCAGTGCCCGCGGCCTATTTTTGGCACACGGAGGCCCCACGCAAAGTCTGGCCCCATTCCGAGTCTGGCGTACGAACTTGGCTAGCCCCTCCCCCCAAGGCTATAGCCCACCCGTTTTTTGGGCATTTTTGCAGTGGACGAACTTGGGGACGGGACCTTCAGGCGCTTATTTTTGGGCGCGGCAGTGCCCGCGGCCTATTTTTGGCACACGGAGGCCCCTCGCAAAGTCTGGCCCCATTCCGAGTCCGGCGGACGAACATGGCCAGCCCCTCCCCCCAAGTGCTATAGCGCACCCGTTTTTTGGGCATTTTTGCGGCGGACGAACTTGGGGATGGGACCTTCGGGTGCTTTATTTTGGGCGTGGCAGTGCCCGCGGCCTATTTTTGGCACACGGAGGACCCTCGTAAAGTCTAGCCCCATTCCGAGTCCGGCGGACGAACTTGGCCAGCCCCTCCCCCCAAGGCTATAGCCCACCCGTTTTTTGGGCATTTTTGCGGCGGACAAACTTGGGGACGGGACCTTCGGACTCTTATTTTTGGGCGCGGCAGTGCCCGCGGCCTATTTTTGACACACGGAGGCCCCTCGTAAAGTCTGGCACTATTCCGAGTCCGGCGGACGAACTTGGCCAGCCCCTCCCCCCAAGGCTATATCCCACCCGGTTTTTGGGCATTTTTGCGGCGGACGAACTTAGGGACGGGACCTTCGGGCGCTTATTTTTGGGCGCGACAGTGCCCGCGTCCTATTTTTGGTATACGGAGGCCCCTCGCAAAGTCTGGCCCCATTCCAAGTCCGGCGGACGAACTTGGCCAGCCCCTCCACCCAAGGCTATAGGCCACCCGTTTTTTGGGCACTTTTGCGGCGGACGAACTTAGGGACGGGACCTTCGGGCACTTTTTTTTGGGCGTAGTAGTGCCGGTGGCCTATTTTTGGCACACGGAGGCCCCTCGCAAAGTCTGGCCCCATTCCGAGTCCGGCGGATGAACTTGGACAGCCCCTCCCCCCAAGCCTATAGCCCACCCGTTTTTTGCACATTTTTGCGGCGGACGAACTTCGGGACGGGACCTTCGGGCGCTTATTTTTGGGAGCGCTAGTGCCCGCGGCCTATTTTTGGCACACGGAGGCCCCTCGCAAAGTGTGGCCCCATTCCAAGTCCGGCGGATGAAATTGGCCAGCCCCTCCCCCCAAGGCTATAGCCCACCCGTCATTTGGGCATTTTTGCGGTGGACGAACTTGGGGACGGGACCTTCGGGTAATTATTTTTAGGCGCGGCAGTGCCCGCGGCCTATTTTTGCCACACGGAGGCCCCTCGCAAAGTCCGGCCCCATTCCGAGTCCGGCGGACGAACTTGGCCAGCCCCTCCCCCCAAGGCTAAACCCCACCCATTTTTTGGGCATTTTTGCGGCAGACGAACTTGGGGACGGGACCTTCGGGCACTTATTTTTGGGCGCGGCAGTGCCCACGGCCTATTTTTGGCATACGGAGGC
>NW_006263001.1:79766-103442 GCF_000493195.1 Citrus x clementina | reverse complement strand
GCCCCATTCCGTGTCCGGCGGACGAACTTGGCCAGCCCCTCCCCCCAAGGTTATAGCCCACCCGTTTTTTGGGCACATTTGCGGCGGATGAACTTAGGGACGGGACCTTCGGGCGCTTATTTTTGGGCGCCGCAATGTCCGCGGCCTATTTTTGGCACACGGAGGCCCTCGCAAAGTCTCGCACCAATCCGAGTCCGGCGGACGAACTTAGCCAGCCCCTCCCCCCAATGCTATAGCCCACCCGTTTTTTGGGCATTTTTGCGGCGGACGAGCTTGGGGACGGGACCTTCGGGCGCTTATTTTTGGGCGCGACAGTGCCCGCGGCCTATTTTTGGCATACGGAGGCCCCTCGCAAAGTCTGGCCCCATTCCAAGTCCGGCGGACGAACTTGGCCAGCCCCTCCCCCCAAGGCTATAGCCCACCCGTTTTTTGGGCACTTTTGCGGCGGACGAACTTAGGGACGGGACCTTCGGGCGCTTTTTTTTGGGCGTAGTAGTGCCCTCGCAAAGTCTGGCCCCATTCCGAGTCCGGCGGACGAACTTGGCCAGCCCCTCCCCCCAAGGCTATAGCACACCCGTTTTTTGGGCATTTTTGCGGCGGACGAATTTCGGGACGGGACCTTCGGGCGCTTATTTTTGGGCGCCGCAATGTCCGCGGCCTATTTTTGGCACACGGAGGCCCTCGCAAAGTCTCGCCCCAATCCGAGTCCGGCGGACGAACTTAGCCAGCCCCTCCCCCCAAGGCTATAGCCCACCCGTTTTTTGGGCATTTTTGCGGCGGACGAACTCTTGGACGGGACCTTCGGGTGCTTTATTTTGGGCGTGGCAGTTCCCGCGGCCTATTTTTGGCACACGGAGGCCCCTCGTAAAGTCTGGCCCCAATCCCAGTCCGGCGGACGAACATGGCCAGCCCCTCCCCCCAAGGCTATAGCGCACCCGTTTTTTGGGAATTTTTGCGGCGGTCGAACATGGGGACGGGACCTTCGGGCGCTTATTTTTGGGCGCGACAGTGCCCGTGGTCTATTTTTGGCACACGGAGGCCCCTCGCAAAGTCTAGCCCCATTCCGTGTCCGGCGGACGAACATGGCTAGCCCCTCCCCCCAAGGCTATAGCCCACCCGTTTTTTGGGCACTTTTGCGGCGGACGAACTTAGGGACGGGACCTTCGGGCGCTTATTTTTGGGCGCCGCAATGTCCGCGGCCTATTTTTGGCACACGGAGGCCCTCGCAAAGTCTCGCCCCAATCCGAGTCCGGCGGACGAACTTAGCCAGCCCCTCCCCCCAATGCTATATCCCACCCGTTTTTTGGGCATTTTTGCGGCGGACGAACTTGGGGTCGGGACCTTCGGGTGCTTTATTTTGGGCGTGGCAGTGCCCGCGGCCTATTTTTGGCACACGGAGGCCCCTCGCAAAGTCTGGCCCCATTCCGAGTCCGGCGGACGAACTTGGCCAGCCACTCCCCCCAAGGCTGTAGCCCACCCGTTTTTTGGGCATTTTTGCGGCGGACGAGCTTGGGGACGGGACCTTCGGGCGCTTATTTTTGGGCGCGACAGTTCCCGCGGCCTATTTTTGGCACACGGAGGCCCCTCGTAAAGTCTAGCCCCATTCCGAATCCGGCGGACGAACTTGGCCAGCCCCTCCCCCCAAGGCTATAGCCCACCCGTTTTTTGGGCACTTTTGCGGCCGACGAACTTAGGGACGGGACCTTCGGGCGCTTTTTTTTTGGCGTAGTAGTGCCCACGGCCTATTTTGGGCACACGGAGGCCCCTCGCAAAGTCTGCCCCCATTCCGAGTCCGGCGGACGAACTTGGCCAGCCCCTCCCCCCAAGGCTATAGCCCACCCGTTTTTTGGGGATTTTTGCGGCGGACAAACTTGGGGACGGGACCTTCGGGCACTTATTTTTGGGTGCGGCATTGCCTGCGGCCTATTTTTGGCACACGGAGGACCTTCGCAAAGTCTGGTCGCAATCCGAGTCCGGCGGACGAACTTGGCCAGCCCCTCCCCCCAAGGCTATAGCCCACCCGTTTTTTGGGCATTTTTGCGGCGGACGAACTTGGGAACGGGACCTTCGGGCGCTTATTTTTGGGCGCAGCAGTTCCCGCGGCCTATTTTTGGCACACGGAGTCCCCTCGCAAAGTCTGGCCCCATTCCGAGTCCGGCGGACGAACTTGGCCAGCCCCTCCCCCCAAGGCTATAGCCCACCCGTTTTTTGGGCGTTTTT
Source organism: Citrus x clementina (assembly GCF_000493195.1). Taxonomy (NCBI): domain Eukaryota; kingdom Viridiplantae; phylum Streptophyta; class Magnoliopsida; order Sapindales; family Rutaceae; genus Citrus; species Citrus x clementina. Next base: position 101,222 of record NW_006263001.1, on the reverse strand, counting down.
GCGGCGGACGAACTTGGGGACGGGCCCTTCGGGTGCTTATATTTGGGCGCGGTAGTTCCCGCGGCCTATTTTTGGCACACGGAGTCCCCTCGCAAAGTCTGGCCCCAATCCGAGTCCGGCGGACGAACTTGGCCAGCACCTCCCCCCAAGGTTATAGCCCACCCGTTTTTTCGGCATTTTTGCGGTGGACGAACTTGGAGACCGGACCATCGGGCGCTTATTTTTGGGCGCGGCAGTGTCCGCGCCCTATTTTTGGCACACGGAGGCCCCTCGCAAAGTCTGGCCCCATTCCGAGTCGGGCGGACGAACTTGGCCATCGCCTCCACCCAAGGGTATAGCCCACCCGTTTTTTGGGCATTTTTGCGGCGGACGAACTTGGGGACTGGACCTTCGGGCGCATATTTTTGGCGCACGGAGACCCCTCGCAAAGTCTGGTCCCATTCCGAGTCCGGCGGACGAACTTGGCCAGCCCCTCCCCCCAAGGCTATAGCCCACCCGTTTTTTGGGCATTTTTGCGGCGGACGAACTTGGGGACGGGACCTTCGAGCGCTTAATTTTGGGCGCGGTAGTGTCTGCAGCCTATTTTTTGCACACGGAGGCCCCTCGCAAAGTCTGGGCCCATTCCGAGTCCGGCGGACGAACTTGGCCAGCCCCTCCCCCCAAGGCTATAGCCCACCCGTTTTTTGGGCCGTTTTGCGGCGGACGAACTTGGGGACGGGACCTTCAGGTGCTTATTTTTGGGCACTGCAGTGCCCGTGGCCTATTTTTGGCATGCGAAGGCCCCTCGCAAAGTCTGGCCCCATTCCGAGTCCGGCGGACGAACTTGGCCAACCCCTCCCCCCAAGGCTGTAGCCCACCCGTTTTTTGGGCTTTTTTGCGGCAATCGAACTTGGGGACGGGACCTTCAGGCGCTTATTTTTGGGTGTGGCAGTGCCCGCGGCCTATTTTTGGCACACGGAGGCCCCTCGCAATGTCTGGCCCCATTCTGAGTCCGGTGGACGAACTTGGCCAGCCCCTCCCCCCAAGGCTATAGCCCACCCGTTTTTTGGGCATTTTTACGGCGGACGAACTTGGGGACGGGACCTTCGGGCACTTATTTTTGGACGCGGCCGTGCCCACGGCCAATTTTTGGCACGCAGAGGCCCCTCGCAAAGTCTGGCCCCATTCCGAGTCCGGCGGACGAACTTGGCTAGCCCCTCCCCCCAAGGGTATATCTCACCCGTTTTGTGGGCATTTTTGCGTCGGACGAACTCGGGGAGGGGGCCTTCGGGCACTTATTTTTGGGTGCGGCAGTGCCCGCGGCCTATTTTTGGTACATGGAGGCCCCTCGCTAAGTCTGGCCCCATTCCGAGTCCGGCGGACGAACTTGGCCAGCCCCTCGCCCCAAGGCTATAGCCCACCCGTTTTTTGGACTTTTTTGCGGCAACCGAACTTGGGGACGGGACCTTCGGGCGCTTATTTTTGGGCGTGGCAGTGCCCGCGGCCTATTTTTGGCACACGGAGGCCCCTCGCAAAGTCTGGCCCCATTCCGAGTCCAGTGGACGAACTTGGCCAGCCCCTCCCCCCAAGGCCATAGCCCACCCGTTTTTTGGGCATTTTTGCGGCGGACGAACTTGGGGACGGGACCTTCGGGTGCTTATTTTTGGCACACGGAGGCCCCTCGCAAAGTCTGGTCGCATTCCGAGTCCGGCGGACGAACTTGGCCAGCCCCTCCCCCCAAGGGTATAGCCCACCCGTTTTTTGGGCATTTTTGCGGCGGACGAACTTGGGGACGGGACCTTCGGGCGCTTATTTTTGGGCGTGGCAGTGCCCGCATCCTATTTTTGGCACACGGAGGCCCCTCGCAAAGTCTGGTCGCATTCCGAGTCCGGCGGACGGACTTGGCCGGCCCCTCCCCCCAAGGCTATAGCCCACCCGTTTTTTCGGCATTTTTGCGGCGGACGAACTTGGGGACGGGACCTTCGGGCGCTTATTTTTGGGCGCGACAGTGCCCGCGGTCTATTTTTGGAACACGGAGGCCCCTAGGGGTTTAAAGGCTTGTTGCATACGCTAAATGCAATCGCGATCACCTGCGAAAGTGGTTTAGTTAGAATTTACTTTTTGTTTCGTTATTTTTGTTTTTGTTTTTAGTTTTAGTTTTGCTCGAGGACTAGCAAAATCTAAGTTTGGGGGTATTTGATGAGCATAATTTATATACATATTTTACCCTTAATTATATAATTGCTAGTTATTTTTATTTTATTATTTTTAATTAATTAAATTATTTTATTGAATAGGGGATTAATTGGAGATTATGGATAAAAAAAGGACATAAGGGAGCTAAATTTTGGAAGCGTTAATTAATTGATTTCAGAAGCAATTAGACATACATGCATGTGGAAGTGAAGCCGAGGAAACCGAAGCTAGTAAATTAATTGATCTAGCACATGAAGAAGAATTTAAGCATAACATTGGCTTTAGCTTAGTTAAGTTACACGTGCATAGCATTGTAATGCATGGAAAGCAACTTAAAGGGGCCCACACTTGGCTTTTACAATTGGAAAAAGGAATCCTAGTGCAAGTTTAATTGGTGATCACGTGTGAGAGCTAAAGCAAATAAAAGGGCAAGCCTTTTGGCTTTAGGATTTAAGAGGTGGGGCCCATTTCAAAGATTATAAAAGTAAGCTCTTGGCTTTTGGAGGAGGAGCCGCTAGAGGAAGAAAAGAGTTGCAGATGCAAGACGCAAGGCTCGGCAGCAGCAGCAGTTCGGCTTCATGGCTGATTTTATCTTATTTTGTTGCTCCCAATTCAAGTATGTCTAACTAATTTTCTTTTACTAAAGTTACGGATGAAACTCTATTCAATGAAATAATTATCTTTTTATTTATTTAATTCCCTATATATGTTCTTTAATGATTATGGTTTTTATTTCACATGATTAATTGGATATTATTAAAATCTTTTCATCAATTCTGTCGTGCATTATTGACTGTTATGATTGATATTCGATTAAATCTATGCTTGGATTTATAAAGTTTATACATGATTATCTTTGATTCTATGTCATTCATTAAATTGTTTACATAGAGTGCTTAGGAAAACTTTGACTCTTTGTTATTCAATATGTTTACATTGGATGCTTAGATGTCATATTTTTAAGCAGAAAAAGAACCTACATTAGATTTAATTATTTGGGCTTAATTGTTATATCCATGAGATGACATAGATTGATTTCGAGTTGTCACTCTAAAATTGGGGATTAATGAATATTTAGATAATTACTAGTTGAATAGGGGAGGATTCTGAAACCTTGGTAATTTCTATCCTATTGAATTCTCCTTTACTTTAATTGTTTTCTTAGTTTAATTAGTTTAATTTCTCTTAAAACTCAATTTGCTCAACTAGGTTAGAATTAATATTAATTTTAGATTTAAATTAGACTTTTCAATTTATAACAATCCCTGTGGGATCGACCTCGTTACCACTATTCTATCTCTAGATTCGTGCGCTTGCGAGTATATTAAAATTTTCACAACAGAGGCCCCTCGCAAAGTCTAGCCACATTCCGAGTCCGGCGGACGAACTTGGCCAGCCCCTCCCCCCAAGGCTATAGCCCACCCGTTTTTTGGGCATTTTTGCGGCGGACGAACTTGGGGATGGGACCTTCGGGTGCTTGTTTTTGGGCGCGGCAGTGTCCGTGGCCTAATTTTGCCACACGGACACCCCTCGCAAAGTCTGGCCCCATTCCGAGTCCGGCGGACGAACTTGGCCAGCCCCTCCCCCCAAGGCTATAGCCCACCCATTTTTTGGGCATTTTTACGGCGGGCGAACATGGGGACGGGACCTTCGGGAGCTTATTTTTTAGTGCGGCAGTGCCCGCGGCCTATTTTTGGCACACGGAGGCCCCTCGCAAAGCCTGACCCCATTCCGAGTCCGGCGGAGGAACTTGGCCAGCCCCTCCCCCCAAGGCCATAGCCCACCCGTTTTTTGGGCATTTTTGCGGCGGACGAACTTGGGGACGGGACTTTCGGGCCCTTTTTTTTGCGCGCGGCAGTGTCCGTGGCCTAATTTTGCCACACGAACACCCCTCGCAAAGTCTGGCCCCATTCTGAGTCCGGCGGACGAACTTCGCCAGCCCCTCCCCCCAAGGCTATAGCCCACCCGTTTTTTGGGCATTTTTGCAGCGGACGAACATGGGGACGGGACCTTCGGGGGCTTATTTTTGGGCGCGGCAGTGCCCACGGCCTATTTTTGGCCCACGGACGCCCCTCGCAAAGTCTGGCCCCATTCCGAGTCCGGCGGACGAACTTGGCCAGCCCCGCCCCCCAAGGCTATAGCCCACCCGTTTTTTGGGCATTTTTGCGGCGGACGAACTTGGGGACGGGAGCTTCGGGCGCATATTTTTTAGCACGGCAGTGCCCGCGGCCTATTTTTGGCACACGGTGGCCCCTCGCAAAGTCTGGTCCCATTCCGAGTAGGGCGGACGAACTTGGCCAGCCCCTCCCCCCAAGGCTATAGCCCACCCGTTTTTTGGGCATTTTTGCAGCGGACGAACATGGGGACGGGACCTTCGGGGGCTTATTTTTGGGCGCGGCAGTGCCCACGGCCTATTTTTGGCCCACGGAGGCCCCTCGCAAAGTCTGGCCCCATTCCGAGTCCGGCGGACGAACTTGGCCAGCCCCGCCCCCCAAGGCTATAGCCCACCCGTTTTTTGGGCATTTTTGCGGCGGACGAACTTGGGGACAGGACCTTCGGGCGCTTATTTTTGGGCGCGGCAGTGCCAGCGGCCTATTTTTGGCACACGGAGGCCCCTCGCAAAGTCTGGCCCCATTCCGAGTCCGGCGGACGAACTTGGCCAGCCCCTCCCCCCAAGGCTATAGCCCACCCGTTTTTTGGGCATTTTTGCGTCGGATGAACTTGGGGACGGGACCTTCGGGTGCTTATTTTTGGGCGCGGCAGTGCCCGCGGCCTATTTTTGGCACACAGAGGCCCCTCGCAAAGTCTGTCCCCATTACGAGTCCGGCGGACGAACTTGGCCAGCCCCTCCCCGCAAGGCTATAGCCCACCCGTTTTTTCGGCATTTTTGCGGCGGATGAACTTGGGGACGCGACCTTCAGACGATTATTTTTGCTTGCGGCAGTGCCCGCAGCCTATTTTTGGCACTCGGAGGCCCCTCGCAAAGTCTGGCCCCATTCCGAGTCCGGCGGACGAACTTGGCCAGCCGCTCCCCCCAAGGCTATAGCCCACCCATTTTTTGGGCATTTTTGCGGCGGACGAACTTGGGGACGGGACCTTCGGGCGCTTATTTTTGGACGCGGCAGTGCCCGCGGCCAATTTTTGGCACACGGAGGCCCCTTGCAAAGTCTGGCCCCATTCCGAGTCCGGCGGACGAACTTGGCCAGCCCCTCCCCCCAAGGCTATAGCCCACCGGTTTTTTGGGCATTTTTGCAGCGGACGAACTTGGGGACGGGACCTTCGGCCGCTTATTTTTGGGTACGGCAGTACCCGCGGCCTATTTTTGGCACACGGAAGCCCCTCGCAAAGTCTTCCCCATTCCGAGTCCGGCGGACGAACTTGGCTAGCCCCTCCCCGCAAGGCTATAGCCCACCCGTTTTTTCGGCATTTTTGCGGCGGAGAAACTTGGGGACGCGACCTTCCGGCGATTATTTTTGCGCGCGGCAGTGCCCGCGGCCTATTTTTGGCACTCGGAGGCCCCTCGCAAAGTCTGGCCCCATTCCGAGTCCGGCGGACGAACTTGGCCAGCCGCTCCCCCCAAGGCTATAGCCCACCCATTTTTTGGGCATTTTTGCGGCGGACGAACTTGGGGACGGGACCTTCGGGCGCTTATTTTTGGATGCGGCAGTGCCCGCGGCCAATTTTTGGCACACGGAGGCCCCTTGCAAAGTCTGGCCCCATTCCGAGTCCGGCGGACGAACTTGGCCAGCCCCTCCCCCCAAGGCTATAGCCCACCCGTGTTTTGGGCATTTTTGCAGCGGACGAACTTGGGGACGGGACCTTCGGGCGCTTATTTTTGGACGCGGCAGTGCCCGCGGCCTATTTTTGGCACACGGTGGCCCCTCGCAAAGTCTGGTCCCATTCCGAGTCCGGCGGACGAACTTGGCCAGCCCCTCCCCCCAAGGCTATAGCCCACCCGTTTTTTGGGCATTTTTGCAGCGGACGAACATGGGGACGGGACCTTCGGGGGCTTATTTTTGGGCGCGGCAGTGCCCACGGCCTATTTTTGGCCCACGGAGGCCCCTCGCAAAGTCTGGCCCCATTCCGAGTCCGGCGGACGAACTTGGCCAGCCCCTCCCCCCAAGGCTATAGCCCACCCGTTTTTTGGGCATTTTTGCGGCGGACGAACTTGGGGACGGGACCTTCGGGCGCTTATTTTTGGGCGCGGCAGTGCCCGCGGCCTATTTTTGGCACACGGAGGCCCCTCGCAAAGTCTGGCCCCATTCCGAGTCCGGCGGACGAACTTGGCCAGCCCCTCCCCCCAAGGCTATGGCCCACCCCTTTTTTTGGGCATTTTTGCGGCGGATGAACTTGGGGACGGGACCTTCGGGTGCTTATTTTTGGGCGCGGCAGTGCCCGCGGCCTATTTTTGGCACACAGAGGCCCCTCGCAAAGTCTGTCCCCATTACGAGTCCGGCGGACGAACTTGGCCAGCCCCTCCCCCCAAGGCTATAGCCCACCCGTTTTTTGGGCATTTTTGCGGCGGATGAACTTGGGGACGCGACCTTCAGACGATTATTTTTGGGTGCGGCAGTGCCCGCAGCCCATTTTTGGCACTCGGAGGCCCCTCGCAAAGTCTGGCCCCATTCCGAGTCCGGCGGACGAACTTGGCCAGCCGCTCCCCCCAAGGCTATAGCCCACCCATTTTTTGGGCATTTTTGCGGCGGACGAACTTGGGGACGGGACCTTCGGGCGCTTATTTTTGGACGCGGCAGTGCCCGCGGCCAATTTTTGGCACACGGAGGCCCCTTGCAAAGTCTGGCCCCATTCCGAGTCCGGCGGACGAACTTGGCCAGCCCCTCCCCCCAAGGCTATAGCCCACCCGTGTTTTGGGCATTTTTGCAGCGGACGAACTTGGGGACGGGACCTTCGGGCGCTTATTTTTGGACGCGGCAGTGCCCGCGGCCTATTTTTGGCACACGGTGGCCCCTCGCAAAGTCTGGTCCCATTCCGAGTCCGGCGGACGAACTTGGCCAGCCGCTACCCCCAAGGCTATAGCCCACCCATTTTTTGGGCATTTTTGCGGCGGACGAACTTGGGGACTGGACCTTAGGGCGCTTATTTTTGGGCGCGGCAGTGGCCACGTCCTATTTTTGGCACACGGAGGCCCCTCGCAAAGTCTGTCCCCATTCCGAGTCCGGCGGACGAACTTTGCCAGCCCCTCCCCCCAAGGATATAACCCACCCGTTTTTTGGGTATTTTTGTGGCAGACGAACTTGGGGACGGGACCTTCGGGCGCTTATTTTTGGGCGCGGCAGTGCCCCACGGCCTATTTTTGGCACACGGAGGCCCCTCGCAAAGTCTGTCCCCATTCCGAGTCCGGCGGACGAACTTTGCCAGCCCCTCCCCCCAAGGCTATAGCCCACCCGTTTTTTAGGCATTTTTGTGGCGGACGAACTTGGGGACGGGACTTTCGGGCATTTATTCTTGGGCGCGGCAGTGCCCGCGGCCTATTTTTGGCACACGGAGGCCCCTCGCAAAGCCTGACCCCATTCCGAGTCCGGCGGAGGAACTTGGCCAGCCCCTCCCCCCAAGGCTATAGCCCACCCATTTTTTGGGCATTTTTACGGCGGAGGAACTTGGGGACGGGACCTTCGGCCGTTTATTTTTGGGTACGGCAGTGCCCACAGCCTATTTTTGGCACACGGAGGCCCCTCGCAAAGTCTGGCCCCATTCCGAGTCCGGCGGACGAACTTGGCCAGCCCCTCCCCCCAAGGCTATAGCCAACCCGTTTTTTGGGCATTTTTGCGGCGGACGAACTTGTGGACGGGACCTTCGGGCGCTTATATTTGTGCGCGGCCGTGCCAACGGCCTATTTTTGGCACATGGAGGCCCCTCGCAAAGTCTAACCCCATTCCGAGTCTGGCGGATGAACTAGGACAGCCCCTCCCCGCAAGGCTATAGCCCACCAGTTTTTTGGGCATTTTTGTGCGGACGAACTTGGGGTCGGGACCTTCGGCCGCTTATTTTTGGGCGCGGCAGTTCCCGCGGCCTATTTTTGGCACACGGTGGCCCCTCCCAATGTCTGGTCCCATTCCAAGTCCGGCGGACGAACTTAGCCAGCCCCTCCCCCCAACGCTATAGCCCACCCGTTTCTTGGGCATTTTTGCGGCGGACGAACATGGGGACGGGACATTCGGGTGCTTAATTTTGGGCGCGGCAGTGCCCACGGCCTACTTTTGGCACACGGAGGCCCCTCGCAAAGTCTGGCCCCATTCCGAGTCCGGCGGACGAACTTGGCCAGCCCCTCCCCCCAAGGCTATAGCCCACCCATTTTTTGGGCATTTTTGCGGCGGAGGAACATCGGGACGGGACCTTTGGGTGCTTATTTTTGGGCGCGGCAGTGCCCGCGGCCTATTTTTGGCACACGGAGGCCCCTCGCAACGTCTGGCCCCATTCCGAGTCCGGCGGACGAACATGGTCAGCCCCTCCCCCCAAGGCTATAGCCCACCCGTTTTTTGGGCATTTTTGCGGCGGACGAATTTGGGGACGGGACCTTCGGGCGCTTATTTTTGGGCGCGGTAGTGCCCGCGGCCTATTTTTGGCACACGGAGGCCCCTCGCAAAGTGTGGCCCCATTCCGAATCCGGCGGACAAACTTGGCCGGCCCATCCCCCCAAGGATATAGCCCACCCGTTTTTTGGGGATTTTTGCGGCGGACGAACTTGGGGACGGGACCTTCGGGCGCTTATTTTTGGGTGCGGCAGTGCCCGCGTCCTATATTGGCACACGGAGGCCCCACGCAAAGTCTGGCCCCAGTCCGAGTCCGGCGGACGAACTTGGCCAGCCCCTCCCCCCAAGGCTATACCCACCCGTTTTTTGGGCATTTTTGCGGCGGAGGAACATGGGGGGGGGGACCTTCGAGCGCTTATTTTTGGGCGCGGCAGTGCCCGCGGCCTATTTTTGGCACACGGTGGCCCCTCACAATGTCTGGTCCCATTCCAAGTCCGGCGGACGAACTTAGCCAGCCCCTCCCCCCAAGGCTATAGCCCACCCGTGTTTTGGGCATTTTTGCGGCGGACGAACTTGGGGACCGGACCTTCGGGCGCTTATTTTTGGGCGCGGCAGTGCCCGCGGCCTATTTTTGGACACGGTGGCCCCTCGTAAACTTTGGTCCCATTCCGTGTCCGGCGGACGAACTTGGCCATCCCCTCCCCCCAAGGCTATAGCCCACCCGTTTTTTGGGCATTTTTGCGGCAGACGAACATGGGGACGGGACCTTTGGGTGCTTATTTTTGGGCGCGGCAGTGCCCGCGGCCTATTTTTGGCACACGGAGGCCCCTTGCAGCGTCTGGCCCCATTCCGAGTCCGGCGGACGAACATGGCCAGCCCCTCCCCCCAAGGCTATAGCCCCCCCGTTTTTTGGGCATTTTTGCGGCGGACGAACATGGGGACGGGACCTTCGGGCGCTTATTTTTGGGCGCGGCAGTGCCCGTGGCCTTTTTTTGGCACACGGAGGCCCCTCGCAAAGTCTGGCCCCATTCCGAGTCCGACGGACGAGCTTGGCCCGCCCCTCCCCCCAAGGCTATAGCCCACCCGTTTTTTGGGCATTTTTGCGGCGGACGAACATGGGGACGGGACCTTCGGGCGCTTATTTTTGGGCGCGGCAGTGCCCGCGGCCTATATTGGCACACGGAGGCCCCACGCAAAGTCTGGCCCCATTCCGAGTCCGGCGGACGAACTTGGCCAGCCCCTCCCCCCAAGGCTATACCCACCCGTTTTTTGGGCATTTTTGCGGCGGAGGAACATGGGGGGGGGGACCTTCGAGCGCTTATTTTTGGGCGCGGCAGTGCCCGCGGCCTAATTTTGGCACACGGTGGCCCCTCGCAATGTCTGGTCCCATTCCGTGTCCGGCGGACGAACTTGGCCAGCCCCTCCCCCCAAGGCTATAGCCCACCCGTGTTTTGGGCATTTTTGCGACGGACGAACTTGGGGACCGGACCTTTGGGTGCTTATTTTTGGGCGCGGTAGTGCCCGCGGCCTATTTTTGGCACACGGAGGCCCCTCGCAAAGTGTGGCCCCATTCCGAATCCGGCGGACGAACTTGGCCGGCCCATCCCCCCAAGGATATAGCCCACCCGTTTTTTGGGGATTTTTGCGGCGGACGAATTTGGGGACGGGACCTTCGGGCGCTTATTTTTGGGCGCGGCAGTGCCCGCGGCCTATTTTTGGCACACGGAGGCCCCTCGCAAAGTGTGGCCCCATTCCGAATCCGGCGGACGAACTTGGCCGGCCCCTCCCCCCAAGGCTGTGGCCCACCCGTTTTTTGGGGATTTTTGCGGCGGACGAACTTGGGGACGGGACCTTCGGGCGCTTATTTTTGGGTGCGGCAGTGCCCGCGGCCTATATTGGCACACGGAGGCCCCACGCAAAGTCTGGCCCCATTCCGAGTCCGGCGGACGAACTTGGCCAGCCCCTCCCCCCAAGGCTATACCCACCCGTTTTTTGGGCATTTTTGCGGCGGAGGAACATGGGGGGGGGGACCTTCGAGCGCTTATTTTTGGGCGCGGCAGTGCCCGCGGCCTAATTTTGGCACACGGTGGCCCCTCGCAATGTCTGGTCCCATTCCAAGTCCGGCGGACGAACTTAGCCAGCCCCTCCCCCCAAGGCTATAGCCCACCCGTGTTTTGGGCATTTTTGCGGCGGACGACCTTGGGGACCGGACCTTCGGGCGCTTATTTTTGGGCGCGGCAGTGCCCGCGGCCTATTTTTGGACACGGTGGCCCCTCGTAAACTTTGGTCCCATTCCGTGTCCGGCGGACGAACTTGGCCAGCCCCTCCCCCCAAGGCTATAGCCCACCCGTGTTTTGGGCATTTTTGCAGCGGACGAACTTGGGGACGGGACCTTCGGGCGCTTATTTTTGGGCGCGGCAGCGCCCGCGGCATATTTTTCGCACACGGAGGCCCTCGCAAAGTCTGCCCCCATTCCGAGTCCGGCGGACGAACTTGGCCAGCCCCTCCCCCCAAGGCTATAGCCCACCCGTTTTTTGGGCATTTTTGCGGCGGACGAACTTGGGTACGGGACCTTCGAGCGCTTATTTTTGGGCGCGGCAGTGCCCGCGGCCTAATTTTGGCACACGGTGGCCCCTCGCAATGTCTGGTCCCATTCCAAGTCCGGCGGACGAACTTAGCCAGCCCCTCCCCCCAAGGCTATAGCCCACCCGTGTTTTGGGCATTTTTGCGGCGGACGACCTTGGGGACCGGACCTTCGGGCGCTTATTTTTGGGCGCGGCAGTGCCCGCGGCCTATTTTTGGACACGGTGGCCCCTCGTAAACTTTGGTCCCATTCCGTGTCCGGCGGACGAACTTGGCCATCCCCTCCCCCCAAGGCTATAGCCCACCCGTTTTTTGGGCATTTTTGCGGCGGACGAACATGGGGACGGGACCTTCGGGCGCTTATTTTTGGGCGCGGCAGTGCCCGTGGCCTTTTTTTGGCACACGGAGGCCCCTCGCAAAGTCTGGCCCCATTCCGAGTCCGACGGACGAGCCTGGCCTGCCCCTCCCCCCAAGGCTATAGCCCACCCGTTTTTTGGGCATTTTTGCGGCGGACGAACTTGGGGACGGGACCTTCGGGTGCTTATTTTTGGGCGCTGCAGTGTCCACGGCCTATTTTTGGCACACAGAGGTCCCTCTCAAAGGCTGGCCCCATTCCGAGTCCGGCAGACGAACTTGGCCAGCCCCTCCCCCCAAGGCTATAGCCCACCCGTGTTTTGGGCATTTTTGCGGCGGACGAATTTGGGGACTGGACCTTCGGGCGCTTATTTTTGGGCGCGGCAGTGCCCGTGGCCTATTTTTGGACACGGTGGCCGCTCGTTAAGTTTGGTCCCATTCCGAGTCCGGTGGACGTACTTGGCCAGCCCCTCCCCCCAAGGCTATAGCCCACCAGTTTTTTGGGCATTTTTGTGGCGGACGAACATGGGGACAGGACCTTCGGGCGCTTATTTTTAGGCGAGGCAGTGCCCGCGGCCTATTTTTGGTACACGGAGGCCCCTCGCAAAGTCTGGCCCCATTCCGAGTTCGGCAGACGAACTTGGCCTGCCCCTCCCCCCAAGGCTATAGCCCACCCGTTTTTTGGGCATTTTTGCGGCGGACGAACTTGGGGACTGGACCTTCGGGCGCGGCAGTGTCCGCGGCCTATTTTTGGACACGGTGGCCCCTCATTAAGTTTGGTCCCATTCCGAGTCCGGCGGACGTACATAGCCAGCCCCTCCCCCCAAGGCTATAGCCCACCAGTTTTTTGGGCATTTTTGCGGCGGACGAACATGGGGACAGGACCTTCGGGCGCTTATTTTTAGGCGAGGCAGTGCCCGCGGCCTATTTTTGGCACACGGAGGCCCCTCGCAAAGTCTGGCCCCATTCCGAGTCCGACGGACGAGCTTGGCCTGCCCCTCCCCCCAAGGCTATAGCCCACCCGTTTTTTGGGCATTTTTGCGGCGGACGAACTTGGGGACGGGACCTTCGGGTGCTTATTTTTGGGCGCTGCAGTGTCCACGGCCTATTTTTGGTACACAGAGGTCCCTCTCAAAGGCTGGCCCCATTCCGAGTCCGGCAGACGAACTTGGCCAGCCCCTCCCCCCAAGGCTATAGCCCACCCGTGTTTTGGGCATTTTTGCGGCGGACGAACTTGGGGACTGGACCTTCGGGCGCTTATTTTTAGGCGAGGCAGTGCCCGCGGCCTATTTTTGGCACACGGAGGCCCCTCGCAAAGTCTGGCCCCATTCCGAGTTCGGCAGACGAACTTGGCCTGCCCCTCCCCCCAAGGCTATAGCCCACCCGTTTTTGGGCATTTTTGCGGCGGACGAACTTGGGGACTGGATCTTCGGGCGCGGCAGTGTCCGCGGCTTATTTTTTGACACGATGGCCCCTCGTTAAGTTTGGTCCCATTCCGAGTCCGGCGGACGTACTTGGCCAGCCCCTCCCCCCAAGGCTATAGCCCACCAGTTTTTTGGGCATTTTTGCGGCGGACGAACATGGGGACAGGACCTTCGGGCGCTTATTTTTAGGCGAGGAGTGCCCGCGGCCTATTTTTGGCACACGGAGGCCCCTCGCAAAGTCTGGCCCCATTCCGAGTCGGCAGACGAACTTGGCCTGCCCCTCCCCCCAAGGCTATAGCCCACCCGTGTTTTGGGCATTTTTGCGGGGGACGAACTTGGGGACTGGACCTTCGGGCTCTTAATTTTGGGCGCGGCAGTGCCCGCGGCCTATTTTTGGCACACGGTGGCCCCTCGCAAAGTCTGGCCCCAGTCCGAGTCCGGCGGACGAACTTGGCCTGCCCCTCCCCCCAAGGCTATAGCCCACCCGTTTTTTGGGCATTTTTGCGGCGGACGAACTTGGGGACGGGACCTTCGGGCTCTTATTTTTGGGCGTGGCAGTGCCCGCGGCCTATTTTTGTACACGGAGGCCCCACGCAAAGTCTGGCCCCATTCCGAGTCCGGCGGACGAACTTGGCCAGCCCCTCCCCCCAAGGTATAGCCCACCAGTTTTTTGGGCATTTTTGCGGCGGACGAACATGGGGACGGGACCTTCGGGCGCTTATTTTTGGGCGCGGCATATTTTTCGCACACGGAGGCCCTCGCAAAGTCTGCCCCCATTCCGAGTCCGGTGGACGAACTTGGCCAGCCCTCCCCCCAAGGCTATAGCCCACCAGTTTTTTGGGCATTTTTGTGGCGGACGAACATGGGGACAGGACCTTCGGGCGCTTATTTTTAGGCGAGGAGTGCCCGCGGCCTATTTTTGGCACACGGAGGCCCCTCGTAAAGTCTGGCCCCATACCGAGTCGGCAGACGAACTTGGCCTGCCCTCCCCCCAAGGCTATAGCCCCCCCGTGTTTTGGGCATTTTTGCGGGGGACGAACTTGGGGACTGGACCTTCGGGCGCTTATTTTTGGGCGCGGCAGTGCCCGCGGCGTATTTTTGGACACGGTGGCCCCTCGTTAAGTTTGGTCCCATTCCGAGTCCGGCGGACGTACATAGCCAGCCCCTCCCCCCAAGGCTATAGCCCACCAGTTTTTTGGGCATTTTTGCGGCGGACGAACATGGTGGCAGGACCATCGGGCGCTTATTTTTAGGCGAGGCAGTGCCCGCGGCCTATTTTTGGCACACGGAGGCCCCTCGCAAAGTCTGGCCCCATTCCGAGTTCGGCAGACGAACTTGGCCTGCCCCTCCCCCCAAGGCTATAGCCCACCCGTTTTTTGGGCATTTTTGCGGCGGACGAACTTGGGGACGGGACCTTCGGGCTCTTATTTTTGGGCGTGGCAGTGCCCGCGGCCTATTTTTGTACACGGAGGCCCCACGTAAAGTCTGGCCCCATTCCGAGTCCGGCGGACAAACTTGGCCAGCCCCTCCCCCCAAGGCCATAGCCCACCCGTTTTTTGGGCATTTTTGCGGCGGACGAACATGGGGACTGGACCTTCGGGCGCTTATTTTTGGGCGCGGCAGCGCCCGCGGCATATTTTTCGCACACGGAGGCCCTCGCAAAGTCTGCCCCCATTCCGAGTCCGGCGGACGAACTTGGCCAGCCCCTCCCCCCAAGGCTATAGCCCACCCGTTTTTTGGGCATTTTTGCGGCGGACGAACTTGGGTACGGGACCGTCAGGCACTTATTTTTGGGCGCGGCAGTGTCCGCGGCCTATTTTTGGCACACGGAGGCCCCTCGCAAATTCTGGCCCCATTCCGAGTCCGGCGGACGAACTTGGCCAGCCCCTCCCCCCAATGCTATAGCCCACCCGTTTTTTGGGCATTTTTTCGGTGGACGAACTTGGGGACGGGACCTTCGGGCGCTTATTTTTGGGCGCGGCAGTGCCCGTGGCCTATTTTTGGCACACGGAGGCCCCTCGCAAATCTGGCCCCATTACGAGTCCGGCGGACGAACTTTGCCAGCCCATCTCCCCAAGGCTATAGCCCACCCGTTTTTTGGGCATTTTTGCAGCGGACGAACTTGGGGACGGGAGCTTCGGGCGCATACTTTCGGGCACGGAAGTGCCCGCGGCCTTCTTTTGGCGTACGGAGGCCCCTCGCAAAGTCTGGCCCCATTCAGAGTCCGGCGGACGAACATGGCCAGCCCCTCCCCCCAAGGCTATAGCCTACCCGTTTTTTGGGCATTTTTGCGGCGGACGAACATGGGGACGGGACCTTCGGGTGCTTATTTTTGGGCGCGGCAGTGTCCACGGCCTATTTTTGGCACACGGAGGCCCCTCGCAAAGTCTTGCCCCATTCCGAGTCCGGCGGACGAACTTGGGCAGCCCCTCCCCCCAATCCTATAGCCCACCCGTTTTTTGGGCATTTTTCCGGCGGACGAACTTGGGGATGGGACCTTTGGGCGCGGCAGTGTCCGTGGCCTATTTTTGGCGCATTGAGGCCCCTCGTAAAGTCTGGACCCATTCCGAATCCGGCGGACGAACTTGGCCAGCCCCTCCCCCCAAGGCTATAGCCCACCCATTTTTTGGGCATTTTTGCGGCGGACGAACATGGGGACGGGACCTTCGGGTGCTTATTTTTGGGCGCGGCAGTGCCCACGGCCTATTTTTGGCACACGGAGGCCCCTCGTAAAGTCTGCCCCCGTTCCGAGTCCGGCGGCCGAACTTGGCCAGCCCCTCCCCCCAAGGCTATAGCCCACCCATCTTTTGGGCATTTTTGCGGAGGACGAACTTGGGGACGGCACCTTCGGGCACTTATTTTTGGCTGCGGCAGTGCCCGCGGCCTTTTTTTGGCGTACGGAGGCCCCTCACAAAGTCTGGCCCCATTCCGAGTCCGGCGGACGAACATGGCCAGCCCCTCCCCCCAAGGCTATAGCCTACCCGTTTTTTGGGCATTTTTGCGGCGGACGAACTTGGGGACGGGACCATCGGGCCCTTATTTTTGGGCGCGGCTGTGACCGCGTCCTATTTTTGGCGCACGGAGCCCCCTCGCAAAGTCTGGCCCCATTACGAGTCCGGCGAACGAACTTGGCCAGCCCCTCCCCCCAATCCTATAGCCCACCCGTTTTTTGGGCATTTTTCCGGCGGACGAACTTGGGGACGGGACCTTCGGGCGCGGCAGTTCCCGCGGCCTATTTTTGGCGCATGGAGGCCCCTCGTAAAGTCTGGACCTATTCCGAGTCCGGCGGACGAACTTGGCCAGCCCCTCCCCCCAAGGCTATAGCCCACCCATTTTTTGGGCATTTTTGCGGCGGACGAACATGGGGACGGGACCTTCGGGCGCTTATTTTTGGGCGCGGCAGTGTCCACGGCCTATTTTTGGCACACGGAGGCCCCTCGTAAAGTCTGGCCCCGTTCGGAGTCCGGCGGACGAACTTGGCCAGCCCCTCCCCCCAAGGCTATAGCCCACCCATCTTTTGGGCATTTTTGCGGCGGACGAACTTGGGGACGGGACCTTCGGGGGCTTATTTTTGGGCGCGGCAGTGTCCGCGGCCTATTTTTGGCACATGGAGGCTCCTCGCAAAGTCTGCCCCCATTCCGAGTCCGGCGGACGAACTTGGCCAGCCCCTCCCCTCAAGGCTATAGCCCACCCGTTTATTGGGCATTTTTGCGGCGGACGAACTTGGGGACGGGACCTTCGGGCGCTTATTTTTGGGCGCGGCAGTGCCCGCGGCCTATTTTTGGCACACGGAGGCCCCTCGCAAAGTCTGGCCCCATTCCGAGTCCGGCGGACGAACTTTGCCAGCCCATCTCCCCAAGGCTATAGCCCACCCGTTTTTTGGGCATTTTTGCGGCGGACGAACTTGGGGACGGGACCTTCGGGCGCATACTTTCGGGCACGGAAGTGCCCGTGGCCAATTTTTGGCACACGGAGGCCCCTCGCAAAGTCTGGCCCCATTCCGCGTCCGGCGGACGAACTTGGCCAGCCCCTCCCCCCAAGGCTATAGCCCACCCTTTTTTGGGCATTTTTGCGGCGGACGAACTTGGAGACGGGACCTTCGGGCCCTTATTTTTGGGCGCGGCAGTGCCTGCGGCCTATTTTTGGCACACGGAGGCCCCTCGCAAAGTCTGGCCCCATTCCGAATCCGGCGGACGAACTTCGCCAGCCCCTCCCCCCAAGGCTATAGCCCACCCGTTTTTTGGGCATTTTTGCGGCGGACGAACTTGGGGACGGGACCTTTGGGTGCTTATTTTTGGGCACGGCAGTGCCCGCTGCCTATTTTTGGTACACGGAGGCCCCTCGCAAAGTCTGGCCCCATTCCGAGTCCGGCGGACGAACTTGGGCAGCCCCTCCTCCCAAGGCTATAGCTCACCCGTTTTTTGGGCATTTTTGCGGCGGATGAACTTGGGGACTGGACCTTCGGGTGCTTATTTTTGGCCGCGGCAGTGCCCACGGCCTATTTTTGGCACACGGAAGGCCCTCGCAAAGTCTGGTCCCATTCCGAGTCCGGCGGACGAACTTGGCCAGCCCCTCCCCCCAAGGCTATATCCCACCCGTTTTTTGGGCATTTTTGCGGCGGACAAACTTGGCGACGGGACCTTCGGGCGCTTATTTTTGGGTACGGCAGTGCCTGCGGACTATTTTTGGCACACGGAGGCCCCTCGCAAAGTCTGGCCGCATTCCGAGTCCGGCGGACGCACTTGGCCAGCCATCCCCCCAAGGCTATAGCCGACCCGTTTTTTGGGCATTTTTGTGCGGACGAATTTGGGGACGGGACCTTTGGGCGCTTATTTTTGGGCGCGGCAGCGCCCGCTGCCTATTTTTGGTACACGGAGGCCCCTCGCAAAGTCTGGCCCCATTCCGAGTCCGGCGGACGAACTTGGCCAGCCCCTCCCCCCAAGGCTATAGCTCACCCGTTTTTTGGGCATTTTTGCGGCGGATGAACTTGGGGACTGGACCTTCGGGTACTTATTTTTGGCCGCGGCGGTGCCCGCGGCCTATTTTTGGCACACGGAAGGCCCTCGCAAAGTCTGGTCCCATTCCGAGTCCGGCGGACGAACTTGGCCAGCCCCTCCCCCCAAGGCTATAGCCCACCCGTTTTTTGGGCATTTTTGCGGCGGACAAACTTGGGGACGGGACCTTCGGGCCCTTATTTTTGGGCGCGGCAGTGCCTGCGGCCTATTTTTGGCACACGGAGGCCCCTCGCAAAGTCTGGCGCCATTCCGAATCCGGCGGACGAACTTCGCCAGCCCCTCCCCCCAAGGCTATAGCCCACCCGTTTTTTGGGCATTTTTGCGGCGGACGAACTTGGGGACGGGACCTTTGGGTGCTTATTTTTGGGCGCGGCAGTGCCCGCTGCCTATTTTTGGTACACGGAGGCCCCTCGCAAAGTCTGGCCCCATTCCAAGTCCGGCGGACGAACTTGGCCAGCCCCTCCCCCCAAGGCTATAGCCCACCCGTTTTTTGGGCATTTTTGCGGCGGACGAACTTGGGGAAGGGACATTCGGGCGATTATTTTTGGGCGCGGCAGTGCCCGCGGCCTAGTTTTGGCACACGGAGGCCCCTCTCAAAGTCTGGCCGCATTCCAAGTCCGGCGGATGCACTTGGGCAGCCCCTCCCCCCAAGGCTATAGCTCACCCATTTTTTGGGCATTTTTGCGGCGGATGAACTTGGGGACTGGACCTTCGGGTGCTTATTTTTGGCTGCGGCAGTGCCCGCGGCCTATTTTTGGCACACGGAAGGCCCTCGCAAAGTCTGGTCCCATTCCGAGTCCGGCGGACGAACTTGGCCAGCCTCTCCCCCCAAGGCTATAGCCCACCCGTTTTTTGGGCATTTTTGCGGCGGACAAACTAGGGGACGGGACCTTCGGGTGCTTATTTTTGGACGCGGCAGTGCCCGCGGCCTATTTGGCATACGGAGGCCCCTCCCAAAGTCTCGCGGCATTCCGAGTCTGGCGGACGAAGATGGCCAGCCCCACCCCCCAAGGCTATAGCCCACCCGTTTTTGTGGCCTTTTTCCGCTGGACGAACTTGGCGGCCTAGCCTTCGGGCGGTTATTTTTGGGCGCGGCTTTTTCTGCGGCCTATTTTTTGCACACGGAGGCCCCTCGCAAAGTCTCGCGGCATTCCGAGTCCGGCGGACGAAGTGGGCCAGCCCTACCCCCAAGGCTATAGCCCACCCGTTTTTCTGGCCGTTTTGCGCTGGACGAACTTGGCGCCCCGGCCTTCGGGCGGTTATTTTTGGGCGCGGCTTTGCCCGCGGCCTATTTTTAGCATACGGAGGCCCCTCGCAAATTCTCGGCACTCCGAGTCCGGCGGACGAAGTCGGCCGGCCCCCCCCCCAAGGCTATAGCCCACCCGTTTTTGTGGCCTTTTTGCGCTGGACGAACTTGGCGCCCTGGCCTTGGGGTTGTTATTTTTGGACCCGGCTTTGTCCGCGGCCTATGTTTGGCACACGGAGGCCACTCGCAAAGTCTCGCTGCAGTCCGAGTCCGGCGGACGAAGTTGGCCAGCCCCACCCCCAAAGGCTATAGCCCACCCGTTTTTGTGGCCTTTTTCCGCTGGATGAACTTGGCGCCCCGGCCTTCGGGCGGTTATTTTTGGGCGCGGCTTTGCCCGCGGCCTATTTTTAGTACACGGAGGCCCCTCGTAAAGTCTCGGCACTCCGAGTCCGGCGGACGAAGTTGGCCAGCCCCCCCCCCCAAGGCTATAGCCCAACCGTTTTTGTGGCCGTTTTGCGCTGGACGAACTTGGCGTCCTGGCCTTCGGGTTGTTATTTTTGGGCGCGGCTTTGTCCGCGGCCTATGTTTGCCACACGGAGGCCCCTCGCAATGTCTCGCGGCATTCCGAGTCCGGCGGACGAAGTTGGCCGGCCCCACCCCCCAAGGCTATAGCCCACCCGTTTTTGTGGCCTTTTTCCGCTGGACGAAGTTGGCGCCCCGGCCTTCGGGCGGTTATTGTTCGGCGCGGCTTTGACCACGGCCTATGTTTGGCACCTGGAGGCCCCTCGAAAAGACTCACGGCATTCAGAGTCCGGCGGACGAAGTTGGCCAGCCCCACCCCCCAAGGCTATAGCCCACCCGTTTTTGTGGCCCTTTTGCGCTGGACGAACTTGGCGCCCCGGCCTTGGGGTTGTTATTTTTGGACCCGGCTTTGTCCGCGGCCTATGTTTGGCACACGGAGGCCACTCGCAAAGTCTCGCGGCATTCCGAGTCCGGCGGACGAAGTTGGCCAGCCCCACCCCCCAAGGCTATAGCCCACCCGTTTTTGTGGCCTTTTTGCGCTGGACGAACTTGGCGCCCCGGCCTTCGGGCGGTTATTTTTGGGCGCGGCTTTGCCCGCTGCCTATTTTTGGCACACGGAGGCCCCTTCGCAAAGTCTCGCGGCATTCCGAGTCCGGCGGACGAAGTTGGCCAGCCCCACCCCCCAAGGCTATAGCCCACCCGTTTTTGTGGCCTTTTTGCGCTGGACGAACTTGGCGCCCTGGCCTTCGGGCGGTTATTGTTGGGCGCGGCTTTGACCGCGGCCTATGTTTGGCACCTGGAGGCCCCTCGAAAAGACTCGCGGCATTCAGAGTCCGGCGGAGGAAGTTGGCCAGCCCCACCCCCCAAGGCTATAGCCCACCCGTTTTTGTGGCCTTTTTGCGCTGGACGAACATGGCGCCCCGGCCTTCGGGCGTTTAGTTTTGCGCGCGGCTTTGCCCGCGGCCTATTCTTGGCACACGGAGGCACCTCGCAAAGTCTCGCGGCATTCCGAGTCCGGCGGACGAAGTTTGCCAGCCCCACCCCCCAAGGCTATAGCCCACCCGTTTTTTGTGGCCTTTTTACGCTGGACGAACTTGGCGCCCCGGTCTTCGGGCGGTTATTTTTGGGCGCGGCTTTGTCCGCGGCCTATATTTGGCACACGGAGGCCCCTCGCAAAGTCTCGCGGTATTCCGAGGACGGCGGACGAAGTTGGCCAGCCCCACCCCCCAAGGCTATAGCCCACCCGTTTTTGTGGCCTTTTTCCGCTGGACGAACTTGGCGCCCCGGCCTTCGGGCGGTTATATTTTGGCGCGGCTTTGCGCGCGGCCTATTTTTGGCACACGGAGGCCCCTCGTAAAGTCTCGCGGCATTCCGAGTCCGGCGGACGAAGTGGGCCAGCCCCACCCCCCAAGGCTATAGCCCACCCGTTTTTGTGGCATTTTTGCGCTGGACGAACTTGACGCCCCGGCCTTCGGGCGGTTATTTTTGGGTGCGGCTTTGCCCGCGGCTATGTTGGGCACACGGAGGGCCCTTGCAAAGTCTCGCGGCATTCCGAGTCCGGCGGAAGAAGTTGGCCAGCCCCACCCCCCAAGGCTATAGCCCACCCATTTTGTGGCCTTTTTGCGCTGGACGAACTGGGCGCCCCG
>NW_006263001.1:77136-79210 GCF_000493195.1 Citrus x clementina | reverse complement strand
ATTTTTGGGCGCGGGTTTGCAAGCAGCCTATTTTTGGACACGGAGGCCCCTCGCACAGTCTCGCGGCATTCCGAGTCCGGCGGACGAAGTTGGCCAGCATCACCCCCCAAGGCTATAGCCCACCCGTTTTTGTGGCCTTTTTGCGCTGGACGAACTTGGCGCCCCGGTCTTCGGGCGGTTATTTTTGGGCGCGGCTTTGTCCGCGCCCTATGTTTGGCACACGGAGGCCCGTCGCAAAGTCTCACGGCATTCCGAGTCCGGCGGAAGAAGTTGGCCAGCCCCACCCCCCAAGACTATAGCCCACCCGTTTTTGTGGCCTTTTTCCGCTGGACGAACTTGGCGCCCCGGTCTTCGGGCGGTTATTTTTGGGCGCGGCTTTGCCCGCGGCCTATTTTTGGCACACGGAGGCCCCTCGCAAAGTCTCGCGGCATTCCGAGTCTGGCAAACGAGGTTGGCCAGCCCCACCCCCCAAGGCTATAGCCCACCCGTTTTTGTGGCCTTTTTCCGCTGGACGAACTTGGCGCCCCGGCCTTCGAGCGGTTATTTTTGGGCGCGGCTTTGCCCGCGGCCTATTTTTGGCACACGGAGGCCCCTCGCAAAGTCTCCCGGCATTCCGAGTCCGGCGGACGAAGTTGGCCAGCCCCACCCCCCAAGGCTATAGCCCACCCGTTTTTGTGGCATTTTTGCGCTGGACGAACTTGGCGTCCCGGCCTTCGGGCGGTTATTTTTTGTCACAGCTTTTCCCGCAGCCTATGTTTGGCACACGGAGGCTCCTCGCAAAGTCTCGCGGCATTCCGAGTCCGGTGGACGAAGTTGGCCAGCCCCACCCCCCAAGGCTATAGCCGACCCGTTTTTGTGGCCTTTTTCCGCTGGACGAACTTGGTGCCCCGGTCTTCGGGGGGTTATTTTTGGGCGCGGCTTTGCCCGCGGCCTATTTTTGGCACACGGAGGGCCCTCGCAAAGTCTCGCGGCATTCCGAATCTGGCGGATGAAGTGGGCCAGCCCCACCCCCCAAGACTATAGCCCACCCGTTTTTGTGGCCTTTTTCCGCTGGACGAACTTGGCGCCCCGGTCTTCGGACGCTTATTTTTGGATGCGGCTTTGCCCGCGGCCTATTTTTGGCACACGGAGGCCCCTCGCAAAGTCTCGCGGCATTCCGAGTCCGGCAAACGAGGTTAGCCAGCCCCACCCCCCAAGGCTATAGCCCACCCGTTTTTGTGGCATTTTTGCGCTGGACGAACTTGGCGCCCCGGCCTTCGGGCGGTTATTTTTGGGCGCGGCTTTGCTCGCGCCCTATGTTTGGCACACGGAGGCCCCTCGCAAAGTCTCACGGCATTCCGAGTCTGGCGGACGAAGTGGGCCAGCCCCACCCCCCAAGCATATAGCCCACCCGTTTTTGTGGCCTTTTTCCGCTGGACGAACTTGGCGCCCCGGTCTTCGGGCGGTTATTTTTGGGCGCGGCTTTCCCCGCGGCCTATATTTGGCACACGGAGGCCCCTCGTAAAGTCTCGCGGCATTCCGAGTAGCGCTGGACGAAATAGGGGCCGCGGCCTTTGGGCGGTTATTTTTGGGCGCGGCTTTGTCCGCGCCCTATGTTTGGCACACGGAGGCCCGTCGCAAAGTCTCACGGCATTCCGAGTCCGGCGGAAGAAGTGGGCCAGCCCCACCCCCCAAGACTATAGCCCACCCGTTTTTGTGGCCTTTTTCCGCTGGACGAACTTGGCGCCCCGGTCTTCGGGCGGTTATTTTTGGGCGCGGCTTTGCCCGCGGCCTATTTTTGGCACACGGAGGCCCCGTCGCAAAGTCTCACGGCATTCCGAGTCCGGCGGAAGAAGTGGGCCAGCCCCACCCCCCAAGACTATAGCCCACCCGTTTTTGTGGCCTTTTTCCGCTGGACGAACTTGGCGCCCCGGTCTTCGGGCGGTTATTTTTGGGCGCGGCTTTGCCCGCGGCCTATTTTTGGCACACGGAGGCCCCTCGCAAAGTCTCGCGGCATTCCGAGTCTGGCAAACGAGGTTGGCCAGCCCCACCCCCCAAGGCTATAGCCCACCCGTTTTTGTGGCCTTTTTCCGCT
>NW_006263001.1:70691-76955 GCF_000493195.1 Citrus x clementina | reverse complement strand
GGACGAACTTGGCGCCCCGGTCTTCGGGCGGTTATTTTTGGGCGCGGCTTTGCCCACTTGCTATTTTTGGCACACGGAGGCCCCTTGCAAAGTCTCGCGGCATTCCGAGTCCGGCGGAAGAAGTTGGCCAGCCCCACCCCCCAAGGCTATAGCCCACCCGTTTTGTGGCCTTTTTGCGCTGGACGAACTTGACGCCCTGGCCTTCGGGCGGTTATTTTTTGGCACGGCATTGCCCGCGGACTATGTTTGGCACACGGAGGCCCCTCGCAAAGTTTCGCGGCATTCCGAGTACGGCGGACGAAGTTGGCCAGCCCCACCCCCCAAGTCTATAGCCCACCCATTTTTGTGGCCTTTTTGCGCTGGACGAACTTTGTGCCCCGGCCTTCCGTCGGTTATTTTTGGGCGCGGCTTTGCCCGCGGCCTATGTTTGGCACACGGAGGCCCCTCGCAAAGTCTCACGGAATTCCGAGTCCGGCGGACGAAGTGGGCCAGCCCCACCCCCCAAGACTATAGCCCACCTGTTTTTGTGGCCTTTTTCCGCTGGACGAACTTGGCGCCCCGGTCTTCGGGCGGTTATTTTTCGGCGCGGCATTGCCCGCGGCCTATTTTTGGCACACGGAGGCCCCTCGTAATGTCTCGCGGCATTCCGAGTCCGGCGGAAGAAGTTGGCCAGCCGCACCCCCCAAGGCTATAGCCCACCCGTTTTATTGGCCTTTTTCCGCTGGACGAACTTGGTTTCCCGGTCTTCGGGCGGTTATTTTTGGGCGCGGCTTTGCCCGCGGCCTATTTTTGGCACACTGAGGCCCCTCGCAATGGCTCGCGGCATTCCAAGTCCGGCAAACGAGGTTGGCCAGCCCCACCCCCCAAGGTTATAACCCACCCGTTTTTGTGGCCTTTTTCCGCAGGACGAACTTGGCGCCCCGGCCTTCGAGCGGTTATTTTTGGGCGCGGCTTTGCCCGCGGCCTATTTTTGGCACACGGAGGCCCCTCGCAAAGTCTCCCGGCATTCCTAGTCCGGCGGAAGAAGTTGGCCAGCCCCACCCCCCAAGGCTATAGCCCACCCGTTTTGTGGCGTTTTTGCGCTGGACGAACTTGACGCCCTGGCCTTCGGGCGGTTATTTTTTGGCACGGCATTGCCCGCGGACTATGTTTGGCACACGGAGGCCCCTCGCAAAGTCTCGCGGCATTCCGAGTACGGCGGACGAAGTTGGCCAGCCCCACCCCCCAAGTCTATAGCCCACCCATTTTTGTGGCCTTTTTGCGCTGGACGAACTTTGTGCCCCGGCCTTCCGTCGGTTATTTTTGGGCGCGGCTTTGCCCGCGGCCTATGTTTGGCACACGGAGGCCCCTCGCAAAGTCTCACGGCATTCCGAGTCCGGCGGACGAAGTGGGCCAGCCCCACCCCCCAAGACTATAGCCCACCTGTTTTTGTGGCCTTTTTCCGCTGGACGAACTTGGCGCCCCGGTCTTCGGGCGGTTATTTTTCGGCGCGGCATTGCCCGCGGCCTATTTTTGGCACACGGAGGCCCCTCGTAATGTCTCGCGGCATTCCGAGTCCGGCGGAAGAAGTTGGCCAGCCGCACCCCCCAAGGCTATAGCCCACCCGTTTTATTGGCCTTTTTCCGCTGGACGAACTTGGTTTCCCGGTCTTCGGGCGGTTATTTTTGGGCGCGGCTTTGCCCGCGGCCTATTTTTGGCACACTGAGGCCCCTCGCAATGTCTCGCGGCATTCCAAGTCCGGCAAACGAGGTTGGCCAGCCCCACCCCCCAAGGTTATAACCCACCCGTTTTTGTGGCCTTTTTCCGCAGGACGAACTTGGCGCCCCGGCCTTCGAGCGGTTATTTTTGGGCGCGGCTTTGCCCGCGGCCTATTTTTGGCACACGGAGGCCCCTCGCAAAGTCTCCCGGCATTCCGAGTCCGGCGGACGAAGTTG
This sequence comes from Citrus x clementina, assembly GCF_000493195.1. Classification (NCBI taxonomy): domain Eukaryota; kingdom Viridiplantae; phylum Streptophyta; class Magnoliopsida; order Sapindales; family Rutaceae; genus Citrus; species Citrus x clementina. Next base: position 75,021 of record NW_006263001.1, on the reverse strand, counting down.
GCCAGCCCCACACCCCAAGGCTATAGCCCACCCGTTTTTGTGGCATTTTTGCGCTGGACGAACTTGGCGCCCCGGCCTTCGGGCGGTTATGTTTGGTCGTGGCTTTGCCCATAGCCTATGTTTGGCACACGGAGGCCCCTCGCAAAGTCTCGCGGCATTCCGAGTCCGGCGGAAGAAGTTGGCCAGCCCCACCCCCCAAGGCTATAGCCCACCCGTTTTGTGGCGTTTTTGCGCTGGACGAACTTGACGCCCTGGCCTTCGGGCGGTTATTTTTTGGCACGGCATTGCCCGCGGACTATGTTTGGCACACGGAGGCCCCTCGCAAAGTCTCGCGGCATTCCGAGTACGGCGGACGAAGTTGGCCAGCCCCACCCCCCAAGTCTATAGCCCACCCATTTTTGTGGCCTTTTTGCGCTGGACGAACTTTGTGCCCCGGCCTTCCGTCGGTTATTTTTGGGCGCGGCTTTGCCCGCGGCCTATGTTTGGCACACGGAGGCCCCTCGCAAAGTCTCACGGCATTCCGAGTCCGGCGGACGAAGTGGGCCAGCCCCACCCCCCAAGACTATAGCCCACCTGTTTTTGTGGCCTTTTTCCGCTGGACGAACTTGGCGCCCCGGTCTTCGGGCGGTTATTTTTCGGCGCGGCATTGCCCGCGGCCTATTTTTGGCACACGGAGGCCCCTCGTAATGTCTCGCAGCATTCCGAGTCCGGCGGAAGAAGTTGGCCAGCCGCACCCCCCAAGGGTATAGCCCACCCGTTTTATTGGCATTTTTCCGCTGGACGAACTTGGTTTCCCGGTCTTCGGGCGGTTATTTTTGGGCGCGGCTTTGCCCGCGTCCTATTTTTGGCACACCGAGGCCCCTCGCAATGTCTCGCGGCATTCCAAGTCCGGCAAACGAGGTTGGCCAGCCCCACCCCCCAAGGTTATAACCCACCCGTTTTTGTGGCCTTTTTCCGCAGGACGAACTTGGCGCCCCGGCCTTCGAGCGGTTATTTTTGGGCGCGGCTTTGCCCGCGGCCTATTTTTGGCACACGGAGGCCCCTCGCAAAATCTCACGGCATTCCGAGTCCGGCGGACAAAGTTGGCCAGCCCCACCGCCCAAGGTTATAGCCCACCCGTTTTTGTGGCATTTTTGCTCTGGACGAACTTGGCGCCCCAGCCTTCGGGCGGTTATTTTTGGTCGCGGCTTTGCCCACGGCCTATGTTTGGCACATGGAGGACCCTCGCAAAGTCTCGCGGCATTCCGAGTAAGGCGGACGATGTGGGCCAGCCCCATCCCCAAAGGCTATAGCCCACCCGTTTTTGTAGCCTTTTTCCGCTGGACGAACTTGGCGCCCCGGCCTTCGGGCGGTTATTTTTGGGCGCGGCTTTGTCCATGGCCTATGTTTGCCACACGGAGGCCCCTCACAAAGTCTCGCGGCATTCCGAGTCTGGCGGACGAAGTTGGCCAGCCCCACCCCCCAAGGCTATAGCCCACCCGTTTTTGTGGCCTTTTTCCGCTGGACGAACTTGGCGCCCCGGCCTTCGAGCGGTTATTTTTGGGCGCGGCTTTGCCCGTGGCCTATTTTTGGCACACGGAGGCCCCTCGCAAAGTCTCCCGGCATTCCTAGTCCGGCGGACGAAGTTGGCCAGCCCCACCCCCCAAGGATATAGCCCACCCGTTTTTGTGGCATTTTTGCGCTGGATGAACTTGGCGCCCCGGCCTTCGGGCGGTTATTTTTTGTCACGGCTTTGCCCGCAGCCTATGTTTGGCACACGGAGGCCCCTCGCAAAGTCTCGCGGCATTCCGAGTCTGGCGGACGAAGTTGGCCAGCCCCACCCCCCAAGGCTATAGCCGACCCGTTTTTGTGGCCTTTTTCCGCTGGACGAACTTGGTGCCCCGGTCTTCGGGCGGTTATTTTTGGGCACGGCTTTGCCCGCAGCCTATGTTTGGCACATGGAGGACCCTCGCAAAGTCTCGCGGCATTCCGTGTATGGCGGACGAAGTTGGCCATTCCCACCCCCAAAGGCAGCCCACCCGTTTTTGTGGCCTTTTTCCGCTGGACGAACTTAGCGCCCCGGTCTTCGGGCGGTTATTTTTGGACGCGGCTTTGCCCACGGCCTATTTTTGGCACACGGAGGCCCCTCGCAAAGTCTCGCGGCATTCCGAGTCCGGCGGAAGAAGTTGGCCAGCCCCACCCCCCAAGGCTATAGCCCACCCGTTTTGTGGCCTTTTTGCGCTAGACGAACTTGACGCCCTGGCCTTCGGGCGGTTATTTTTTGGCACGGCTTTGCCCGCGGCCTATGTTTGGCACACGGAGGCCCCTTGCAAACTCTCGCGGCATTCCGAGTACGGCGGACGAAGTTGGCCAGCCCCACCCCCCAAGGCTATAGCCCACCCATTTTTGTGGCCTTTTTGCGCTGGACGAACTTTGCGCCCCGGCCTTCCGTCGGTTATTTTTGGGCGCGGCTTTGCCCGCGGCCTATGTTTGGCACACGAAGGCCCCTCGCAAAGTCTCACGGCATTCCGAGTCCGGCGGACGAAGTGGGCCAGCCCCACCCCCCAAGACTATAGCCCACCTGTTTTTGTGGCCTTTTTCCGCTGGACGAACTTGGCGCCCCGGTCTTCGGGCGGTTATTTTTGGGCGCGGCTTTGCCCGCGGCCTATTTTTGGCACACGGAGGCTCCTCGTAAAGTCTCGCGGCATTCCGAGTCCGGCGGACGAAGTTGGCCAGCCCCACCCCCCAAGGCTATAGCCCACCCGTTTTTGTGGCATTTTTGCGCTGGACGAACTTGGCGCCCCGGCCTTCGGGCGGTTATGTTTGGTCGCGGCTTTGCCCATAGCCTATGTTTGGCACACGGAGGCCCCTCGCAAAGTCTCGCGGCATTCCGAGTCCGGCGGACGAAGTTGGCCAGCCCCACCCCCCAAGGCTATAGCCGACCCGTTTTTGTGGCCTTTTTCCGCTGGACGAACTTTGCGCCCAGGCCTTCGGGCGGTTATTTTTGGGTACGGCTTTGCCCGCGGCCTATGTTTGGCACATGGAGGACCCTCGCAAAGTCTCGCGGCATTCCGAGTCTGGCGGACGAAGTTGGCCAGCCCCACCCTCCAAGGCTATAGCCCACCCGTTTTTGTGGCCTTTTTCCGCTGGACGAACTCGGCGCCCCGGCCTTCGGGCGGTTATTTCTGGGCGTGGCTTTGCCCGCGGCCTATGTTTGGCACACGGAGGCCCCTCGCAAAGTCTCGCGGCATTCCGAGTCCGGCGGACGAAGTTGGCCAGCCCCACCCCCCAAGGCTATAGCCCACCCGTTTTTGTGGCATTTTTGCGCTGGACGAACTTGGCGCCCCGGCCTTCGGGCGGTTATTTTTGGGCGCGGCTTTGCCCGCGCCCTATGTTTGGCACACGGAGGCCCCTCGAAAAGTCTCACGGCATTCCGAGTCCGGCGGACGAAGTGGGCCAGCCCCACCCCCCAAGCCTATAGCCCACCCGTTTTTGTGGCCTTTTTCCGCCGGACGAACTTGGCGCCCCGGTCTTCGGGTGGTTATTTTTGGGCGCGGCTTTCCCCGCGGCCTATATTTGGCACACGGAGGCCCCTCGCAAAGTCTCGCGGCATTCCGAGAATGGCGGACGAAGTTGGCCAGCCCCACCCCCCAAGGCTATAGCCCACCCGTTTTTGTGGCATTTTTGCGCTGGACGAACTTGGCGCCCCGGCCTTCGGGCGGTTATGTTTGGTCGCGGCTTTGCCCATAGCCTATGTTTGGCACACGGAGGCCCCTCGCAAAGTCTCGCGGCATTCCAAGTCCGGCGGACGAAGTCGGCCCGCCCCACCCCCCAACGCTATAACCCACCCGTTTTTGTGGCCTTTTTCCGCTGGACGGACTTGACGCCCTGGCCTTCGGGCGGTTATTTTTGGGCGCGGCTTTGCCCGTGGCCTATTTTTGGCACACGGAGGCCCCTCGCAAAGTCTCGCGGCATTCCAAGTCCGGCGGACGATGTTGGCCAGCCCCACCCCCCAAGGCTATAGCCCACCCGTTTTTGTGGCCTTTTTGCGCTGGACGAACTTGGCGCCCCGGCCTTCGGGCAGTTATTTTTGGGCGCGGCTTTGGCCGCGGCCTATGTTTGGCACACGGAGGCCCCTCGCAAAGTCTCGCGGCATTACGAGTCCGGCGGACGAAGGAGGACAGCCCCACCCCCCAAGGCTATAACCCACCCGTTTTTGTGGCCTTTTTCCGCTGGACGAACTTGGCGCCCCGGCCTTCAAGCGGTTATTTTTGGGCGCGGCTTTGCCCGCGGCCTATGTTTGGCCCCGGAGGCCCCCTCGCAAAGTCTCGCAGCATTCCGAGACCAGCGG
>NW_006263001.1:69206-70355 GCF_000493195.1 Citrus x clementina | reverse complement strand
GTCTCGCGGCATTCCGAGTCCGGCGGACGAAGGAGGACAGCCCCACCCCCCAAGGCTATAACCCACCCGTTTTTGTGGCCTCTTTCCACTGGACAAAATTGGGGCCCCGGTCTTCGGGCAGTTATTTTTGGGTGCGGCTTTGTCCGCGGCCTATTTTTGGCACACGGAGGCCCCTCGCAAAGTCTCGCGGCATTCCGAGTCCGGCGGACGAAGTTGGCCAGCCCCACCCCCCAAGGCTATAGCCCACCCGTTTTTGTGGCCTTTTTGCGCTGGACGAACTTGGCGCCCCGGCCTTCGGGTGGTTATTTTTGGGTGCGGCTGTGCCCGTGGCCTATTTTTGGCACTCGGAGGCACCTTGAAAAGTCTCGCGGCATTCCGAGTCCGGCGGACGAAGTTGCCCAGCCCGACCCCCCATGGCTATAGCCCACCCGTTTTTGTGGCCTTTTTCCGCTGGACGAACTTGGCGCCCCGGCCTTCGGGTGGTTATTTATGGGCGCGGCTGTGCCCGTGGGTTTTTTTTAGCACACAGAGGCGCCTCGCAAAGTCTCACGCCATTCCGAGTCCGGCGGACGAAGTTGGCCAGCCCCACCCCCCAAGGCTGTAGCCCACCCGTATTCGTGGCATTTTTCCGCAGGACGAACTTGGCGCCCCGGCCTTCGGGCGGTTATTTTTGGGCGCGGCTGTGCGCGTGGCCTTTTTTTACCACACAGAGGCGCCTCGCAAAGTCTCACGCCATTCCGAGTCCGGCGGACGAAGTTGGCCAGCCCCACCCCCCAAGGCTGTAGCCCACCCGTATTCGTGGCATTTTTCCGCAGGACGAACTTGGCGCCCCGGCCTTCGGGTGGTTATTTTTGGGTGCGGCTGTGCCCGTGGCCTATTTTTGGCACTCGGAGGCACCTTGAAAAGTCTCGCGCTATTCCGAGTCCGGCGGACGAAGTTGCCCAGCCCGACCCCCCAAGGCTATAGCCCACCCGTTTTTGTGGCCTTTTTCCGCTGGATGAACTTGGCGCCCCGGCCTTCGGGTGGTTATTTTTCAGTGCGGCTTTGTCCGTGGCCTATTTTTTGTACACGAACGCCCCTGGCAAAGTCTCGCGGCAATCTGAGTCCGGCGGACGAAGTTGGCCAGCCCCACCCCCCAAGGCTATAGCC
>NW_006263001.1:67899-69106 GCF_000493195.1 Citrus x clementina | reverse complement strand
CTTTGCCCGCGACCTATTTTTGGCACACGGAGGCCCCTCGTAAAGTCTCACGGCACTCCGAGTGCGGCGGAGGAAGTTGGCCAGCCCCACCCCCCAAGGATATATACCACCCGTTTTTGTGGCCTTTTTGCGCTGGACGAACTTGGCGCCCCGGCCTTCAGGCGGTTATTTTTGGGCGCGGCTTAGTCCGCGGCCTATGTTTGGCACACAGAGGCCCCTCGCAAAGTCTCGCGGCATTCCGAGTCCGGCGGACGAAGTTGGCCAGCCCCACCCCCCAAAGCTGTAGCCTACCCGTTTTTGTGGCCTTTTTGCGCTGGACGAACTTGGCGCCCCGGCCTTCGGGCGGTTATTTTTGGGTGCGGGTTTGCCCGCGGCCTATGTTTGGCACATGGAGGCCCCTCGCAAAGTCCAGCGGCATTCCGAGTCCGGCGGACGAAGTGGGCCAGCCCCAACCCCCAAGGCTACAGCCCACCCGTTTTTGTGGCCTTTTTGCGCTGGACGAACTTGGCGCCCCGGCCTTCGGGCGGTTATTTTTTATCGCGGCTTCGGCCGCGGCCTATGTTTGGCACACGGATGCCCCTCGCAAAGTCTGACGGCATTCCGAGTCCGGCGGACGAAGTTGGCCAGCCCCACCCCCCAAGCCTACAGCCCACCCGTTTTTGTGGCATTTTTGCGCAGGACGAACTTGGTGCCCCGGCCTTCGGGCGGTTATTTTTGGGCGCGGCTTTGGCTGCAGCCAATTTTTGGCACACGGAGGCCCCTCGCAAAGTCTCGCGGCATTCCGAGTCCGGCGGACGAAGTGGGCCAGCCACACCCCCCAAGGCTATAGCCCACCCGTTTTTGTGGCCTTTTTCTGCTGGACGAACTTGGCGCCCCGGCCTTCGGGCGGTTATTTTTGGGCTCGGCTTTGGCCGCGGCCTATGTTTGGCACACGGAGGCCCCTCGCAAAGTCTCGCGGCATTCCGAGTCTGGCGGACGAAGTGGGCCAGCCCCACCCCCCAAGGCTATAGCCCACCCGTTTTTGTGGCATTTTTGTGCTGGACGAACTCGGCGCCCCGGCCTTCGGGCGGTTATTTTTGGGCGTGGGTTTGCCCGTGGCCTATGTTTGGCACACGGAGGCCCCTCGCGAAGTCTCGCGGCATTCCGAGTCCGGCGGACGAAGGAGGACAGCCCCACCCCCGAAGGCTATAACCCACCCGTTTTTGTG
>NW_006263001.1:67212-67683 GCF_000493195.1 Citrus x clementina | reverse complement strand
TTCGGGCAGTTATTTTTGGGCGCGGCTTTGCCCGCGGCCTATTTTTGGCACACGGACGCCCCTCGCAAAGTCTCGCGGCATTCCGAGTCCGGCGGACGAAGTTGACCAGCCCCACCCCCCAAGGCTATAGCCCAGCCGTTTTTGTGGCCTTTTTGCGCTGGACGAACTTGGCGCCCCGGCCTTCGGGCAGTTATTTTTGGGCGCGGCTTTGCCCGCGGCCTATTTTTGGCACACGAAGGCCCCTGGCAATGTCTCGCGGCATTCTGAGTCCGGCGGACGAAGTTGACCAGCCCCACCCCCCAAGGCTATAGCCCAGCCGTTTTTGTGGCCTTTTTGCGCTGGACGAACTTGGCGCCCCGGCCTTCAGGCGGTTATTTTTGGGCGCGGCTTTGCCCGCGGTCTATGTTTGGCACACGGAGGCCCCTCGCAAAGTCTCGCGGCATTCCGAGTCCGGCGGACGAAGTTGGCCAG
>NW_006263001.1:65024-65916 GCF_000493195.1 Citrus x clementina | reverse complement strand
CGTTTTTGTGGCCTTTTTCTGCTGGACGAACTTGGCGCCCCGGCCTTCGGGCGGTTATTTTTGGGCTCGGCTTCGGCCGCGGCCTATGTTTGGCACACGGAGGCCCCTCGCAAAGTCTCGCGGCATTCCGAGTCTGGCGGACGAAGTCGGCCAGCCCCACCCCCCAAGGCTATAGCCCACCCATTTTTGTGGCGTCTTTCCGCTGGATGAACTTGGCGCCCCGGCCTTCGGGCTGTCATTTTTGGGCACGGCTTTGCCTGTGGCTTATATTTGGCTCACGGAGGCCCCTCGCAAAGTCTCACAGCATTCCGAGTCCGGCGGACGAAGTTGGCCAGCCCCACCCCCCAAGGCTATAGCCCACCCGTTTTTGTGGCCTTTTTCCGCTGGACGAACTTGGCGCCCCGGCCTTCGGGCGGTAATTTTTGGCCGTGGCTTTGCCCGCGGCCTATTTTTGGCACACGGAGGCCCCTCACAAAGTCTCGCGGCATTCCGAGTCCGGCGGACGAAGTGGGCCAGCCGCACCCCCCAAGGCTATAGCCCACCCATTTTTGTGGCGTCTTTCCGCTGGACGAACTTGGCGCCTCGGCCTTCGGGCTGTCATTTTTGGGCGCGGCTTTGCCTGTGGCTTATATTTGGCTCACGGAGGCCCCTCGCAAAGTCTCACAGCATTCCGAGTCCGGGGGACGAAGTTGGCCAGCCCCACCCCCCAAGGCTATAGCCCACCCGTTTTTGTGGCCTTTTTCCGCTGGACGAACTTGGCGCCCCGGCCTTCGGGCGGTTATTTTTGGGCTCGGCTTCGGCCGCGGCCTATGTTTGGCACACGGAGGCCCCTCGCAAAGTCTCGCGGCATTCCGAGTCCGGCGGACGAAGTTGGCCAGCCCCACCCCCCAAG
>NW_006263001.1:60113-64924 GCF_000493195.1 Citrus x clementina | reverse complement strand
TGGATGAACTTGGCGCCTCGGCCTTCGGGCTGTCATTTTTGGGCACGGCTTTGCCTGTGGCTTATATTTGGCTCACGGAGGCCCCTCGCAAAGTCTCACAGCATTCCGAGTCCGGCGGACGAAGTTGGCCAGCCCCACCCCCCAAGGCTATAGCCCACCCGTTTTTGTGGCCTTTTTGCGCTGGACGAACTTGGCGCCCCGGCCTTCGGGTGGTTATTCTTGGGTGTGGGTTTGCCCACGGCCTATGTTTGGCACATGGAGGCCCCTCGCAAAGTCCAGCGGCATTCCGAGTCCGGCGGACGAAGTGGGCCAGCCCCACCCCCCAAGGCTACAGCCCACCCGTTTTTGTGGCCTTTTTGCGCTGGACGAACTTGGCGCCCCGGCCTTCGGGCGGTTATTTTTGGGCGCGGCTTTGGCCGCGGCCTATGTTTGGCACACGGATGCCCCTCGCAAAGTCTCACGGCATTCCGAGTCCGGCGGACGAAGTTGGCCAGCCCCACCCCCCAAGGCTACAGCCCACCCGTTTTTGTGGCCTTTTTACGCAGGACGAACTTGGCGCCCCGGCCTTCGGGCAGTTATTTTTGGGCGCGGTTTTGACTGCGGCCTATTTTTGGCACACGGAGACCCCTCGCAAAGTCTCGCGGCATTCCGAGTCCGGCGGACGAAGTGGGCCAGCCCCACCCCCCAAGGCTATAGCCCACCCGTTTTTGTGGCCTTTTTCTGCTGGACGAACTTGGCGCCCCGGCCTTCGGCCTGCTATTTTTGGGCGTGGGATTGGCCGCGGCCTATTTTTGGCACACGGAGGCCCCTCGCAAAGTCTCGCGGCATTCCGAGTCCGGCGGACGAAGTGGGCCAGCCGCACCCCCCAAGGCTATAGCCCACCCGTTTTTGTGGCATTTTTGCGCTGGACGAACTTGGCGGCCCGTCCTTCGGGCGGTTATTTTTTGGCGCGGCTTTGGCCGCGGCCTATGTTTGGCACACGGAGGCCCTTCGCAAAGTATCGTGGCATACCGAAGCCGGCGGACGAAGTTGGCCAGCCGCACCCCCCAAAGGTATAGCCCACCCGTTTTTGTGGCCTTTTTGTGCTGGGCGAACTCGGCGCCCCGGCCTTCAGGCGGTTATTTTTGGGCGAAGCTTTGCCCTTGGCCTATGTTTGGCACACGGAGGCCCCTCGCAAAGTCTCGTGGCATTCCGAGTCCGGCGGACGAAGTTGGCCAGCCCCACCCCCCAAGGCTATAGCCCACCCGTTTTTGTGGCCTTTTTCCGCTGGACGAACTTGGCGCCCCGGCCTTCGGGCGGTAATTTTTGGCGTGGGATTGGCCGCGGCCTATTTTTGGCACACGGAGGCCCCTCACAAAGTCTCGCGGCATTCCGAGTCCGGCGGTCGAAGTGGGCCAGCCGCACCCCCCAAGGCTATAGCCCACCCATTTTTGTGGCGTCTTTCCGCTGGATGAACTTGGCGCCTCGGCCTTCGGGCTGTCATTTTTGGGCACGGCTTTGCCTGTGGCTTATATTTGGCTCACGGAGGCCCCTCGCAAAGTCTCACAGCATTCCGAGTCCGGCGGACGAAGTTGGCCAGCCCCACCCCCCAAGGCTATAGCCCACCCGTTTTTGTGGCCTTTTTCCGCTGGACGAACTTGGCGCCCCGGCCTTCGGGCGGTAATTTTTGGCCGTGGCTTTGCCCGCGGCCTATTTTTGGCACACGGAGGCCCCTCACAAAGTCTCGCGGCATTCCGAGTCCGGCGGTCGAAGTGGGCCAGCCGCACCCCCCAAGGCTATAGCCCACCCATTTTTGTGGCGTCTTTCCGCTGGACGAACTTGGCGCCTCGGCCTTCGGGCTGTCATTTTTGGGCGCGGCTTTGCCTGTGGCTTATATTTGGCTCACGGAGGCCCCTCGCAAAGTCTCACAGCATTCCGAGTCCGGGGGACGAAGTTGGCCAGCCCCACCCCCCAAGGCTATAGCCCACCCGTTTTTGTGGCCTTTTTCCGCTGGACGAACTTGGCGCCCCATCCTTCGAGCGGTTATTTTTAGCGCGGCTTTGCCCGCGGCCTATTTTTGGCACACGGAGGCCCCTCGCTAAGTATCGCGGCATTCTGAGTCCGGCGGACGAAGTTGGCCAGCCCCACCACCCAAGGCTATAGCCCACCCGTTTTTGTGGCCTTTTTGCGCTGGACTAACTTGGCGGCCCGGCATTCGGGCGGTTATTTTTGGGCGTGGCTTTGCCCGCGGCCTATGTTTGCCACACGGAGGCCCCTCGCAATGTCTCGCGGCATTCCGCGTATGGCGGACGAAGTTGGCCGGCCCCACACCCCAAGGCTATATAGCCCACCCGTTTTTGTGGCCTTTTTCCGCTGGACGAACGTGGCGCCCCGGCCTTCGGGCGGTTATTTTGGGGCGCGGCTTTGCTAGCGTCCTATTTTTGGCACACGGAGGCCCCTCGCAAACTCTCGCGGCACTCCGAGTCCGGCGGACGAAGTTGGCCAGCCCCACCCCCCAAGGCTGTATTCCACCCGTTTTTGTGGCCTTTTTGCGCTGGACGAACTTGGTGCCCTGGCCTTTGGGTTGTTATTTTTGGGCGCGGATTTGTCCGCGGCCTATGTTTGGCACACGGAGGCCCCTCACAAAGTCTCGCGGCATTCCGAGTCCGGCGGGCGAAGTCGGCCAGCCCCACCCCCCAAGGCTATAGCCCACCCGTTTTTGTGGCCTTTTTCCGCTGGCCGAACTTGGCGCCCCGGCCTTCGGGCGGTTATTTTTGGGAGCGGCTTTGCCCGCGGCCTATATTTGGCACACGGAGGCCCCTCGCAAAGTCTCAGGGCATTCCGAGTGCGGCGGACGAAGTTGGCCAGCCCCACCCCCCAAGCCTATAGCCCACCCGTTTTTGTGGCCTTTTTCCGCTGGTCGAACTTGGCTCCCCGGCCTTCGGGCGGTTATTTTTGGGCGCGGCTTTGTCCGCGGCCTATGTTTGGCACACGGAGGCCCCTCGCTAAGTTTTGCGGCATTCCGAGTCCGGGGGACGAAGTTGCCCAGCCCCACCCCCCAAGGCTATAGCCCACCAGTTTTTGTAGTCTTTTTCCGCTGGACGAACTTGGCGCCCCGGTCTTCGGGCGGTTATTTTTGGGCGCGGCTTTGACCGCGGCCTATTTTTGGTACACGGAGGCCCCTCGCAAAGGCTCGCGGTATTCCGAGTCCGGCGGACGAAATTGGCCAGCCCCAGCCCCCAAGGCTATAGCCCACCCGTTTTTGTGGCCTTTTTGCACTAGACGAACTTGGCGCCCCGGCCTTCGGGCGGCTATTTTTGGGCGCGGCTTTGTCCGCGGCCTATGTTTGGCACACAGAGGCCCCTTACAAAGTTTCGCGGCATTCCGAGTCCGGGGGACGAAGTTGCCCAGCCCCACCCCCCAAGGCTATAGCCCACCAGTTTTTGTAGTCTTTTTCCGCTGGACGAACTTGGCGCCCCGGCCTTCGGGCGGTTATTTTTGGGCGCGACTTTGCCCGCGGCCTCTTTTTGGGACACGGAGGCCCCTCGCAAAGTCTCACGGCATTCCGAGTCCGGCGGACGAAGTTGGCCAGCCCCACCCCCCAAGCCTATAGCCCACCCGTTTTTGTGGCCTTTTTCCGCTGGACGAACTTGGCACCCCGGCCTTCGGGCGGCTTTTTTTTCGCGCGGCTTTGCCCGCGGTCTGTGTTTGGCACACGAAGGCCCGTCGCAAAGTCTCGCGGCATTCCGAGTCTGGCGGACGAAGTCGGCCAGCCCCACCCCCCAAGGCTATAGCCCACCCGTTTTTGTGGCCTTTTTCCGCTGGACGAACTTGGCGCCCCGGCCTTCGGTCGGTTATTTTTGGGAGCGGCTTTGCCCGCGGCCAATATTTCGTACACGGAGGCCCCTCGCATAGTCTCGCGGCATTCCGAGTCCGGCGGACGAAGTTGGCCAGCCCGACCCCCCAAGGCTATAGCCCACCCGTTTTTGTGGCCTTTTTGCGCTGGACGAACATGGCGCCCCGGCCTTCGGGCAGTTATTTTTGGGTGCGGCTTTGCCTGCGGCATATGTTTGGCACACGGAGGCCCCTCGCAAAGTCTCGTGGCATCCGAGTCCGGCGGACGAAGTCGGCCAGCCCCACCCCCCAAGGCTATAGCCCACCCGTTTTTGTGGCCTTTTTCCGCTGGTCGAACTTGGCTCCCCGGCCTTCAGGCGGTTATTTTTGGGCGCAGCTTTGTCCGCGGCCTATGTTTGGCACACAGAGGCCCCTTGCAAAGTTTCGCGGCATTCCGAGTCCGGGGGACGAAGTTGCCCAGCCCCACCCCCCAAGGCTATAGCCCACCAGTTTTTGTAGTCTTTTTCCGCTGGACGAACTTGGCGCCCCGGCCTTCGGGCGGTTATTTTTGGGCGCGACTTTGCCCGCAGCCTCTTTTTGGCACACGGAGGCCCCTCGCAAAGTCTCACGGCATTCCGAATCCGGCGGACGAAGTTGGCCAGCCCCACCCCCCAAGGCTATAGCCCACCCGTTTTTGTGGCCTTTTTGCCCTGGACGAACTTGGCGCCCCGGCCATCGGGCGGTTATTTTTGGACACGGCTTTGTCCGTGGCCTATTTTTAGCACACGGAGGCCCCTCGCAAAGGCTCACGGTATTCCGAGACCGGCGGACGAAGTTGGCCAGCCCCACCCCCCAAGGCTATAGCCCACCCGTTTTTGTGGCCTTTTTCCGCTGGACGAACTTGGCGCCCCGGCCTTCGGGCGGTTATTATTGGGCGCGGCTTTGACCGCGGCCTATTTTTTACACACGGAGGCCCCTCGCAAAGGCTCACGGTATTC
>NW_006263001.1:58361-59433 GCF_000493195.1 Citrus x clementina | reverse complement strand
TGTGTGGCCTTTTTGCGCTGGACGAACTTGGCGCCCCGGCCTTCGTGCGGTTATTTTTGGCGTTCGTGCGGCCTTCGTGCGGTTATTTTTGGGCGCGGCTTTGCCCGCGGCCTATGTTTGGCACACGGAGGCCCCTCGCAAAGTCTCTCGGCATTCTGAGTCCGGTGGACGAAGTTGGCCAGCCCCACCCCCCAAGGCTATAGCCCACCCGATTTTGTGGCCTTTTTCCGCTGGACGAACTTGGCGCCCCGGCCTTCGGGCGGTTATTTTTGGGCGCGGCTATACCCGCGGCCTATGTTTTGCACACGGAGGCCCCTCGCAAAGTCTCGCGGCATTCCGAGTCCGGCGGACGAAGTTGGCCAGCCCCACCCCCCAAAGCTATGGCCCACCCGTTTTTGTGGCATTTTTCCGCTGGACGAACTTGGCGCCCCGGCCTTCGGGGGGTTATTTTTGGGCGCGGCTATGCCCGCGGCCTATGTTTCACACACGGAGGCCCCTCGCAAAGTCTCGCGGCATTCCGAGTCCGGCGGACGAAGTTGGCCAGCCCCACCCCCCAACGCTATAGCCCACCCGTTTTTGTGGCATTTTTGCGCTGGACGAACTTGGCGCCCCGGCCTTCGGGTGGTTATTTTTGGGCGCTGCTTTGCCAGCGGCCTATATTTGGCACACGGAGGCCCCTCGCAAAGGCTCGTGGCATTCCGAGTCCGGCAGACGAAGTTGGCCAGCCCCACCCCCCAAGACTATAGCCCACCCGTTTTTGTGGTCTTTTTGCGCTGGACGAACTTGGCGCCCCGGCCTTCGTGCGGTTATTTTTGGCCTTCGTGCGGCCTTCGTGCGGTTATTTTTGGGCGCGGCTTTGCCCGCGGCCTATGTTTGGCACACGGAGGCCCCTCGCAAAGTCTCTCGGCATTCTGAGTCCGGTGGACGAAGTTGGCCAGCCCCACCCCCCAAGGCTATAGCCCACCCGTTTTTGTGGCCTTTTTCCGCTGGACGAACTTGGCGCCCCGGCCTTCGGGCGGTTATTTTTGGGCGCGGCTATACCCGCGGCCTATGTTTGCACACGGAGGCCCCT